>NC_046676.1:6600000-6900000 GCF_003369915.1 Drosophila miranda | reverse complement strand
TTTTTTTTAGCTTATCAGACTTTTGCCGCAGGGCTATGCATGCACACATATGTACATTCTTTATACACACACATGCACATACAGACAATGGCGTGCTGTCTTCTGGCTTCTGGGCTTCTGGCTGCAATTAGGATGGGGTAAGCCAAATGGGGGTCGCGGGTGACGGTCTCCCTTGTAAGCCTGGCCATTGAGCTCCATTTTGATGCGGCCATAAACGAGTTGTCATTATTAATGCTGGCACGCCCCACCATTCTCCCCACACATCCAGCCGGCCAGCCCCCTCTGATTCCGCCCAATAAACAGAAGCATTATTGAGTGGCGCTCCCGAATGTGGAGATTGCGTATACGCAGCATATCCCATGAGTGCGAGAACTTTTGCCGCAGGCGGGCAGAAATCCTCGGGCATTATCATGCGATTATTAGCCAATATATTATTTTGTGGCATTTCTTATACGCATACGCAAACGCATACATCTCCGCCGTGTGTGTGTTTGGCTCCACTCTTAGCGAAGCCATAAATTTTTATTTGTTGCAGCAAAGGGTTGTAAAGCGTCGCCATTATGTTGGAGCTTTTCTTTTGAGTGTTTTCGGGCTTGGATGGTTTTGTATCCTTGTTTTTATTTCCCATCGCACAGACGTGCACAAGATGCGTCAAAAACTGTGGGGGACGGAGTGCCAGCGAATGAGAGCTGGGCGTGGCAGCTGAATTTATGGCCGCAAATTGATTGTAAGTGCATAACGAGAGCAGAGTACAAGTTAAGGAAATGCCGAATGTTTCACTGTTTGATTCCCGTTCGAGTGTGGCCCACAGCCGCAGCCATAGTCACAGTCACAGCCACAGCTGGCCTTGTTTAACCGCCGCCAAAAGACAGCAGTGGGAAGTGGACTGTCGGCCCTTAGCATGGCCACAAAAACAATCAAAACTGTTGACCGCAATTCGCAGCAATTGGTTCTGCCATTCGTTTTGTCAGTTTTTAGCTTTTTGTGGTTAAGCGATTCAGGGTGGGTTGAGGGGAATGAATGTGGATGTGGATGTGGATATAGATGCTATGCTTGCCACAGTTTGGACTGAGAAATATGAAACAAGACAGGGAAACAGCTTCATTGCTGCTTGTTTACTTATTTGTTGTTTGATTTGATTCCTTCTTTTGCCACAGCACAGCCCTAGAAATGCATATTGAAAATTGAACAAACAAACTGGGAAAACTGGGGGAAAATGTAGTCAATTTTCCCTTGTGTTGTGCTGTGTTGTGTTATGTTGTCTTCGCTCTGCTTGTCATTGGCAAACTGGGTCTGGCTGCCACATCTGGCTAAATCGAAGGATTTTTCTTCTTCTCCTGCTCCTCTTCCTGCCTCGACAATTGGCACATTGAGCGATGAGGTTCTCCCACATTTTACTGCAGCGTGAGGGGACTCTTTCAAATTATTATAAATGTTGCCAAAGAAACTATTAAATTACTATGAGGGCTTCAAGAGTGGTGCACACAGACATCTACACCCACCGAAATACATGGGAAATATGATTAATCTCCGACAATCACACAGTTGAATGCCTAAATTGTTTATAATTGGGGGACTATTGAGCCGTCATGGATCGAAAATCGACGTACTTACTGCCTAATAAGATAATTGGCATCGCTTCACAATTAAGAGATTAAAGATTGACCGTTGAGCGTTTAAGCGATTCGATAATAGATTTGGATTATTATAGGGACAAACATTATTTTTAGTATTTAAGTGCTAGAATTCCGACTACCCCGCACCCTTTCTGTGAATGATTTCGGGCGTCGATTTATTGATTTTAGTGCTCTCTGTAGTTGGAGTACTCCATCGATCCATTGACTGTATACTTAAGAACCTTTTTGTGATACAAACTGAACTGCAGAGCATACTCGCCCGTCTCGATGGGGAAACGAGTGCGGAACTTTTCCACATCGAACTCTAGCTTCACAAGTTTCAGCACCGTATTTTCCTGAGAAAGAATTGGGAGAAGGGCTTACTAAACTATGGAAATAATGGAATCCACACCATGCGCTCACCATGAAAGGACAGGAGTAGCTACGAGTTATATAGGGTATGAGGTAGGCCGCAGCCAGGCGGAAGACGATCCTGTTGTTGTTATTAGGCTTGGTCTTATTCCTATCCAAGAAATCGCACACGTTCAGCGTGATGTTGTAGAGAAAAGGTCTCCAGCCATTAGCACGTTTAAAAAACTCCAAGCGAACCTGCGAGAAGACGAGTATTGGGTGGATTCGCATCGTTCAAGGATTCAACTGTGGATAACTCACGGTCAAGTGACTGGGGACTGTGTGCTTGTTCAGATACGAAATGCTGATCGAGTTCCTGTACCGATTGATGGCCTGTATTTTGCACAGAAGAAACTCCCCATAGTCCATGTCAAGGCTAGTACAATGGAGGCTCTTGAACTTGCTCTCCACTTGCGGAGAGCCCAGCAGCAATATCCAGAGGATCCCCACTATCAACATGGCTCCTGGACGGTCATTTGAAGACTAAACACAAATTGGTCATAGCTCGTTTTTAAGAGCAAGTTTTGCGGTATTTATGGTCATTATATTCACTTGACTACACAGTATAATGGGAATTAGCATTAAATTGATTTCAACACTTAAAAAACACTCCAGCCCGTGCAGGTCCTTGAATGAAAGTAAAGGAATTACTAGTTGGGGAAGTACTCTCAAAGGATTTCTGAGCCAAAAGAATTTTTAGAAGTCCATCAAAGGTCGTATGTAATATCTCTCATGCATGATTCATTTTACATAAACTGCACATATTTAAACTGCTCACTTGAGCGAAACTTTGCCTATCAATTGCCTCTGCAACAATTATACGTAATAACCATTCAGCCACTCAGCTGAAACGCCGTCGCTGCTAACAGTCCGTTCAATTGGTAGAACTAATTGCTCTCAAACATTCCTGTACATGTCGCATTTGTAGTGTTAGTTTCCAGATATTTATAGTTTTATCCACACTTATTCCGACTTTACACACATTTTTTTCGCTCCTATAATCCTCTCTTAGCGAGTAATTAATACGCACTGCCTCACCAATACGACAACAGGACTAGAATAGGCAAAAGACAAGAATAACGCAGCAGAAAAGTAACGAAGAAACGGCTAATAAGAAAATAAGCAGAGGAGCAAAAGATGCACTGAAAATAATCTCGACATCGACAGACGAAAGTACACTGAGAGTTATAGTTGAAAAAATGTAAAAGAATCTAAATAGGATTATCATATTCGTGATTGCGATTGAAAGAATATTGAAGTATAAGGTTATTTTCTCAATGTTAATTATAGCTCCCATTCGAGCATTCGTTCCGCGCTTAAGTAGTAAAAGTAATAAGTAGATACAAGGAACCATCTGTTTGGAAATTCTATCAAAAGGAAACCCTCTCCATTTGCATCCCCATAAAATTGTATTTTATCTCAATTAGCGCAAATATTTTGCTGCTGGCACTGCCATTGCCATGGCCATTGGTGGTAGCGTCGTTAGTCCGGGGGCAAAGTGGCAGGCAGCCAGGAAGCTGATGCTGCAGCTGCATTAGCATGGCTCGAAAGCAAATTTGACGCTGCGGCCCCCCTCATTTTATTTGCTTGGCAAATGCTTTTTCTTTCGTTTACCCACACACCGACAAAAAGGAGGAAAATGAGCGAAAAGAAGAGAATCCTTTTTGTGCAATTTCTATTGCAAACATTTGAAGAGGCTTTTAGTGGGGGAGGCTGGCGGGCGAGCGAAAATCAATTGCAAACGCATTAAAAATTGTGCAAAATTAATGACATCATTAGTAGTTGGAGTGGACCCCCAACCCCGAAAAACGAGAGGCCCAAGGCTGGCAAGTGGAGTTTGTCATTTGTCAAATGCAAACAGGACCACTGTCACTGATGGCAATTTGAGTGAGCGGACGGCAGGAATGAATGCATGTAATGAAAGCCAACAAAACATTAGAACCACACACAGAGACAGGACAGAGAGTGCCACACACAGCACGTAGCACAGTGTCCGAGAAGGGCAGGGGTCTGAGACCAGGTCCGGGTCCGGGTTCGCAGGCCGACAGCTGATGCTGATGACGGACGTGACAGCTGAACAATGCTGGAGACCCCGCCACGACCCCAAAGAGTAGGCGGCCAAAATGAATTCTTTATAAATAAAGGTTCGTTCTCCTTCTTTTTTTTTAATAAATGAATAGCCCCGAATATCACACGGCAGCCGGAAAGTTCAAAATTGTAGCCAAGTTCGGCCCACAACAAAATCGCCTACAAAATGAATGTATCAAATGGATAACTTTTGCCTGACCAGGCCGTCGTGCTCTATGTATATGTGTGTAAGTCTCTTATGAAAATATGTACGTACGTAATGGAGTTCATTCACTAACAGTTTATGGTCCCATGGATTATATACGGCTGTGAAAAGGCATGGCCAAGCCCCAAACAGTTTTCCCCACTCTTGTGGCCACCCAAAAAATACTAATAAATAAAAATAAATCAAGAGAAATTGAATTTCTGTTTAACTTTGAAACTGTTAAATATTTTTGAGTGCATGGACTATTTATAACTCTGAATTGAATATTGAATAAGACCGTAAATAAAACATAAAATAATTCCTACAGAGAAGAGAGAGATTCTGTGATTTTTAATTGGTCCTTCTTCATAAGGAAGTGTATGACGGAGTTCGCCTAACAAAAAAACATTTTTTGTTGAAAGATAGCTAAACTGAGAAAGTTACACAAAGCTGTGGCCTTCCTCCGTCTCTTTCTCACTTTGTGAGCGCAGTGCCTCTCTCTCTTTCTCTCTGAGTTTGTGGCACAGGTGGTCAGCAGTGGCAAGCAAATGATGTCAGCCATTACAATGCACGAGTCAAAAGTTGAATTTTAATCAAAAAACGAAAAAAAAAAAAAAAAGTAAGAGAATAAAGCTCCAATCCACAGAGACACACACACACACAAAGAAAGAGGTCACATGTTGTCTCCATGTGGAGAGTGTGCGTGTGTGGCCAGCATGATTAATGAGACGGTGTTGAACGTTTGCCTGACATGGACCCAACCACATACAGACGCATATAAGCATAGTAGCTCTGTGAGGCCGTGGGAATATCCCCCTAAGTATGCAACACAAATTGAATTCGACTCGACTGCATGCGACATCGCTCAATTTGTTAGCCTTGAGAGCTGGCTCCGCTCCGTTAAATTGTTCAATTTGTAAAAAAACACAAAGACTGAACATGTCAAAAAACCTGTCGACTACAAAATACCCACTAGGCGAAATCACCTTACAGCGATGATGGAACCAAATGCTAACCCAAAGAATAAAATCTAAAGAAGTAGAAGCTAGACAATAATTATACAATAGATACTAGTTTTCAGCGTTACTTAATACAAGTATTCAAATTACGAATATACCCTTGTGCTCTACGAATACCGTTGGTGTAAGAGTGTGTGTGTGTGTGCCTAAGCGCTTAGCGATATGACCTTGCTGGACCCAAGCTGGAATTGAAATCTAACACGCAGACAAATAATAATATTTGCCTAACCTCAAAAGCCCCAAGAGCCTCCCAGTCTCCCCTTCAGTCATCCCCTTCATAGGTTCAGGTTACTCAAGCACATACAGACGCAAAAACACACAAACACACACACACACACGTACGAACACAGAGACACATTAAATACACTAATATGTATGTTATTTAAGTTAAATTTAGTTGAAACTATCAACTGAAAGGAGAGCGACCCGACAGAACGAACCCGTCTGGATGCAGCGAGAGGGCCTTCTTTCTTTTCACATATAAATTTTACAAGTATATAGCCCCAGACCCAGGCCCAGACCCAGACGAAAGAGCGTACAAAATCATAAAATACAAACTGAAACTAGAGCGTGGGGGTGCAGCACGATGGCACGATGGCAGTATGGCAGGATGCCTGAAAGGACGAAGTAGTGAAATCGAAGTTCGATAATTTATTTTCCTGCCATTCCAAGCGATTTCTCTCATGCGGCGTAGTACATTTATTACTTATGCTAAGAAGCAGACTCATGCACATATATAAGTAAACGAAGGATGTGTGTGGTGTGGCATTGGCACGGGATCTGAAAGTTGCATGCCTCGGATTATATATGAGTGCGATTATTTTAAGTTACGTTGCTTAAATATCAGCCAACGTATGAGGGAGCTGGCATTTTATATTGAAAATATATGTATAAATGTATATAATCCATATAGCAGCAACACATATGTACATATTCCTCAAATATCTTTAATTTGCTGGCGAATTCTGCAATTCTTACCTAGAATCAGATATTCTTTTCGTTGCCTCAGAAATATATGTACATATGTTGATGACTGAAAAAAGTTCAGTAAATTGAAATTGAATTGAAATGAAAATTGTGCTCTAAACAGTGCTGCCTGATGTATCATTCCCCTCCTTTCACTGTTTTAAAACCACACAACTCTACCAATTATCACTTGCCTTCACCGCCAATTATTATGATAAGTAATCAGCCTAGACTTTGCTCTTGCTCAATATGGTTATGGTCAGCAGCTCTCTCACTCACTCTTTCTTTCCCCTTTTCTCTCTGCAGTCAATTTTCAACCAACAACAGCTTTTTAGACCGTTAAACGGCTTATGAAAACTCACTCAACTCCAGTGACTCCCGCGCAGTCAATGACACTCTGAAAGCTGGTCACCAGTGAACGAAAAGCTTCCAAAACTTCCACCCATTTGAACAATTTTAATGCGCTCAATAGATGGATGGAGGAGGCAGTGAGGGTTGGGCTGGAAGGGAAAAACTCATTATTATGGAAAACTTTTATGCGCCCAGTCGCTCTTGTTAACTTTGCTTGTAATTTCGCCTCTTAGCAAGGTATAATTTTAATAGCATACTTCTATCAGAGCTGTGCTCCACGCGAACATCGTTGGAAACACAGTTGGAGAATGGCATTGCATCCATATCCATCTATATAGAGCCGTTGGTAATGGAGCACGCTGCAGCCATTTCCAGCCAGGACGAGGACGACAGCCGTATAAATTTCGGTTTGCATACTTTTCGGTCATTAGATATTTAGTATAATGTGAGTTTTATGCTCGCCGCGGGCTTAACAACGATATCAAAAATTGTATTATGATCGATTGCATACCTGGGACGAATGCGTGAAATTTTACGAGCGGGCCATTAAAAAATATTTCTCCCATCCCCATCTACCTTTGTCCCAAAAAAGATTATGGATTTAATGAGAGCCAGAGATGGAAGGGAATAATTGAATTTCTATGATAATTTAATGGGCTGCTAAGCACTTAGAGGAGTGCTGTCCCATGGAACTAATTCCGGAAGGTGCTCTGCCTTTGTTGAATGAATAGTTACGGAACAGTGTGCAGCTTTTACGTGATTTATTCGTTGTTACGCTAGGAGCAACAGACTTCCACAATTGACTAGACGCGATTGATGTACTCTAATGGTTTGATTGATGCCATGCCTCCCATCGAAGAGTATTTTCCAGTTTTCTGTTAAAGCACCCTGGGATGCTTACTGTTGCTGCTGGTCTGTTGTGAAATTTGAATCAAAGATCTATGGCAGCCAAATGCAGGTGGCTTCCACTCAATTTTCCCCGCCACTGTTTATTAGTGCAGGTAATTTCAATTAGGCACCAACAACAGATTCCAACCGCTGAGTGAAGTGGCAGTGGCACGGGCATTGGCAGCTAATTAAATTACAACATTCTCTTCGATTCTCGTGCTCTCTGTGTGTGAGCTCTATGCAAATTAGCATGTCCGTGTCCGTGTCCATGTCCTTGTCTATGTTCATGTCGGATGCGTAGTCTAACCCGACCAATCTAGCTGTAGGCCGTAGTTTCCACCGATTCCAGGCTTCCCCATCCCCATCTGAGCCCATCACAAAATACGGTTATTTGGTTGGATCTCAATGGGCAACAAAATTGAAAACCCAATTAAAGCAAGACTTTGATTTGAAATAGAAAGAAAATAAATTTTCATGCAACTTCCACAAATTTCTGTGCAATTGTCGGATCCTCAGATTATTATCAGTGTATTTTGGTGATTTGACTGCAAGATTATTCTCAATGTATGAACTTTTGCTTACTGTTTATCCTCCTTCTTTATATGCCTTGTTTCCAATTGTAATTTTCCTCTCCTATTCCAGTACTTGTATGTGTTAAAGTGCGTACTGCCAGACGTCTCACACAGAGAGGATCATTGAAGCGAAACGTTAAGAAAAATGTTAGTGAGGGCGGGAGAGGAAGCGGGAAATATTTGGCTACAATTGGTAGAGGACGACATGAGCATGACAGAGCATGACAACGCATTGAAGTCGATGCTGTTCTCAGAAGACCAGCTATCGAGAGAGTGTCCTCCGAAGTTGGGCGATGCAAAATTAAGGAGCTGCTGAGCTCTCTGGTTATTTGCGAACCTCTGTTTACACAGAAAGTAATTTAGTATGAAACACTACAAATGAAAATCGGACCAATAATATTAAAAACTCAACATATTATACCATTCTCGCCAAAAGAAATCTTTGACAGCATCTCCAAGACATTGGATAGATCTAAGCCTCACAAAGGAGTAAAATAAATTAATTTCGTTATAATTAATTACGCCAGAGCGTCAGGGATTCCCCTGATGAGGCATTCGCTTAAGCAGCTTAAGGCAAAACAATTCATATTAGAACGTGAAATTACAGTCCCGTACAAATACGTTTAGTTTTTGGTCTAGTCCGGAAAATGGTCGGAATGACAAAGGCCAAAAGCTGTAAACATTTCTTCTGCTGGATAGCGAATAAAACCAAAGCTAAAGCAAACAATTGGCCAACAAATTAATGATGGCACAACATGGAACAATGAACTTAGCAAATGGCTCTGGCTCTGGCTCTGGTGTTGTCTGCCCAGCTTGCATCAACTTGATTAATGGCATTTTATCCTGGCTCAAAGGCGGATTCCCATGCACAGCACAGCTGCAGCTGCGTCTTCAAAAATGCAGGAAGTCAAAGTGGAAATTTTGCATATCTCACGGGTGGGAGTTTTCTTTCCGCATCATCCCATTTCCACCTCAGAATATTTTTGTAAACAGCAGCAGGAAAAGGCCATTTCATAAGCATGGTTCTTTGTGCGGAGCAGAACGCCAGGTACCAATAAAATGCAGAATGGCAGGGGAAAAAATATCTAGACAATGGGCAGAGAAATGCCCTGAACGAAAGTAGGCATATCTGTCAGATACGATCCAAGCGAAGAATTGAAGTATTAATGTGACAAAGTTCGTCCATGTTCGAGAGGTTCCCGTCAACAAAGGGTATTCAAAGGCATGACGCAAAAAAGAGAATACCTCACTGCCGCAGAGGCAGGCTACTAGGTAAAAAAAAAATAACGAACCGTTTTCCAATAAATTTGCATAAGTTGCATAGGCAGAGGTGGCTGGTGCATTTTTATTAGTTTTCCACAACTTTTTTCGCTATCTACCTCGTGTTTGAGCCCAGGGCCTTTGTGCTGGGGTGTGCTCCGAGGCATAGTTGTGGGCGCGTCAGGTGGGCGACAGTCGAGTGGCAACTTCTTTGGTGCTCTTTGGCAGTCAGGCTGGCCGTTGTTGTCGTTTCTGCATCAGAGCGATTTACTGTTCGTGGGGAGGTCTATGGTCTGTGGAATAACATATATACTTTATTCCCTTCTCTGAAAGAGAAATGCTCATTTTGTTTCTATGAAAAACCAACAGCAGGTTTAACTGTCGAGCACGGCTGTTTATCCAAATTGTAAACTAATATTTGCATTTCTCAGTGACCACAACGAATAAAATTGAATGCTAAAGGCAATTCAATTTTATTTTGAACCAAAGTCCAAAAAAGGCCGAGCAAAATGTACCGAAAACCACAGAAAATAAACATGTGAATAAAGTCAATTGGGATACATTCATGGCTGAATGGTTGAAAGCGAAGGCGGAGAGCCCACAAAGAACTTATAGCATTAGCCAGAAATAGCCAAGAAACCAAGATTATAAATTTTCAATGAATTGACACTTAAGGTCATGTTGGACTAAGCTCTTAATTTTGCACACGTTGTCGTAGCCTCGAAGGTGTTGTGGGAAACGTTGCGTATGCTTGTCCGTCCACTAGTCGGGGTCTGGGGACTTTCCAAGAGCCTTCAAGGCGAACCGAACTCGACAAAAATTCTCATCTTTTCGTTTTTTCTTTCTTTTTGGTAAAACTTTCATCGCCAATGTAGCCCTGAAGCTGCTGCAGACAGAAGCACACCCATATATTCCCTATACTCCCACCTTTCCTTGGGACTTTGCCCACAAAAATTGATAGAAAAATGTAAAAGTTTTCATCGGGTTTTACCTGGGGTAGTGAGGAGCGGAGAAGAGTTTGCAAGAGGATGAAGGACGGCAGGACGGCAGGATGGCAAGATGGCAGGACTTTCAAGGACACAGAACAGCTACGGAGCCCGGACTCGAACGACACCCTTGGTATTTCTAATTACCTCGAGGCAGGTAATAAATGTGCATTGAAATTAGTTAAACTCATTTGGCCACAGCCGAGAAATAGCTCCATTCGTGTCCACTGCGCAGCCGCACAGAGAGCAAAAGCGTCTCTGAAGCAAGGGATATTTTCTCTTAAGTTTTCGTAAACGGTTTCTGTGACTATGGTTTTTCCATTTGTGATAATTGAATACAAAATTGCAAGCAGAAACAAAGCAAAATTAATGTCATCGCATACATTTTGGCAAATTGAAATATTACTTGGCCATAAATTCCTAGTTCAGTGCCAGCCACATCCTTTCTCTGCCTTCGAGTGAAATATTTCAACGCCCTGCAGTAATCTCTGAATCCCACACCAGACGCAGGAAGCAAACAAGACAAATGGTAATAGCAATCATTGGGCGCACGGTATATACGGACTTATGTCCTTCGACTATGCATCTAAATATAAAGATTTTCTATTAATCTGAAGGTTCTTGGTCTAAATAATATAATGTCGGGTTTCTATTATTATTTGTCAGCACTTTTTTTTCTTCTTTCATACATAGACGCTCAAATCGCGACTTTCTTGATTTCTTCCCATGCAAAAGATTTTCCTGACACTAGCACTCCCACTCGGCAACACTATCAATCACCTTCGATGTTCTCTTATCGCCCCGAGTCTATGATCCCCTGTGAGGGAAAAGAATATTCAAATGACAAGAATTACGGACCAGCAAAGTAACGAAGACAAGGCATATAAGATCATACACTGTGAATAATCTCGTAGTGAATTCATGCACAGCCTTATGAATGCATGCACTGTGTGGTGGAGTACACATTTTATAAAGTGGCAAGTCCCTTTCAAAAGTTCTGACAGAGTTGATACTTGTACAATCTAAAAAGAAAGAAAGAAAAGTTTTTTTTTTCTGTTTAATAGTTTGGGTGAAAACTTTTTATTATTCTCTTGTTCGTAGATGAGAAGTGATTATTTCTGCTTTAGCTGTTATAAGCTACGGATAATCTACATAGGTTTTTGCCCCCATCATTTCCAGGGATAATTTTTCTATTCAGTCCGCGGGGGTCGGTCAACTCCAGATCCTGGTCCTGCTGCCAAAGTAAGTTCTGTGGAGTTTTGTTTCGCCGTATTTTTAGTTGCTTGGAGCTGAAATTCCAGTTATTCGGTCCAAAATGTTGTAACTAAATGAATTCCCCTAAAAAACTTGCCTGTTTTGGCAGGCTGGCAGGCTGGCAGCCAGGCAATTTCTATTTCCATTTAATAGCAAAAGTTTTTATACAACATTCGAAATTTGTGCCAAAAATATTCTTGCTCGTAAGGCACCAAAGTTTCCTGTTTTGCCATAAAAGCAAAAGGTGTGCCCGAGCTGTAGGGCTTGCCATAAAAACCGAATCCTGCTGGGATACTGGATTCTGGATTTGCAATTTGATTCGAATTACTTTGAGCTGTTGCTCTTGCTGTGGCTCTTCCACGTCGTGCCCCTCTTTGGCCATTTATTGAAAGGTTAAATTTCAAAACGTGAAGATACTTCTCATGGTCTTACAGAATTTAATAACTGAAAGAAAGCAAGGAAAATGTGAAATATTTATGAGAGGGTGGGGGAGAGTCGCCTGGTGTTTTCCCCAAAATTTATTTCCCCCCGAGGGAATGGGGTGAAGTCTTGCAGGGGTGGGCAAGGGCAAGTATCGTGGGAGAGGGGCTTTGAATTTGCAATTTCAATTTGAAAACAATAAACTAAGTCCATCGATTAAATCCTGCGCACGTAAGGCCGCCTGGCTTAGTTATCCCCGCCCGCCCATCGTTGTCCCCATTGTTCGACTGCTGTCCCCACCCGTTCCGCTGATTCGCTTCCCCATATTTATGCGGATTTCCCTATGAAAAGAGGAGAGGGGGTCCTTCATTATGCCAGCGATAGTATCGCCTCGAAAACGAAGACAGACCCAGAGGAATGGCCGGCCTAATGTTGTTCCAAGGATAGCCTTCGCGTCGGCTGCGAGCCGAAATTCAAGAACAAGAACTTACGACCATAAAAAGCGGCTCTCTCTTTCTCTATCTCAGTCATTCCATCCTTCTCTGATTTGTCAGTGGTTGCGGGTACTCTCCATCTCTGGCGATATTTCATTTGGTTACAGTAAGAGCATGGGGGGCTAAGAAATAAATTTAGCGCGTAATCAGGGCTTAATGCTGAGGCTGGCCAAATCCACATAACAGCTGTCAATTAAAAAGGATAATTTCCATGATATCCATCACACTGCAAATGGGAAAACTAACCGAAGGCCCCCGGTCCAAAAGGAAAAAGGGATGAAGGGACCAGCTTGAAAATGTTTTAGCCATGGTCTTGGCCCTGGCCCTGAATATGGCATTGGCTCTGGCTCTGGCTTCGACTGCGGCTGATGGGAGTGAATTATGGCCAACAAATTAGTGTGGATTAACACGGCTGTGTGTGAATTGTGCAGATGGAATGGAGCGTGAAGTGGAGCCTCGATTTCATTTCATTCGAGGGAAAGCCTTTTAAAGCCAAAGTCAGCTTGATTCATTGTGCACACAAGCGAGATTTTGATAGATTTCGATTTTGATAGATGCGGGGTAGAGGCTTGTTCAATTATTTCACTTTTTTTTTCCTTACCACTTAAAGAACGAGCGGACACACAGAACGATAGAGAGAGAGAGAGTAGAGTGGATCGCCATTTTGTTGCTGTCAAAGTCATGTGACTGGCGCGTTTACCAACACAATGACACACACTCATGGACACAAACATACAGAAAGAGAGAGAGATAGGGTGCTCGAGGCACGCACATAGACCCGCACCATAATCCACTGAACCAATTTGCTAGACAAGAGCCATGTACTATGAGCACCACAATGGATATTGACAGCCGACATTCGTATACTGTAGAGAAGAAATGACTTTTAGCTGGATATGCGGTGGGAAAAAAAGCGATAGATGGATGCTCTTCCGCGAAACTGTATATATTTCTACCTAATAAAGCCTTTTTCCTGCTATAGAAGGGGAAATGAACATTGAACAAAATTAAATTTTTTGGTCTAGAATAGGTAGTTTTTGGTGTTGATAATGCTGAGGTCTTTACGCCCAGTGTACAAATGTCTTTCTATATTTACAAAGCTTTCTCTGTCGGAGCTAACTCTGAAGGACAGCTGTCCTGAGTACAGGCTCCATGTTGGATGAGAATTTCTTTAGACAGAAAGTCTATTAAAGTTGCATACACATATACATAGAAAACACATACACATACATACGCTCCCACTTTAAGGCGACAAAATGTGGAGCAAAGATGTTGGAGAAGTGGGCGCCCCCATTTCGGTCACTGACAAGGCCAAAGTCGTCAAAGGAGTCAGACGAGTTTTTTTGTACCCAGAAAGAGTAAGAGCTCGGGACCTTTTTTTCCCGCTGGCACGTGCCGTCTAGTGCAGGCACCCATATGGCCAAGACCCACGCACATTTGGATAAATGTTCAGATACATATGTACATATATGTATGAGACTATGTGAGTGCTTCTGGTGGTAGTCAAAGTCAAAGTCGAAGTCGAAGCGGCACTATTAAAGCACAATCACATTTTGGCATTTATTGTGGCAATTTCGCCAACAAACGATGCTATTCTCTCCCTCCCTGTCCGTCCTTCACGTTTTCTTCTCTTTCCGTCTAATGGCTTTCTTCGGCTTCATCTCCTGTTGCTAGACCCCTGTGTGTGTCTGTGTGTATCAGTTACTAAATTCAAATGCCCCGATATGGAACAGAAGTTAGGACCATCCAATTCCACCCATTTAGATGTGTAGCATGTTCAACTGATGACCGCCATAACCATACCAATAATAATAATAATAATAATACTACAGAGGAGAAATACATACAGGATAGGGTTCCCGATTTTTGAAAGCGATCTGAGGAGCGGTGCACTAATTAATGGGGAAGCGATGACCATTGAATGCCAATTAATTATGCCTGTGCTTACCACAAATTTATCGCAATTTAACAGAAGCACCAACACTCACTCGGGTGAGCCTTTGCCACAATAACAGCGCCACTCGCACTTGTCCCATTCATCATGCAATAAAATGAAAATTAAATGAAAATGAAAATATAAATTCGAGCCTCTACGCTGCTCTGCTCGAACTGAGGATCTGCCCCGAATTCGGTGGTTGGCTGGGAACGTCAAAAGCGCTGCAGCTGTTCTTGCTGTTGCATTTATCCAATGTAGGCATACTATGTACATGGTACTATAGGAATCTCCCCCATAAGCACCGCACCCTGACCGCATCAAAATGAAATGAATGCAGTTCGTCTACGCGCATCCACCCCCCCACTCCACATTGACAAAATCGAAAATTTGTGCCTAGGCAATGTGAAATTCACATTGGAACCCATAATGAACTGCAGGTCTGCAGACCGGGTGGCATGGCATCAAGTAAATAATGTACTGAGTATTCAATGCAATTACATGGAGATGGACTGCGTTTTCCGGGGAATTACCATTGCCATTGCCCATTAAATGGAGAGGGCATTCTGGTACTGAATAAATACATATTTTCTTGTCTCTTCATATATTTATAGGACTTTTATCGAACTTAATGGGAAATATTCCTCACAACTTGTTTCTATAGTTCTAAAAATAGTCACAGATGTTTCGAAATCAATCTTCCACAATTTCATGACCTACAAGATATTGGTTATCTATCTTTAGACCTGCGGATTGTCTGCTTCTGCGGAACAATTAGCTTAGCCTGTAGCTTACAATTTAGTGAACCATAAATCGATACCATTTTACCATTGCAGCTCCACAGAACTAATTACTGTGAGTAAAAACTGTTCTGCAGTTCTACAGAACTAATTGCCATGGAAACGAATTGTAACTGTGTGTTCGCGGAACTTTTAGGTGTAGTTGCCGAAATAACTTTTTTTTGGGAATGCAAATTCGATCATTGTTCAACGCGCTCAAATATATACTTAGTTTCCATTCCATTCGGGACCCATTATTCTCGATTCGCAATTAGAACTGGTCGGCAATAGCAGTTTGTCAGAGAACACAGCAGAGGCCGAAATTGTTATTTGGAAACATGGAAATTAAATGATTGTTAACTTGTGCGTGCCGTTTCATGGCCTTTTATGCTCTCTTAAATTCTGCATTAGTGGCAGCCAGTGGCCGAAAGTTTTTCGGTGCTCCAAAGGGGAGTGGGCCGTGGATGTGTTGCAACAAAGTTGTTATTGTGGTTGCCAATGCAGTTGCAAAGTTCCAGAGCTGCAATTGAATCAGAGTGTTTGTGTTTTATCTTACGCGAGTAAACACAGTGCCATCGGAGGAGCTTGAAAGAGGCGGGGGGGTGGACGAAGCGACTCTAATGACATGGCTACGCCCACATACAATAGTTTGCTGTCTGTGTCTGTGTATAGGTTGCTCTCTCGATGTGTGTCTTTGCTTCGGTGTAGCTACAGTTTAACAAGCTTGTCGCCAACAGCTTCTTACGAGTCGAGTCAAGTGGTGGGGAGGAGAGGAGTTTTTTGTTCCCTCCTTGTAGTCATTGCTGCTGCCTGGTGCCCCCTTTGTGGGGAAATTTACAATGTAATTACAATGGGGCAAAGTGGCACATGCATAAATGATTGCGTATACGAGCTGCAAACGATGTTGTCAATTAAAGCAATGAGCGAATCAATGCATTGTTTGTATAGTCACATTAATGCGGCACAGTGAGGCCTCCACTTCATGGATAATAATATGCCAGCACATAGTATAAAGCACATCCAGATGAGCCACTTGGAGAGTCTCCACTGTTTCAGTCTCTTAATTGGCCACCTTTTGTTTGGGGGCCACTAAAGCAAATGCGAAACGATTGTTACATCCACACACTCGATGACGCTCATTTGTGGTTTCCCTTGCACAGTCTACCCCTCTCTCTCGCCTGGGTTCTCTTCCTTTCGTTTATTGCCATCAATTATTTATAAATACAATTATTCTTTTACCTTTACCTCTGTATCCTCTTATACTTGTATTTTTCCTCCAATATACCTTAATCGGGGCTGAAGAGCAGAGTGCAATTGCCCGCTGCCACCTTTCCCCTGCCACCTTCCCACCACGTTCTCGTGGTGACTGTTTTTCTTGCCAAACGAATGGCTCTTCTGGCCTGGCCCAATTAAGGGAGACTCTTGTGTGACTGTGACTGCGACTGGAACTGGATGCCGGGTGCCAGGCAACGCCAACTGCAGCTCTCGCATCTCCTTCATAAATCAAACATGATTAATTGGGGTCAAAGTTCACTTTACCCATAGCAACAGCAACAAGCAGCTCGTTTATTAATTATAGAATAGTCCAGTGACCCTGTTAGTGTTTCTAGTGTTCGTTTCCATTGTTGTGAGTATAATTGCAATTTGCAGAGCCAATGCAATGAAGAATGTATGACATTACGTATACGCCATGATATCTCCTTCTAAGCCATTCTGTCATTCTCTGTTGAATGAATGTGTTGCCTTGTGTTTGCTGTCGTTGCCACTTCTATTGGCCATTCATTTTTAATCAGCTGCCAAATCAGCTTTAATGTGTGAACAGGTGTGTCTCCGTGTCGGTGTGAGGCAGTGGTGTCTGTGCATATTTGTCGCCTCTTGAGAGCGCACACACGCAGCCCCGCCGAACATTCTCACCTCTGCCGAAGGTTGTTTTTCTCGCTGGCAGCTGCCGCGTGTTTTCCACACTTGTTTTTATGGCTTTTGCTTGGGTTTCCTTTTTTTGTTTCTTCTTACAGGGTACTCCAAGGTTAATACTGTATGATGGGCTCTCTTGATCAGCCAAGACATAAATAGTATGTGGATCTGAAACATACATCAAAGAGAGAGAGAGAGAGAGAGTGACCTTAATGAAGTTGTAAAAACAGAGTGAAAATGGACGCGGAAAGGTGTTGATGGATTCGTTTCACGAATTCAATTTGCTACACAGTATACAGCATTCTACGGTCGAGACCAACCCATTTCTATGGGGTCTCCTTTTCGCTTATATTTATACGTTTTCTTTTCGCTTTTCTTGCTGCATTTGGCTTAATTGGAAATGAACTTAATTTGGTCGGTTCTCATACATTTTAGACTCTTGAATGGCGCGCGCACCTCATGTGGGGAATTCAGTTAAACCCTGAATTGTTATGAATATTCCGAAGCTATCGTAGACGGCTTCATCGTAAGCCCTCGACCCACGCAGTTTTGTTCCCCTTGGAAAATTGGCACTTCTTGCTAAATTAATAGAAGAAAATTTCGGGCAAACAAATTCCTGTGATTGTTTTCAGCCAACTTGTAGGAACAGCTGGCTGAAGACGGAAAACAAAAATTTTCCAATTTAGAGGATATGTATACGGTCGGGGTGGGGAGTGATGGTGAGGAGGGTGATTCATAAACCAATATAGCAATATAGCAATCTACGACTTTCTGTTTTGCTCTTGCATTTCATTTTCCGATCTGGCATCTAATGATATGGAAATAATTATTGATTGTGTTGCCCACACACACACACGCACACACACACACACATACGTGCACAATTGCTCTCTCATGATGGTAAAAGTTATGCTCTGATATATGTGTATATATATTGGATATGTATAACGTATTATATTCTCCATTGGAGCTTAATAGATGTTGGCGCCTTCGTGCGTACATTTCAGTTATCCTTAAACTTTTGCGCTCCTTCTGCCCTTCAGCCACCAGCCACCACATGCGCTTGTGTGTGTATGTGTGCGTGTGTTTGTGGCATAAAAAACAAAATCCTGAAAACGGAAAACGGAAAAACAAGGCAAAAGCTGTTCGTTCGGATGAATATATATGGCCAAGCCATTTGCAAATAAATTGAATGCTCAATTTCAATAATTTTGCATACTCTCGGGCGCAGACAAAGTTGTTTCTAATCCATTTCGATGGATACCAAGGTCTCAGGAACCATACTCGTACGTTTAGTTGAGTGTAGAGTGAACGCCATGTGTGTGGATAGATGTGGGGGTGGGTTGTGCGTCTAAAAATACCCACTCCCACTCGGGCCGCCCATCTGCGAAATGCGCAAATTCATGATTAAAAAACTTTTCCATGCCTCGAAGCAATTAAAGTTTTGTTCTTAAGGGCCATCCAACCGATTGCATAACTATTGTTCTGGAGTGTAAAGGTCACAGTCTAGACGGGCCGGGCCCACTACACATTTGTTCTCGTATAGTTTCCATCCTCATTTCTCAAGAATTTTAATGCTATTGACAAGCAGCCGTGGGAGGCAAGTTCTCGTCGGCCTTGGCATAGGATTGCCTCGCTCGCTTCAAATACGAGTAATTCTCAAAGGAGTGCGGAGAAGGCACTGTACACTGAACACTATACACTGTACAGTGTTCACCCGTACGTAGCCAAATCAACTGAACGAATAAATGAATGGATGAATGAGAGGCTGACTGAATGCATGCCAAAAAATGTTGTTCACTTGAAATTGTAAATTTTATTTCCTTATTTTATTTGCATAAATTTCCCCTGAGAACGACACGCACACAGACACATACCAAAATAGAATGCAGAACGAATGAGTAGGCATATGAGGGCCTATATCCCTCCATGGCCTCCATGGTTATAAGTTATAACATCGAGTACGATTTATTGCTTCTTTGGGCCCCAACTTTTAATTTGTATAGTAAAGCCAGACTTCATTCAAGTGCCTCGGATATCGCTCTGGCTTTTCATTTGTTGCCCGTTGCCCATTTGTTGTTTTTCTCCGAAAAATCCTTTGAGCAGAGGCAGAAGGGGCAGATTAGGACACATGAGATGTTTGTTTTGCCAACTCCAAATTTACCTAGGGAAAACCTACATGCAACTCTCTTGGCCATTACTGTGTTCTAGCCAAAAATTCGTACACAGATGCAATTAGGGTTTGGCTCTTCAGTGAGAAGGAGGGGGAATGAAAGGCTCAAACAATTTCTATAAAGTGGGGACGGGCTTGTGGCAGGGCCACGAACGCTAGTTCTGCGCTGCTCTGCGTCAACTTCCGTTTTCCGTGCCCGCACGCTTGGAGTGGCAACAAGTGCCACTTGCACTTTGACTGACGCGCCAGCATCTTGGTCGGGCTTGGTCTTTGGTCTGGTCTGGTCTGGCTTGGGTTAAGTTGGTTTTGGCCGGGTTTGGCTTGACTTTGGCCGGGCTTTGCGACTGCTAAAAAGTGCGCAAAATGAAGTGCCATAGCGCTGTCTAAAAGGTGCTTCACCCACTCAAGTGCGTGAGAAGAGGAGCAGAGCAGAGCAGAGCAGGAGGACGGGCCATAGGAACTGCGTTCATATTTAGTGGCTTTAGACATTTGCCTGACTCGTGAGAGGCAAACGAGGCAAGCTGATGGTCCTCGACCAGGTGGGGCCAAGAGGAGGAGTACCATTGTGGCTGTTTAGTTTTGAAAATTGAATTTTGGTCCGCGGCAGGGTTGCCAGAGTGATTAATTGCATGCAGGGAACAGCATCTGCTGCAGGCAGGCCACGGCCACGGTACTGCTACTGCTGGAGCACGTGCTTCACACTGAAAAATCATTTTCCACGTATTTCCCCAGCAGATTTATATGTTTCCCTAAACCGATTGCAGCCCAAAAACAAGGCTTATTGCCAGTAGAAAACAATAAAAAAATACAATAGCCCCATCAAATTCTGCAAAAATAAATCTAAATGTGCATCGTCCATTGCCCATCGCTGCATTGCTATTCATCGATCTATAGAGCTTTCTATGCACGTGTTATAAACAGCATATAAAACATGGAAACCCTGGCAGATTGTCCATGACGAAGTCTGGGTTCTCTGGTGGATCCTCATTTTCACAACTGTAGTTGAAAATGTCTTTTACTGACAGTAGATCTGTTGGGCGATAAATTCATGAGTCATCATTCTGTTTGACCAGAATGGATCCTATTTGACCAATGATTGTTAGGATGTGGATTATGAATAGCCTGTAGATAGAGGACAGTAGGAAACTATTAAATGTAATACCCCATCTTCTCAAATTCTTCTAGATGCCTGAATCGTTGAACCCAGAGTTTAGCTCTAGGGCATCGCAATTATAAAACATTTTAAAATAAATTGTTGGCTTTGTCCTGTGTGTGCTCTGTTCTCTGCCTGCGATTGTTTTGCGGCCGTCAAAATGGAGCATGCGGCTTCTATGGACGTTGCTTTTGCTGTCTTTGTGGCACCTGTGTCCAGATGGAAGTGTGTGCAGTTGAGTTTGGTGCTCTTTTCGGCGTACAGCAGCACTTTGATTTATAGTCAATTTGTCTTAAATTATGCATGTGGCAGACAACAGACGGGAGCCTCTTCGGGGACAGACACTGGTGCATTTGGGTACCAGATCTTGGCTGATTCTTGGGCATTTATCATATTTTATCACTGCCTAAATGCGTGCCATAAATAATTCGTTCAGTTCTTTTCCCCAACTGATTTAATAGACTGAATTTTGAAGAGGCGCACACTTCCCGCTCTCACCTGTAATATGGCTGGCTGGGTCTGACGCATAATTCAAGCCGAAGCCACACAGCCACACAGCCACACGCTCCACTCAAAAATTCGCTTATAATTTGTCAGATTCGGGAGGCGCCACCGCAGGCACATTGAATTTATTGAGGTGCTTATGCCTTCGAACATTTTGTCTCATTTTGTTTGGCACACCACCGTCCCATTTCCCTTCCAATCGTTTCGGTCCCTGTCCCCGTGTGGCTTCCATGTCTGCTCAATTAAACTGCAATTGCAACACGACGCGGCACCCATTCGGTGGACGGGGGTCAGCTTATGTGACCGTTAATTGGTTGCGGGTACTTTCGCTGAGTATCTGCACCTACAGCGATGCGCCTGCAACAGTCGTTGTAACAATTTATTCATTTGCAGGGCCGCAGTTCATCTGACCGCTAATTATCCCCTGGCCAAAGAGCAGTAGCAGTAACAGTGCCAGTGCCAGTGGCAGTGGCAGGGGCTGCGGCAGAAGAAAGTAATTAGCTTGTTTATCGAGTTCGCGTGGCAGCCATCGAAGTTACTAGATATTAATTTTCAGGCTTAAGAGCC
This sequence comes from Drosophila miranda, assembly GCF_003369915.1. Classification (NCBI taxonomy): domain Eukaryota; kingdom Metazoa; phylum Arthropoda; class Insecta; order Diptera; family Drosophilidae; genus Drosophila; species Drosophila miranda. Next base: position 6,878,468 of record NC_046676.1, on the reverse strand, counting down.
CCCTCTATCTACCATCTCTCCCTCTGATTGCCAATTATTGAATTGTTTTCTTAGCTGGAATTTCTAGCCTCATTTACCGCACATGCTGACCAATGAGTGGTCAGGAGGGGGCCCTCAAGTGTGCCATGAAATAATTAAAACTTTAGGGCCCACTGAAACGGCAAAAGGAAAAGCGTAAAAGATGTAAAAAAAGCTTGAGCTGACTGTCGGCTGCCCAAGCACTTGGCTGCGTTTGTTCCCTGAATCTCCCTGAAATCTCACAAATTAAGAGATAAACAAGAAACAAAGAAATCGTTGAGTCTTTTGAGCACAACTTGGGAATCGAGGATGTTGAAGATGTTCTTGAACAAAGAGTTTGTATACAGAGCGCATCCTTCAATGAATATGATGGAAATTGTTAAGAATATGCTATCCTATTTAGTATACTGTAATATAATTCAAACAATTAAAGCTATCATTAGATAAAGTTAAGATATATTAAACCATAAAATATCTATAAAAATATTTTAGTAAAATCAATAAATTTCTCCGTGGCTGGATACTGGCCACATCTTCAGAAAGAGATGTAACCGAACCCCAAAAATCGTCATCACAAACATTTACGTACTCGCTTCGTGTCGGGTTGGATCGGTTTGGTGGTGCTTTTGGGGTTTTGGTTCTGGTTTGGATACAGCCACAGGACGTGGAATGGGAATGTTGGGAAGGTGTGCTTCGGTAAATTCTTTTGGTTATGGCCCTCTTCCAGTTTCTCTTCGGTTCGACCATTTTACCAATGTGCTGAAAATCAAGCGGTCGAGTCGTAAAATTTTTTTAATTCATTCTCGTGCGGGGCACTGGGAGAGCGAGGCGGCCACTTCAACCACCCACATCCATAGAGGGGGTGGGGAAGCCATTAAACAGCTGCAGGAACAGCAGCAGCAGGAGCATCGGTAGCAGCAGCAGCAGATGGAGTCTGGCCCAGAGCCCTGGCTGGCAGCGTGTTGAGTGTTTGCGTTTTTCAAATTGTGTGAATTTATTTTGTTCTTGCGGTTCCTTGTGCTGTTGTTTTTATGGCGCCTGGAATTATGCTTATTTCGCCATTTCTGCTTAGCTCTTACAGAAATTAAAAAAAGGAACAGCGGCGAGGTAGCAAGGACCTTGAGGTTCCTCGCTGTGTGTGAGTGTGCCCTACTGAACGAGTTTGTGTGTATGTCTTACGCTTTGGCGCCTCCGCCGCAGACGACTTTTGTTTTCGTTGACGACGCCACGAGCGCTGAGCAAAAACAAAACCCAAGGCGCGGTGTTTCCTAAACTTTTTGCGTGTCTTCACTAAACGCATCCCATTGAGTGGGAGACCTAATAGGAGCTACGGGTAAATGGCCAGGACCAGAAATTACCTTTTAAAGTAGAGCACAGACTGACAGATACACTTTATTCTGTCTTTATCCAGGATATGTCTGACCACAATCTGATTACTTTGACAACAACTGACGTGGCCATATATATTACTGCGCTTTTTTTTATGGTATAGCAGCTAACTCTGTCCAGGCCAGACATTTTCGAAGCCATTCTGAAATGGAAAGGAGCAAAAAGCAGACTAGTGTCTGGGGAGGGTCCGCTTGGATGGAGGAATATCAAAAACTCATTAAAATCACTTCTGACGTAAATAGACCTAATGGGGCACAAGGATTTCCAGCGAAACAGCTAGGGCCTTACTGGAAGTTAATTAATGTTCACCTATTATGAGGTTTTGCGACTTGCCCATACAGTAATTAAAACTTCAAGAGGCAAAAAATATATTTTGTATTTAAGAAGAACTCAAAGAGACTTTTCATCAAAAGAAATTCGTAAAATATGTGAAAATTTGTATTTAATACATACATAAATATGTGTACATCAATAAATGTTTTCTTATTCCTTCTATCTCATTGGTCTAGGCAATTTGAGTCTACTATAACGCGCACAATAAAAATCGACATTAAAAGGCTGCCATTCAAATAAATATGGCCTTGTGCTAAACGAATCGTTAACAAAAAACCAAAAGCAAAAAGAGAAAAGAGAAAAGCGAGGGGAAACGCGAACACTTTTTCAAAATAATTTCACACAATTAAAGTGAAAAGCCATACGCAGACGTCTATTGTCATGAACAATGGCTAAATGGAGAGGGGCAAGCGACGAGACGAGGGTCGACTAAAGGAGAGTCGGACGATTTATTTGTTGAGTGCAAATTATATTTAAAACCCATACACAAAAAAATGCCGAACAAATTGCTTTAACAAAAACACAAACGAATCGAGTGTAATTTGTTTCATTTTGCTGATTTTCTTCCATTTTTTTCCCCGCGAATTGGTGGAAATTCCGGAACAGATTTAAGGCGAATTCCAATTTAAATACTTTTGGGGGCTTCCTGGAAGATCAAATTTTTAATAACTGTGTCCCGAAGCACATAAAAAGGCCGCATCGAGACCGTTTTTGTTGTTTAGACAGGCCAAAAAGTTCTACTACCAATGCGAAGGACCATAAAAATGTTTGCTAAGTAAGTTCCACTGATATGACTAACTTCATTTGTATTTCCGCCGCTCCAAGTACTTCCGCCAACTCGACACGACGCGCCGCGATGCGACGCGACGCAACGGTTTCCAGGCTCAGGAGAGTCAAGTGGAGCAGGCGGCTGGGGTAGAGGCAGAAGCAGCATGGGGCATACTTGTATTTACATTTGAACAGAATATGCTCGTATATAGTTTATGGGCAGCCGGCTAAGCCGGTTCGCATATTTATGGGAGAGACCTGGTCTGGGGCTCTGTTTTATAGTATTTCATTTGGCCCTTGCATATTTCATAAATTACGTGGTAATCTTCGTGTAATTGCCCCTTGCCGTGCCCCGGTGGCAATGCGTAATTACCTTCTTTGTTTAAATAATCGGCCGGAGCTTCAGCTACCGAGGCAAATATTTCTTCATCGATTTGCCAGATAGATCGCCTCGAGCGCGCACAAACAGTGGTAATTTTGAGCCTCGTTCGGCTTTGAAGAACGCTCCACCACACCCCGAACCACGAACGTTTCCACCACATATTCGGCACAAACAAATTACGATGTTGACCTCCAGTTGGTTGGGTAAAAGTTTTGCCTCCGACTCAATTGAATCCCACAAAGGGGCACAGACAATTCCCTAGCATATTTATAGGCATTATTCCTGCTCAAGGATTTCCAGTCAACGATTTTGGCTCGTTAGTGAACTGACTTCTCAGTGCTGCTTCTGTTCGCTCGCTGTTGTTATTCGCTGGCCGCAGATTTATGCCTCTGCCAAAAGTTTTTTAACAACATCCAGAATTTACGATTTTCGGAACACGCATACAGACCCGACCCGACCCCTCAGGACAGAGGGAAATAGTTAACTGGTCCTGTCTCGTCCTGTCCCGGCCTTTGTACGAGTATCTGCATCTTTTGACTGTTGTTTGTCCTGCTTTGGAATTATTTTGATTTAGTAATGGTGGGCGGGCATTTAATTAGTGTCGCCAGAATGTCTGCGCACAAAAAGAGTCCGATAAATAGGCATACTATTAGTTAACAGAGATAAGCTATTTTATTGAACGAACTTTATCTTTACTCGTTTAATGAGACATACCTCCTCATTCTCACCTGCCAACACATTTCTTTGTCATCTGAGAATAATCATAAATTTGAATAACTTATGAGCGTCACGAACTGATTTGAAATGTTAATCACTAGCGAGCACAAAGCTTAAATTGGGTTACATTTGCCTTTGCCCTGCAGTCCACTCTCGGGTCTGGTCTGGTTCTGAAAATCATGTTAATGAGGCTGTCAATGTCAATTACAGATGAATTTCCAAAACGCCCCATGGCGACACCAGATGTCGAACATGGCGTTAAAAACTCATCCTGATTTGGGCAGATCACAAATCAATTTGGTTGGTTTTTGGACTGAGATACTCCATACGAGTGTGGAGAGGAATTTATATACGAACAGAACTTTAAAATCGAAGAGCTCTAGGGCAGTACTCCGATCCAATTAAACAAAATAAAATTAAATATATTACATTGAATAGCTCGTTTCAGTTCAAGAAGCAAATACTCTGATGATTGTGTGCCAATTTTTTATTCATTTAATAAATTAGAAATAAATATGGTATTTACTATTTCATCTCTCATTCTATATGGAATATCGCGATGGAAAGCTGCGCGCTTAGAAGCACAGTATGCCGAAGGGAATGATCTTCTTGCAGAGCTTCGCAGGGGCTTCGGTGCTCTCGTCAGAGTCTTGGCTTGGAGGTGGGCGTGGTGGAGGTGGTGGTGGGGGTGGGTAGTACGGGTAAGGAGGATAGTACTGCGGTGGTGGATATGGATAATGCGGATAGTGAGGAGGATCAGGCTTCTTTGTTGTAGTTGTTGTAGTTGTTGTTGTTGTGTGGTTATAGCCAGGGCCGCCGGGGCCTCCAGGGCCACCAGGCCCGTGACCGCCTTGTTCCCAGCCGGGATAAGGATTGTACCCGTGATAAGGAGGTGGTGGATAGTGCGGAGGATAGTACGGAGGGTAGTAGGGAGGGTACTTGGGGGGATACGGCTTCTTTGTCGTGGTCTTCGGCTTTTTAGTAGTGGTGGTGCTGCTGCTTGGGAAGGTGATAACCAAGTTGCCACTGCTGCCGATGTCGCCGGTGCCGAACAGCTTCCTCCACAGGGACGAGTCATGCTCGGCGTAGTTCTCCTCGATGCTGCTCAGCTCTGCGCTTTTCTCCAGCTCCTCCTTTTCGACGACAGGCTCGTCCTGGACCTGAGCCAGGCCCAGTGCTCCGCAGAGCGCCAGGCAGAGGCATAGAGCCAGCTTGGTGTGCATGGTGTGAAATGTTCGCTGCGAACTGATTGACATATCGCACGAAATAAGCTATTTATACCTGACTATCCTACATATATTTCCAGAAACAGTATCGATCGCATTGATCCACTGAACACATTAACCCACTTTGACAGCATTTTCAAAAGACCTCATAAAGAAACTGTCTCGTCAGTATGCCATCAAGTTTGCATGCAAATTAATTCAGTTATTAAAATCAGCTCAGAACACGCCCCACAAGATAGTCGTAGCTGCGGCTTTTTTTCGTTGGCATTAGTCTAACGGTTAAGTTTTGGTTGATTTTTGCATTTCTTAATGCCCAACTGGTTTCCACTCCAGCCCTCAAAGCAGATGCAAGAAAAGATCAATGTTTCTTATTAAATTTTATGGGAATTGAGAAGTGAATTTTGGCATGTTCGATCATGGGAGTTCATATTCATTCAGAGGCGGTAATAACAGAAATATGGCAGTTCTTCGCATAGATATTATTCAGAAGAATGATTATGATACAGTTTTCGTGGAATTAAAGTGTAATTTTTGTTCTCTTTGATCGACATGTTTCTAAGATTTCGCTTTCGATTTGGATTATATGTTGATTAGACTTTCCAAAATATAGGTAACTTCACGCGAAATATACTTACTTCAAAAATGAACAGATGCTTGGAATTCACTTTTTGACATTGACAAGTGACTCAGGCCGACTCCCATTTATAAATACCCGTAGTGGATGATATCTTTGACTGAAAAACTGATCCATTAATTACAACTCAGATAAGCCGAAGAGTTCTGACTATATAAAAGGTCGAACTGCCCGCTCTTTTACGATTAGTTGGTACTTGAACTCTGGAACTGTGGGACTAATCTTCAACATGTTGGCCGCATCACTTTGCCTCATTCTGCTTTTTCAAGTCAACTCAATTCCTGGCCAAATCTATCAAATCAATAAAATACACTTGAACGACAACGTTCAGGCCATAAACCCATTTGGGAGCCACGTACAGATCTTCGACTCGACCGATAATGGCGGCCCTTATCCGTGGTGGTGGGAGATGGTGAAGAATCTTACCATACAATCAAACACAACCACCCAGGACGTGCAAGTGATCAGTCCCTGGGGCAATGGCAGTGGCATCTTTCAGCTGAACACGACACCCACTCAGAGCAACGTAAACACACCGCTGCGCACGCTCTTAAAGAACTGGTTCTTCCGACAACCAGCACAACCCAACATCCAAGTGCTGACCCTCGGGGGTCGAGCCCTAGCTGAAAAGCACTACTTGCATGAATTGAACCCAACTCACGTGCTGCTGCCACGGAGGCGGGCGACTGCAGGAAGGCGGCATCAGCAGCGTCGCATTCTGATGGGGAATCTTAGATCCGGTGAGGTCATGCTGATGAACACCCAAACCCTAAGAATGCCATTTTACGAGGACGACTGGGATGTAAGTGGCTTCAAGCACTGAACAAATATCATACAATTATGTTGAAACAATCTGCATTTCAGATCGAGACCAGTTACTCTGGCTGAAAGTCTAAACTGATATATGTGACTATGAAATAAAAAATTACTTTGCGAAACCTTTTTTGTTTTTTTTTTTTCTTAATTTATATTGTATCCAAACAAGCTAAAGGAACTAGGCGGAGTAATAAAATGCTTGGCCCTTTTTCTCATCTCATATTTTGTATTATATTTAAAAAATGATTGAGCCAGAATGTTTGTAGTACTGCGTGAGTGAGTCTACTAAAATTCCAAGAGGCAAGCTCCACCTGGCTTTGCTCTTATATAAAAATAGTATAAACTTATATAGTTTAAATAAGTGAAATGAGTGAAAAAGCGTGAAAGGAAAGAAACTGAAGAGAGAGACAATCGATTTCACCAGCGTCAAACTTATTAATGATCCGAAATTAGCATTTGCGGATCGCTGATTGCAGACATGTGCTAAATATGCAAACCCAATAGCCAGGCAGTCTTAGTTGGTCGCTGAACGCGTTTCGATATGAATCTGATCGAGTATCTACTGGGTCTGCTGGCTTGGGGCTGTCTACAGTCAGGTCAGGCGTGGGCCTTTCGCTTGGAGGCGGAACAGTCCCGTACTGCAGGGCCGTGGCTGTATTTGCTGGCCTATCCGACGGCCCTACAACAGGTCGGTGGTGTTGGTGCCCTGCCCGGGATTCCCATTAGGAGCCCGCAAGACGAGACGCCACTCAGCAGCTCCACCCGAGCGCCCCTCCTGTCCGAAGAAGGGCCGAGCTCGCAAAACATTCTGATACGCGAGCAGTTTCTGCAAGGAATTCTGCAGGGCCTCCAACAGTCCGCCGGCGGTGCCAGCGGAAACAGCATTTCCCCCGCTCTGCTGGCAGACTTTCTTTCTCAAGCCAGCATCACCAGCACGAGCACCACACGGAGCCCATCGGTTGAGAAATATGCCAACGAAGCGGACAGTGATGAGAACTATGACTACATAGACTTCAAGAATGGTTCCCGCATCAAATTTGACCTGGAGGTGGAGCAGAAGCCGGCGAATAAGATTATACAGCAGACCACCACGCGTCCAGTGGCGGTGGATCGTGCCCAACCCCAGCCATACCTCTACTATAGACCCTACACCTCGTATTACCACCGAGTTGGCTGAGATCAAACCAATAAAGTTAATTTATTCATAAACTAGAGATGATTGGCGATATAGATATCTATCTATATAGATAGAAGGGCTTGAAGGGTCATTAGTCTACTAAGATATGCGCTGGTCGTGTTTTTTCACTTCTGGAATTTCACCCATCAAGACAATAAATATTCAAATCGGTGAAATGGATCTCTTTCCCAGTTCGATTCCCCTCTCGGACCAATCTGGTTGTTCTTGAGTTCGATCTTTTGATGGCCAAGAGCACAATTCCAATTTACGACACCCTGAGAAACTGTATAAAACTCTTCGTATCTGGCCGCTGTCACATTAGTTCTAAACGAACCGGAGCGCCGTACAATCTCATTCGAATCGAAATGATCATCCATACCGTAGGTCTGCTCTTCCTGTTGGCTGGTCAAGTCTATGGCCAGTCAATCAGTATTCCAATCCCGGTATACAGCCTAAGTAGCATCTACTCCGCTTTGACTGGGACGGGAGGCAGCTCTAACTCTGGGTCAAGTTCAGGATCATCTAGCAGCAGCAGCAGCAGTAGCGACGATGCTCAGGCTGATTACGATGCTTACCTGAATGAATACTACAGCAATTACTGGCAGAACTTCTACCAGAATCAGGCGCTCTATGGGCCATATGGTCCTTATGGGCCCAATGGTCATTTTAGTCCAACTCGAGCACCAACAACAACCCCAACAACAGCATCAACATCAGCACCAATCACAACTTCGACCGCAGTCGCACCCACGACAACGCCGATTACAACTTCGACCGCAGTAGCAACCACTGCGGACCCTGGAACAACTTCGACCGCAGTAGCAACCACTGCGGACCCTGGAACAACTTCGACCGCAGTAGCACCCTCTGTGGACCCTAGCACAAGTTCGACCACAGATGCATCCACTGCGGACCCTGGCACAACTTCCACTGCACTCCCAACTGTAAACACAGACATGACATCAGACGCAGTCGGAGGAAAAAGGTTCCGCACCACTCCCCTACCTTTTCACTACGTTCCAGGCACTTTCCTCAGTCCCTACGATCTGTACCGCATTAACTCCAACCCAAGCAATGTGCAAGCTGCAGCCTCATCCTCATCCTCAGCAACATCGGCAGCAGGCACATCGGCAGTGTATATCCCATACGACTCTGTCCACTATCGCCGATCGCGGCCAAGTCCTTACTTTGGATTAGAGGCTAACAAGTAGAGGAGCGGCTTATGTTTATCGTGCTTTTAAAACGGCTCACTAAATGAACATAAACGAAAAAAGTATTCAGTAAAAATTTTATTGGCTGTCTTTCTGGCTTTCTAAGGCACGTGGGTTTGCTTTCCTTTGTAAACTGTAGGCTACGCTACAATCCATAAATATTCGATGTTTACGATTATTGAATAAGAATACGAGCTCTTCCACTCTTCTGTTCACATGGAGCGATATATTATTCTAACGACTTTAGTGGGCTGTATAAAGCTCTAGGTATCTGGTCGTTGCCTCTTCAGTTCTTGGCTAACCGGAGTGGTGAATAATCTGTGTCTTAGAATGATATTTCATACCTTCGTTTTGCTGTTCTTACTCGCTGGCCAGGCCTGGGCCCAGTTGTTGAGCATACGGATTCCTGTGTGGAATTTTGGGAATTTGTTCTCGCAACCTACGGGTACAGGATCCAACCCTGCCGCTGGGTCAAGCAACGAGAACGACCAAGCGAACGCAGATAACGAATATCTGAGCAACTATTATAACAACTACTGGAACGGCTTTTACCAGAATCAAGCGGAGTATGGCCCATACGGAGTCTTTGGACAATTTTCTCCTGCTTATTCTACCACCACCGAAGCTCCTGCTACAATTCCAACCACTGCAACACCACAATCAACCACAACTAATTATATGAGTCTTTGCTCAGTTTTTCCTCATCTTCCAGAGTGCCAAGGATCTAGCACAACGTATACTTCAAGCGCATCGACTGCGACTCCCACTTCAACACCACAATCAACCACAACGGAGTCGCTTTGTTCTGTTTTTCCTCAGCTTCCAGTGTGCCAAATATCGACCACAACTGAAGGTTCAACAACATCCACAGCGATTCCACAAACAGATTCCACGACGCTGGCAGATTCAACGACATCTACAGCGGTTCCATCAACAGATTCCACCACATTTGGGAGTTCAACAACATCCACAGCGATACCACAAACAGATTCCACAACGCCGGCAGATTCAACGACATCTACAGCGATTCCATCAACAGATTCCACCACATTTGGGAGTTCAACAACATCCACTGCGATTCCACAAACAGATTCAACAACGCCGGCAGATTCAACGACATCTACAGCGATTCCATCAACAGATTCCACCACATTTGGGAGTTCAACAACATCCACAGCGATTCCACAAACAGATTCAACAACGCCGGCAGATTCAACGACATCTACAGCGATTCCATCAACAGATTCCACCACATTGGGCAGTTCAACAACATCCACAGCGATTCCACAAACAGATTCAACAACGCCGGCAGATTCAACGACATCTACAGCGATTCCATCAACAGATTCCACCACATTTGGGAGTTCAACAACATCCACAGCGATTCCACAAACAGATTCAACAACGCCGGCAGATTCAACGACATCTACAGCGATTCCATCAACAGATTCCACCACATTTGGGAGTTCAACAACATCCACAGAGATTCCACAAACAGATTCAACAACGCCGGCAGATTCAACGACATCTACAGCGATTCCATCAACAGATTCCACCACATTTGGGAGTTCAACAACATCCACTGCGATTCCACAAACAGATTCAACAACGCCGGCAGATTCAACGACATCTACAGCGATTCCATCAACAGATTCCACCACATTTGGGAGTTCAACAACATCCACAACAGAATCCTCCATTTGCATAACCTTTCCTTATCTTCCGGTGTGCCAAGGAACAAAAACTGTTCACTTGGAAGGTGGTAATATTGGATCGGGTATTGCTGAGTTGAAGCCGGATCAGCAGTTGTCAATCATATCGGAGCCTCACTCTGTGACTTCGCTGTGTTTTTACTATCCCCGTCTGTGCATGAAGCCAGAACAGGCGCAGTTCGTGCGATTGTCGGATGGGACTGGAAAGCCACTCTTGCTAATATCATCCACCATCGAAGGACGACCATCTTCCCAGGATCATCCAACATTGTGGCGTACCATAAGGAGACACATCAGAGAAGCAGCTTCTCGTCTATGAAGAATTATTACTCATAACGCTGGAATACTCAAATATGCAAGCAAATTAGCTGTAACGTATCTTATCTCAAACAGTTTGAATAAAATTCTGAATGGCATTGTATTCGGCCATACAAACTACTAGTTAGTTGAACAATTGGGTTAACTGTAGAGCTCTTGTGTTGTAAATGGCCCAGGGGCATCATCATCAGCATTATTATTAGTTTGTAGAAGCCTCTATAAAAGCATTTCTTCCAGTTGGCTCTGGTTTCAGTTCGGATCTAGGCATCGAAATGCGAGCTTTTCTTATGATTTTGGCTGTCAGTTCTCCAGTATGGAGCGAAAGTTCTGAGAGCACTCTCAGGATGAATATTCCTCTCTGGGATGTGTCTGACCTGTACTCGAGACTTTCAAGCGCTTTAAATCCACCAAGTACCACGCAAATGCCGCGGGAGACTCAAGAAGCTTCTGCTCCTTGGGATGATTATTACAATGCGTTACTTGTGAAATACCATAAAAAGAAAAAGGAGTACGGATTATATTCAGCAAGTGATCTGGTACCAGTAGATCCGCTGCCGCCTCTTCCTCGTCCACTGCCTCAGCGGCCTTTGCGACCACTGAGGCCACAGAGACCCCTTCGACCGAATCGGCCAAGGCCCAAACCAACTCGAAGGCCTACTAGAAAAACCACAACAACAAGAAGACCAAGAAGAACGACCAGGATATCTACAACCATTACAACATCAACGACTGCAGCCCCCTCGAGCTCATCAACAACTGCAGCCCCCCCGAGTTCAGTTTCAACAACGACTGAGGCATCCACCAGCACAACAATTTCTCCTGCAACAAACTCCACTACTTCGAGCTCAGTAATAACAGGATCCACCACAACAGGATCCTCAGTAACAGGAACCTCGACTACGGGAGTTGCATTATCCAGTCGACATGGAGAACCAAGTATATCGTTAGGATCACCGACTGCTTATCCAATTTGCGCACTTTTCCCCCATCTGCCAGCCTGCAGTACATATTCGATCTCCCAAAGCTCTACACTCAGGACCCCGACAGTCTTAAGTCTGGATGGGCAGGCCGCAACCGATGTCGATCTCCAACCTGAACAGAAGTTAACAGTGCAATCCCCACCCCAGTCCATGTCCTCACTGTGTCACAACTATCCTCGCCTCTGTGCCCAGCCGGAGGAGGCGCAGTATGTCCGTCTAACCGATGGCCATGGGAAACCGATGCTCCTTATATTTCCTGGTCGGGAAAAATTGCCTTCACCGCCCAAGGCAGGCTCAAAACGGGCCATCGGAATACAACGCCATAGTTTGCGCCCCACCCAACGATCAGATTGGCAGAGGCCGCAGGAAATGAAATATGTTTACCGTTTAGTTAAGAAGACTGGGAATCAGAGATTATAAATCAACTATTTATTAAAGCAGCTAAAATCGATTGATCTATCTTATAATCTATCGAATATTTTGGAAATTAAATTTAAACTATCACAGATTTAGGGTGTCATAAATAAATCCAAGTAAATCCAACTGAACCTGATATGATAACAACATTAAGCCCAGAAGAGCCTTCTCTGTGCGAATTATATCCCCACCTTCCGCTTTGCCAAGAAGTCAAATCTGTGGATCTGGGCGACTATGAGAATAGGATTCCAACGGTTCTGAGTGAGAACACTGAATTCGGGTCTGAGCAGCAGCAGCTAACGATCACCTCAGAGGCCCATTCCGTGTCGTCGCTTTGCTTTCATTATCGCCGGCTCTGTATGAAGCCAGAGGAGGCGCAGTTCGTTCGTCTCACCGATAGAAATGGCAAACCCCTGCTGCTCATCTACCCGCCTGAGTCAGAGTATCCGCTTGCCTTGGCTAAAAGTAAAACCATCGGAGCTATGTCGGGGCCCACTCGAAGACCTTCGTGGCAAAGGTTTCCCTAGGAACAGCTGAGTATACAAAATACCGATCCGTTATCATGACCGAATAGCCGAATAAATATTTTGAGCTTGGACTCCGAAAATATTTTGATTTTGTGATGTTGTTTGGGTCCAATATACCCCACAAATTGCGGGACATCGGAATGTCATTCGGAATTATTTTGGCGTGTCGGAGATGCCAGCACAAATTGTGATCTATTCATCCAAACTGGTTTCAGTTGCCCCACTCCATCGCCACGACTCTCGCTTCTGGTCCCAGTCGCAGACGAGCTCCATGAGCTTCTGGTAGGTAAAGCTGAAAACTGAAATGTGCTTCGTCAAAATCGCTTCCCTGTGGCCGTTGCTGCCATTATTTTGCCTTGTGGCACGGTCCAGCTCTGCCACGCCTGCACTCCAGGAAGAGGCACTGCAGCAGATACCGACGCTGAATCTGACACAAGTGCAGCTTATAGCCGGCAACGCCAGCCTTAGGTGCAGCCTGATTCCGGAACTGTGCGACTGGCAACTACATTTGTACTTGGGCCATCACTTTAATGTTCCGTTATCCTTCGCGGAGTCAACCGTCAGCACCAGCACCCTATCGCCCAAGGAGGTTGTTGCTGCTTCCACACCCACAGAACAGGTCTTTTCCCTGGCGCCACTGAGGCTGGTGGCCCAAATTGAACCAAAGCCGTGGCGGGAGAAGCGCGGGAAAAGGAAGCTCAGGCGACGATCAACTTTCGGCATCTTAAGTAAAAAGCAATTTGTTTGGCTTTTCTTTCAATAAATAAGTTCATAAAAGCAGAATAAATTTAGAATTGGCAATAAATAGCCAAACAACAATGAAAAATTTTTTAATCATTTCAAATAATCATCTCTCATTAAGGCCAATCAATCTGTATACAGAGAATTACTGAGAGCTGTTTGTCAATGATATCCATTCCGCCGCAGCCATAAATAAAAATCCCAGCTCATTAATGTCGGTTCAATTTACGCTTTACCTGACGGCTAGCCCAGCACAGCGTGACCCGTTTAGCCCGATCTGGAAGCCGTTCGACGACTTTCAACATTAACCTGCGCGGGGTCAGCGTCTGCGTCTGGGTCGTCTGATGCCCATTAAGCTGTCTGTTAGAATTTTATTCGGCGTAAAGTAAGCCGTAACCGTGACGGCATAATCTATTAACTTATTAAAATATTAATAGATGGCTTTTTAAACAGCGAGCTGCTAATTAAGTCGTCATCTTTGTTGTCACATCTAATCCCCAATTCAATTTATATGATGGTTCTCGGTGCGAAGAGTTCTATCATTATGATTATTATGATTAATAATAACACTAAGAAGGATACTAGATAAATATTTTTGTATCGGGTTTCTATTATTATTCTTTAGGTTTTCATTTGTAGTTTCATCCATAGAACCACGCAAATAAGAAGAACCTTGTGTTGTTTGGAAGAGCGATGCTCAGCTGCTTCTCAGTTTTCCTTCGACTAAAATCGACTACCTCTCTCTCGGCTTCAATTCTGTCTTACTCGGATCTTCTAAGACTTCCAAGCTTTATGATTTTGTTGATGTTAGAATAATGCTTTAACACTATAATTCATAGCCTCAGCAACACCAAGGACCGCGTGCGAGGACAGCTCTCATCATCTCACTTGATCCTCTCTGCTCGTGTCTCTTAGTATGCACGAATACACAAGAGTTTTCGTGACTATAGGAAAATACAGTGTTCAATAAAAGTTTCATCAATCTTCATATTCGGTTTTATTGCAAATTGTTGCCCCCATAAAACTCTAATCAAATCCCATTTCAGACATACTCGTAAGTTGATCAGTGAACAAAGTTAAACCAAAGTGTCTGCGGGCCCCGGCGGAAATTCGATTCGACCTCCTGCAGGACCCTCTATAAACACTAGCTCCCCTGATACCCACCCCTAGGTATTAAGCAGCGCCCGTGGCTCGTTCATCGGCATCGTTGTCGTTGTCGGTGATTGTATCATAAATCGTATTCAAAAATGTTCTAATTTCCGCATATGGGAGTATCTGCCACCAATTTGTCGTAGCTTCAATTTCCTCCTGCATGCCAGTGGTCGAGGGACGTCGCTGGGAGCCCGGACGACGCTTACCCTTGCCTTTGCCTTTGCCCTTGGTTCTTACAGGACGACGCGTGCTGATTTCCAGTGATTGTGTTTCCAATTCCTTTACTGGCTGCTGCTTTTCAATCGATGAGCTTGTACTTGGATGTGTCGGAGCTGGAGCAGGGTGAAAAGTTGAAGCTGGAACAAGAGTGACTGCTGGGCTTGCCGTCATCTTTGTATCAATTTCATTAGGTGTTTTTGTTTTTGTTCTTGTTACTGTTCCTTTTTTTGTTTGCTTTCGCTTGGGCTTCAGTTGAGTGCGCTTAGCAGGGGTCTCGTTCCTCCCGGAATGATGGACCAGCTCGGAGACCAGATGACCCATTGTGTCCTTGTCATCGGCATTCTCCGCTGTCAGCTGGCTGACAATCTCCTGCATTCCTGTCGATACCATATCGATAATTGTCTGGCTCGCCGGCTCGGCTAGTGTTTTTTTCACACTGGCCAGGGATTCCCTTGCAGGAGCTGTCAAATCTTCCGAGGCTTCCGTTGTCGTCGAGCTGGAGGCAGTTTGTTCTTCTTTGGTTCTGTTGGACTCTACTTGCCCATTGCGTTGATTCACCTGTTCCCCTTCCTCGTCTCCCTCTATGGGCAGCTGTGGCAGTGCCAGTTCCACTTTCAATGGGTGCACCTCCTGCTCCAGGCCCATAACTTGTTCTCGGACTGGTTTACGTTCATGGCTGGACGACAGGGTATTCAATTGCACAATTTTCTTGGCCCCTATATTCTGCACATGGAACTCGCTCGAATATAAATTTTCATGTGCGTGCGCTTTGCTGAGACTTGAATTCATTTGCAGCGGCGTTAATTGCATGTTTACGATCTGGGATTCTATTGTTTTGTTCGCTTGTTTGTGCTGCTCCTCCATTCCATTCGGCCTGGACTGCGAATAAACCTCTGCAGCATCATCGAGATTTCTATAGTGGGACTTCTGGACGGCGGATCGACGACTGTGCTGGGACAGTTGCTCCAGCAGTTGACCCATGGGCGGAGCCGGACCCGATCGAGACTGATGGCCTGCCAGGTTCATCCTGGGCTTGTTGTACGCATAGAGATCCACATTAAAAACCCCATGGGCTGGGGCCCGTCGCCAGTGTTTGGCAGGAGTTCCTGGAAAGGAATGGGATTGAAAGTCTTTCCCTGCGACTCAATGGGAACGTAAGAGAAGGAAGGCTTACCTCTGACCCTGAGGGCCAGTAACTGGATTAGCAGCAGCAGCAGTGACAGTCTCATGCTTGCAAATACATATTTTAGGCGTTGGCTCTATCCACGACTAAACCGATTTCAGACCTCTCAACCAATTTTATGGCCATTCCATTTGGGTCAGTCCCCAACTAATTTGCATTGACGATTCATGATCAACAATGTTCTAGGAATGTGAAAACACAGTGCGCCCAGGTACGGTGAACATGGTCTGGCAGTATTGGAGATAGTCGATATTACGGACAGCCCCCTGTCTCTGAGAACTGGTTTCCCCAATTCGATTCGATTCCGAGGAACGGCACTTTTGGAAGCAACACAAGCCAACACTGACTGTCTTGGGCCCAGGCAACGGCCATGTTAATGCCGTGCCATAAAATATGATGTGTTGACACCTATGAAGCAGAGCCTTGGCCAATCAGTCCGTTTTTGTTGTGATGTTGTGCAAAAAGCAGCGAAAGTTGAAAGTTTTGCTTAGCATCACAATGGTCGGCTAATGGAAAGTAATTACCATCAAATTCCTACGAGCTGAAAACAAAAACGAGCTTCGTTTTCGAAAACTGTGCGTCAAACAGTTCTGATTTGGATGCGGTGTGTTTTAAAACTACGTATTTGACCTATTGAGCTCCTGTAGCCCAGCATATAAAATTCATCTTTGTGTATACATATTGACTGTCATTGTTATTGTACAGTATTGGGTCCAAGAGAGACGGATACATTCCGCCGGAGAAAAGTGACAATTTAATTCAAATAACCATTTGGGGAAATTGTTTATCTTTGAGAGCATGTCAGAAACAGTTGAGTAAGAGCGGAGAGTCAGCAAACAGGCAACAAGCAAACAATCCCGGCCAAGAGAGAACAGAACGACTGACAGCTTGCACTCGGAGCACTTAAGATAACTTCGTGGGAAGCCAGGCGCATGTGATGGAGCAGGGGCCCCAGGCCAGGGCCAGAGTGAGAGCTGACGATGTCGTCCAGTGGCAGATTTATGAAAACTGTTGGCATTTAGTTCTTCGAACCGTAAACACGGAGCGAAAACAAGCCACATGGCAACAGGGCATCGAAATTTTCATTCGAGCAATGCAGGCGGCGACACTAACGGAACAGAGTCTCGAAAGAGGGCTCGCAGAAAGGACATCAAGCAGTAGACAATGGCAGCACCAGTGGAAGTGGCACCGGCATGCAAGGCAATTCAGAAGACAGAAAACAGAACAAAGAGACGGTAGACATGGGCTCGTGCATCCATGGAAACATGGATGTTACTTTTTACAAAAGTAATTTGTATGGAACCGAAACTTATGGAATTTAATATGTATATGGATTACAACAATAAGGGATTCAACCCATTATTTGATTGACCTGAGGCTAACATGTATAAGCGATTTTTTGGATTAAAAAGCATAGGATTATTAAATTCGTTGCGAGATTAACGTTGACGTGTCCATCTTCTGGTGGCTGATGAGTACATAAGCTGATTGCGGTGCTGAAGGGGAGCTGCCAGAGTCGGAGGTGCAAATAAAAATATGGTATGGCCGAGCAGGCAGAGATGCCAATGAAATGAAACCGAGGGAGAGGGAGAATGAGAGATGGATGGGCGAAGAGTGAAAGAGAGCAGTCCAGCAAACTGTCGACAGCGTCTTAATTAAGCAGCAGAAACAGCAACAACAATTAACCATAGCTGATTGCTATTGTTGCATGCCTCCGAATGCAAGCAGCTCTGAAGAGAGAGCAAGACAATCGGACTGCCAGGAACATCCACTGAAGAGAGAGAGAGAGAGAGAGAGAGGAAGAAAGAAGTGCTGAAAAGTTAAGTTCCGGTTGAGCTGCTTCCACTTGTGGTTGGCAGGGAGCAGGGGAATATCCCATGATTAATTCAATTGCAACGGCAGCTCATGGCTCAGGAAAATTGCAGAAAACTTTAAAAACTTTTCCAATGATTGCTCCTGGATGCTTGTTTGTTTGACTGTTGTTCAGCCAGTCGTCGTTGTTGCTGTTTTTGCTGCTCTTCTTGTGCAAATACACACAATTTGCTTTGTCATTAGACGAACACTTTAAGCACTCGATTGCACTCTCTATCACCCCCCTCTCGCACTCCCTTTCTCTCTCTTTGTTATCTCTGTCAACTGCTTTGGCTGCTCATTTTCAGCTGGCGATTTCATTGTCCTGCTTCTATTTGACCATTTCATTTGTTGCACCAGCCAGAACCCAATATGGCTAGAAAGAGATGGCCGAAAAAAATGCAGAAGACAGACAGATAAAGCAAGTGAGATAGAAATGCTGTGGCGGGGGCGGGGCACCATTCACAGCGTTTTGCACATTTTGGCTTAATTTGAATCTTTCTATGCAAATGCCGTGCAACGGGCCAAACACAATCCGTACAAAAAAGTCCCCCATACTATGTTTTCCGTTAAATATTTCTATTTTATTTTGCATCCCATTTTTTATCCGTTTTTCGTCTGCACAAAATTGTTATTCCTATTTTCTTTGTGTACTTTTGCACATTTACCAGCTCTCGCGGTTCACTGCGCTGTTATTTATTTGATATTTGTACGAGTATTCCCAGTTTGTACATATGCTGTACATATGATGGTGTCTGTGTCTGTCCATTGGAAAACTATGGAAAATGATCAAATGAATGCTTTTCTGTGTTTTGTGCATACAATTTATGCAGAAATATATCACGGAGCAAAAGATTATTCTCAGTGTATTTGGCTGTGCATGAAATTACTACAAGAATATTCTCAGTGTATGCTTTACTGCTCCTTTATTCTTGCCATTTGCCTTTTCAATTGCCTCAGAGAGAATCGTAGAATCTTAGAACGTGGTCCTTGCTGTAGCTGAGTGCCATTGAGTGGAAAATGCCTGTCCAGTATTTGCGTTTTAGAAAACATTCTAACATTAACAAAATCAGGAGACCCGACTGTGAGAGAGAGCCACCACAAGTTAACCGAAGTCAAACAGTGTGGCCAACACTCTCCCGAGCACCACCTGAAAATACCTGATTTTGATGACTCTGTGTGACGGAGGATTCTACAAAGTTGAATAAACAGTTAAAATTATAGAAAACTTCAAATTTGGCTTGATACAATTCTCTTTTCAATTTTCTATTCAAGATTTAGGGGTATACTGCACATTTGAAATATGAGGATGGCATCTAATTACTCAACCTGGTCTTCAACCTAATTTTTGTCGTGCAATGTACAAAATCTCTGCCGCACAGTGTGAAAGAAGCCCGTTGATATTTATTAATGGGATAATCTTTTTTAGTTTGGCTACAATTTTTAATTCAGGACACTCGCAGTTCTCTTTTGTAGAAAGATAATTTCTTTCACTCATGTGTGTCTGCTAATGTGCCGCTCGTTTTGCTCTGATTATTTTCCTTTACCGTTTCCGCAGTCTAAAGCGAACAAAAAGCTATAGTACGAGAGAATTAAATGAAATGAAATCGAATCGAATCATTCTGGCTAATTGTTATGCAAGGGGCCAAAATGAGGCCATAAAAATCGGGAATGCCAATAAACTTTCCCTCTCCTTTTGTTTTTCGCAGGGGATGGCTGGATGGTTGATTTGCTCGCCTCGCCTTTGCATGCCGCAGTCAAACGACACTTTGATTTAGTGCAACAACAAAAATAACAATGTCGAGTACACAAAGCTGTGGCAAAAATGGCCAAAATGGCAGTGACACAGCAGCGAGTGCCAGGCATAATAAAATAAAACAAAAGCTAATGGCCAAACAGAGCGAAACCGATATGCAGGCGGCAATTTTATGGCTGGCATAAAAGTCCCATTCCCACAGCCACAGCCACATCCTCTTCCTATCAATATCTCACCCTGTATCTTTTGCCCCCATCTATATCTGTGGCGGATGCGGATGCCATCTGAATGTCAATGTGCAGCCTGCCTCAAGGCGGCATATAGTGCGTGTGCGAGGAAGAATTTATCGCCCTGCCACAGCTCTTCATACATAGTTGCGACAGCGGGACTTGTTGCTACAACAGATCCGCAACTTGTGCCACCTAATGCCGCATCAATATGCAAAGCCGAACAAGTTTCGGGCACAAGTAGCGTAGCACAGTCAAAGCGCCCTGCTAAGCCGCTTAAAACACAAAGAACACGAAAAACACGAAAAAAAACTTTAAGCTCATTTAACTTTTGCAATCAGTAGGAAGGCAGAGCCAGCCATCCACAGGCTGAAGACGAGACAAGGCCATGGGGATGCCAGGGCAATTTATGATTTATTAACAAGAGGCGAAACTCAATTTTTGCCCCGAGACCAGATCTATCCCTATCTGTTAAGTCAGCTAAAAGGATTTCTTAAACTTGAATGCTTCTAATTATTGAGAATTATCTCGAAAGGTGCGCATTTCGATTGGCGATTTGACTACGAAAATTATAGCATTTTCCCAGTTCCCCCAGAAACTATTTCATTATGATTTATAACTCTGAGGAAGCGGTGGAGGTGTCTCTTCCCCATACTGACACTCCCACAGCATATCCCTCACCAGACAGGACTGGCCATCAACAATTATCTGAGCAAGTGAGCGTGTAATGGGCCCAGGACCAGTTTTTTTCCTTTTTCTCATGCTATTTCTCTCGACTGCTTGCAGTTGTTGTCCCGCCTTCGTGTCCTGTCCTGTACTGTCCTTTCCAGTGCTGTCCTGTATTGAAGCTGACCAGATGATTTATGATTGGTTGGCTTGACTGGGCAGGAACAGGAACAGGAGCAAGGAGTTTAATTTCAATAAATGCCCTGTTTTTTCTGGGAATTAAATTTTAATAGTCTCGTCTCGGAGCTAAATAACGCCGGACTGAGGGAGTTATTTATGAAGTGACGATCTAAATTTATTTAAAACACTAGCAATAAATTCCAACAGATTTCCCTATGATATATTTATGCAACTTAATGCTAATGCGAATTTATTGGCCAAAGCGGGAGCAATGCTGCCTTAAAGGAAAGTCCAGATTTCAGAGAGAAAAGCAGGAAGAGAAAGAGAGAGTGCGCTGGAGAGAGCGGGCAAATTTGTCCCCAATCAATCATAATTTGTATCTGTCAGCACAAGCAGCGACCGCGGCCATTGAGTGATGAAGTTGTCGCCATGGCTCACACACACTCGCGCGCAACACACAGATACTCGCAGTGAGAGAAAAGCCAACTAAAGTCAACCACAAATCCCTGCACAGTGAGGCAAGTGTCAAAATATCAGAAAATAGTTAATTATATTAGTAATCCACTCTTTTTACATGACTGTGAACCACTGTGTCTTGGATGCTGGCCATTGTCATGACCGGCTTGCATTCGGAATAATACTTGGGCCACACTTATACGTATGCATCCATTCACCTGTATACATATATGTATGGATATGCGTCCTTGTATGTGTATGTATGAGTGGATGTGTAAGTGCACCTTTGATATATCGCGAATTTGGATTTTCTTTGACAAAAGCCCAAAAATTCAAACAAAAGAAAGGAAAAGAATATAAAACAGAGAAAAGTTTGATGCGCTCCGAATTTGACAAATGTCTGACAAATCCTGTCAGCATCCAGCAGGCCTAATGAAAGCCAATTGCTGCTTAGCCATCTTCCAAGATATCATCACAAACAAAACAAAGCGGAATCTCGGTCCCAGGTCCCAGCTCCCAGCTGCCTGAATTCCGGCCAACTGTCACTGAGACTGGGGCGGAGTTGCGCGACGGAAAATCTACGGCACGTGAATCCGCTCATCTGCGGTGCCGCCCCGATTCTGTTTCAATTTGGACTTTGCTTTATGCCTTTCTCCCATAATTCTCTCCCAATGTACACATATTTATTATTATTTTTTCACACACGTGTGCGCAAAAAGTTCCCGTTAATAACGATTAAATGCGCCTGGCGACTGAGGCGGCTTTTGTGTATTCCCAGTAGGTAGACGGCCAACACATTAGACTTGACTTCAGATGGTCCTTCGTGGTGCCACGAGTGTGTGCACTGGCCAGCATAAGCCCGAATGTTATTCGAAGTGAAAGTTTGTCCTGCCTCAAAAAGTGTGCTACAAAAATCTGTTCGCTCCTGCCTGGGTCTCTGCTACCTGCCGCAGAGTGTGGCTTTTGGTTTAGGACCAGCTCTCCGAAAACTGGGGCAAACTTTCACTCTTGCCATAGGCTGACATTTAAAATGCCTCTCAGCTGTGATTTGTGTCAAACTGTCGATACTGGCCAGCTCGCCGTCAAGTAAATCAAAGTCATCTTCCTTCTCCGGCACACTTGGTACTCCCCTCTTTGGCGCTGCTACTGCTCCCTGCCTGACATCCGTCATTTTTCATCTTTGCCAGGAGCCAGGAGCCAGTAGCCAGAAGAGAGCCGTAGATGGGCGAGGAAGCGGATACCCAAAGCGAACGTGATTATTGATTGGTTCTCACCTAAATTCATGCTCTCGCCTCGCATCCAGTCGCACCATTTATCTAACTCCGAGTATAGCCAAAAGTCAAGAGCTTGTTAGTGTGTGGCCAAAGCAGAGAAGGAAAAAAGGGACGCTGGATGTGAGGTTGTGTGGTTGGCCAGAGCGGTAGATAGATACTCGTAGATACCCAGCGGTGCAGAGATCGATGGGGGAAAAAGTAGCCATGCAGTGCAAAAGTTTGACGTTTATGTGACATTTGAAATCAATTTGCACAACAATTGAATTTTCCCATTGTCGATATCTATGTTTAATAGTTATTGCTTGCTCGATGTTGTCGTTATGGTTGAAATTGTTGCTATTTTATACATTTGCTGTCGCTGTTGATAGGCAATCGTTGCGCTTACATGTCAATTAGCAGTTTAGTGCGTGCAACATTGTCATTGTGGGTATTTGTGTGCATCTATACATCTGAATGTTGCTTATTTAATTGGCTGCCGCAAAGTGGGGACAACAACCACAGAGAGGGCCCCAAATCAAACAGACACCCCCCGAATATTCGCCAACTTTATGCATTTCTAAACATCCAAATTGATAACTCACAAAAATATGATTTAATCCGTTGCACAAAATGATTTCCACTCGATATTCATCCTAAACATTTAATAAATATCGAGATGCAAAAGGAATTTTAACATTGGACGTGGACATGGCTATTAAATTTGTTGATTGAATGGTTGTGGCAGGATGGCAGGAAGGAAGGCAGAATTAGGATTCTCTTCACTCACTTTATGGATTCCTAGCCATTTTGAAGAATGCTCGTAGTTCCAGTTAGCTTCTTTTAGTCACATTACGATTGCCAACTGCAGTATTTGGCCCAGGCCTAGTCCTGGGGCTGGCTTTGGTTGTGGCTTTGGCCAGGGCAAACATCAACAAGGCACATACGGTAATTTGCCAAGTGAGTAGTTGGGAAGGACTCTGCTGCTGCGGCTGCAGCTGTTACCCCTGCAACTGGCCAGATTTATGCCGTCTAGCCGCATTCTGACGCAGAAAGTCTGTCTGGGAAGCAGGGGAATGGTAAATGGGAAATGGACATCGGACAGGACAGTGTCGAACAGTTGTTAATTACGCATTTTCCAGCTTAGACCAATGTTTCAGCTCCAGGTCCAGATTTTGGAGCAGGTAATTCCCTGATAAGTAAATGCCTTGAGGTTGTAGGGGTTCAAGCCGCATGTCTCCTGTATTAGCAGGCGTTCGCTTTGGCTTTTAATGAAAGCTGCCCCAAGTCCTTATTTCCTGGAATCAAGTAGCTCTGGCTCTGGCTGGGGCAAGGGAAGTTTTGCTTCTGCGGCTTAGGCATGAAGAACCCAAAATGAAATGCCGGAAGTAATATTTTTCATATCAGCATATGTTGTGGTCCAACAGGAGCAGATAAACACCATCATATGCGCATATATGTGGGTGAATAGAGCCATTCTTTGTGGTACTCTTCGCTGGCACAAGCCAAGTGGCTGCTAACTTGGCTCAGTGTTTGCTATTGCTGTTGCTGTTGGTGCTGATGCCGGAAGTGTCTGGGCCGGCCCCCGTTTGGTTACTGGTCTCGCGTTCTCCGCTCTCTTGGCCAAAACAGGGCCCGGAATGTGCATATGGAGATGCAGAGCCACAAAGATATGGCTTATAATATATATGTGTTTAATATTTAGTGGCAGCTGCTGCGAAGTTTGGGGCGTACGCTGCGTATGAGTGTTGCTCAATTGCCTGTGGTTCAGGAAGGATGAAATTACACTCGGAAGAATGCCTCTATGTTTGGGCATAGTACGGTAAGCTATGTATTCTTTTAGTCTCCCGAAATATGTTGGGGAAGTGGAAAAATAGTGATTTTAATTATTCCTCCATTTCTTGAGTATTTTCTTTCAGTGTAAAGCGCAGGACAACCGCTTTTGCTATTATTTATGCCCAACGGAAAAAGGAAGTTGCCTTCGTATGCATTAGATTTAAGAAGTTTCCCGCTGGCGAAGTTTTCCATGCATGCCACACATACCGCATGTTGCACATGCACTTAAAAGGCCCACTATTAACCGCGACCGCTGCTCCTGGCCACGTTTAGAGAACTATTTATTAGCAACACAATTAATTAAATCAATCCCCCCTTGGTGGCTGTATGGCTCTGCCTGAAAGGACTATTGATTTCTGCCCACTTAGCAGAGGGATAATGGATGAGGATAGGAGGATGTAATGGCCTAAGCCACAACAAGCTCCACCTGTAACTGGCCAAAAAAAAATAAATAAAAATAAACACAAAATGCGCACGAAAACTCTGTAGATTTTGTGGCATTTTCATAATTTATTATGCTGCCAGCTTGTCGGGCACATATCACCATAAATAATATCTATCCCGCACAGGCACATGCTCTTACATACTCGTAGATATAGATACACATATGTATGTACATATATACTGTATAGTGGAACCCTTTTTTATGTGGTTTGGTTGTTGGATGCTTAATCTACATAATTTTTGGCCCCTTTCACAAGCGGTTTGATTTACGCACTGTGTACAGTCATTAAAAAGAGAGGGCCGGCAAATAAAAAACAATTTTTAAGTTGCCCTTTCCTCCAGGCTTTGACCCCTGAACTTGTTTATTTATTTGAGGTGTATAGAAGGGGACTGAGGCTGGGGGCAGCGTAAAGGTCGGCTGGGATGAATAATATACGAGCCCCACCCTATATACACACAAGTGTGTATGTGTAGGCAGCGGCAAGCGATTAGAGTTTTGGCCATAGTTTACTGCCCCTCCTCTCATCCACAGTTGATGATGGGAGTTTTTTTTTCTGGTTTCGTTTCAGGCTGTGTTTTTGGGGGAAACATTTACATAAGTGCCATACACAGGGCAGGACAGCCTAGACATCATCCTGAACCCGGCGATTATCCCTTTTTAATAGACTCATAAAACGGTTATTAACTTTGTTGCACACACACAAAGATTCCGAGAGCCACAAAAAAGACCACGGTTGCACAGAGTACAATGTTTTATTTCATTAAAGTCCTTTCTGGACACTGTCTCCCTCAATTTATTATGTGTTTTTTCCTTGCATAGCTTCTGGCGGTTTTTTGGAAGTTGGCATTAATAAACGAGAAAAAGGTGGGATTGGCAAGATTGGCAGAAGAGGGGAAGACGATGGGCAGATCGAAGGCTGCAGCGGAGAGGTTCACTCCAGTGCAGAGCTATGCCTCCGTTGTGGGTTTCAGTTAGAGAACACATGTTGCATAGCGATCTACTCTAAAGAAAGGTTCGATAAATTCTCCCCACCGTCTGTTCGCCCAGAACTATTTTACTAGTTATTTCTGATTTTACAAACTGGCCAAATGCAATTTCACTATTATGCCATTTCTCTGACCCTCGGTTATCTTTCCCTTTTTCCCCTATCTCTCCCCTCTATCTCTTTTTCACTCTCTTCCCGTTTCTCCTTCTACCACTCCCTGTCTGTGAGTTGAAAATCCACACAAAAGTAGCAAAACAAGATAAATGAAATTCTGATGCAAATTTGATTCGTTTGTAAATGTTCGACGTTGCACTGCTGCTCCACAGGAGAGGTGGCAGGGATAGGGATGTGGCAGATCCAAACTTCTCTCTCTGTCTGTCTCTCTCCCCCTCCCCCTCCCCCTCTATCTCTATCTCCCTCTATCTGTTTCTTGCAACTGTTGCAACTGCTGCTCCTGCTGATGCTGTTGCTGGAGCAGTGAATTGGAGAGAGCACGGGAGGATAGCAGCAACATGTTGCCGCGTTTCTTGCATCCCACAAGATAACCCACCCCCCCTCAGTTGACATTTTTATGCGCGCATGATTAATTATGCAATTTTGCAGTCGCTGGTTCTGCTTGTCCCCCTGCTAGCTTTGGGGTTTATGCCTGGAGCTATTTTGTGCTCCACTGGGGCCTCTCCAGCGCATCCATCAGCATCATCAGACATCGCCATCGCCCTGGGCTAGAGAAAACTATCCCACTGAGATGAGATCGATGGTATTGATACAACAGTCATGCATGCAATTAGCGGCAGTCGAAGGAACAGTCGGGGAACATTTTAAGGCGGAGTTAGGAACGGAATCAGGGCGAGTCATGCAAAGCCCCAGGCCTGCGTAATAAGTGGGGAAACGTGAGTGGAGCCCAAGACTTGGGACTAGAAATTTGCACGCAACCAATGGAGCAAAAAGAATGGTATGGTACCGCCAAATGGAGTTTCCTGTTTGCATGCCATTTCCACATCCCCCCCTTCCACCACTCTGCCATCTCCTGCGGACCCAGTCGCAGTCAGAATCGCAGTGATAGTCGCAGACTGTCGGAATCAGCAGGCAAATAGAGCCAGAAATATCGGGGCGCTAATGCTGAACGGCCAATTTGAGGCACGTTTCAGTTATTAACGGGTCTGGGAGTCGGACTGGAACTGGCACTGGCTCTGGGCCTGGGACTGCCACTGCGACTGGAGGTGAAACGGGCTGCTTATAAAGTGCATGCCACGACCCATTTGGACACTGGCCATGCCGTGCTAACGTGACCAATATGCGTGTCATTGCCATAATAATCAGCTTTTGTCAGCACAGTGGTGGTGCTTCTGTATCAGTCCCCCCCTTTTGGTTATTTGCCTCGTAACACATGAAGGGGAATGGGGAATGGGTCATGAGGCATGGACTATCATTGTGTGGACATGTTGCTTGTCACGGCTTTGTCCTCGCTCGCATGCAAATATTTACTGATCCAATCGCTGGAGATGACATAAAACTTAGGAACTGTTTGCCACACCACTTTGCACCGATTGAGTTCCGGGAAGGCGGGGGAGTCTCGCCTCGCTTAGACAGGGTGGACTCAATTAGGATAGCAGCTATCATAATTAACATCTCCTAAGAGGTTTTCCCCACGCAAATCCTATCAACTTCAGTTCATTTCATGCATCAAAGGATCTATGTGTTGTTTCCACGAAACCGAATTTAATTGGGAATATTTGGACCATAGGTATTTTGATGTAAAGTCACTTTGCAATTGGTGTGTACTTTGTCCTCCAACTATTAATAAGGGCTCTGACAAAGCGTATGATCATTGAGCATAAGGTAGGTACGGTCTTCAACGAGGAAATAATAAATAAACTTAGGCCTTGTTATACATCCTAGGATTATAGATCTTGTTTAAGGTAGCAGAAACATAGAAGGGTATTTAAGAGCTTAACCTTAGTTGCTCTGTTATTTCGATTAAAAATTGAGATACTATTTATTAGCAGACCATTTAATATCGAGGGGGATATACTCTTTGAGTACCGGGTATAAAAGTAGTTTTTAATTGTTTTTTACAGAAATTTGCATCAATTTTCTATGTGGCTATGTTTTGGGTTAATTGCGTTAGGTATACGCGATGGTGGACGCTTGAACAATCAAAGGCTGGGAAAAGTTGAGTTTGATTTTTTACAGCTGTTGAAAAGCCATTGCCAGACAATAATTAGATTTTATAATTTACGTTATTTGATTGCCAGATGCGATTGTTTTACGGCTGAGCCAAGTTTCTGTTCATTTTTTGTTGGCCAACAAATGGATCAGAGCGAAGGATGGCGGTTGGAGGCTGGCTTAATGAAGTTGTCCCGCTGTAATTAGAAGTAATAATAATTTCCTAGCCTGGGCGAGTCATTATGAATTTGGATTGCGGCCAAGGAAATGCCATTAATCAAATTAGCGAGCGCATAACTTTTTATGATTATTCTGCGTGATAAGCGCAACTTACAGGGACTCTACTCTCTACCAGTATTCCGATGGAAAAACTTGCCCGAGAAAAGCCCCGAGAGAAGCGAGTATGAGCGACGACAGCGCGACAGCGACAGCGTCCTGGCCATTTGCTTCTTGCTTATTGTTTAATTCTATTTATTTTTTAATAAACAATTTTCATAATGAAATGTCTGCCTAAGGGAGCGAACAAGCGAAAGGGAGAGGATAACCAGAGAGGAACAGAGCGACAAAGCGACAGGACGAAAGAGGGGTAGACAAGCCAGAGCCGCAAAATTAATTACGATAAACCATCCAAAGGGAACAGTCGTGCGTCGGAGGGGACGAGTGGAGGAAGTCACCGAGTCTTGTAATGAGTCCACATCAAGTTAATAGTAATTGAAAAATTGTATAATAATGAAATGCAGCTGTTGTTTAGGTAGGAGGGAGGGCTCTCCTTTCCCCCTCCTACCAGCCGACTTGGCTTTACTCACAGGTCCCGTACTCAGCCTTTGCTTAATTAAGCCAAATTATCGCTCTATTGTTGGGCTTACAATGCATCCCTTCCTCTCTGTCTGCGTGTGGCACTTGAAACTTTGCCATTTGCAAGTGCCAATAAAATTTCAAGACACCTGCCACATGGGTGGATCCACTGGATTCAGACCGGCCCCTCTTTGACTTTAGATGCTTCCGGTAATTTCCTATAGATCAGGGCTGACCAAAATAATGACTAAAGTATATTGAGCATTTCAAATGCAACGGAAAACACCCTCCTGAATTCAGATCTTTGAATATGCAGTAGGCATAAGATGATGATGGAAAATCAGCAGACGAAATACCAGAAACCACCTAAGCCCCTCAGAATCCGAAAGTGTAGTATGGGTGTCTCCGCATCATACTTACACAAAGAAGCATTCGCATGGGAGTTCTCACACAGAGGCAGCCAAGTAATGAGCATCATCTAAAGATGATTTAGCAGAATCAGCAGACTGGGTATCAGAAACCCAGTGAGAAGAATCCGTATGCAGAACATCCTCTTTTTAAGAAATATCCACGTACTATTTATCAAATCTAAAAAAAAACAATGGTAGTGCAGTTGGAAGAAGCCTGCTTTCTCAGACAAATGGACACACGGCACAATTTAATACCAGCCAGATGCTCATCTCCGAGTAGAGCCAACTTTGGAAGCTGTTGGTTGGTCGTTAGCTAACTTGTTTATTTTGACATTTCATGTGGAATTGAACGCATTTTGACCTAATTTGGCAGAGGCGGAATCCAGCAGCAGCAGCAGCAGCCCGAATAGCCAAGTCGAATTTAGCTGCAACTGCAAATGAAACTGCACTTTGCACTGATTATGGACAAACAGAATTTTGTTGGCTTCTGTAGGGGGCTTTTGATGCTGCTGGTGCTGCTGCTGCTCCTGTTGCAGTGTCTGCATTTAATGTGCCTTGTAAGTGAAATTAACAGCAAAACTGTATTTGGCCTTTACCATTGCCATTTTCCATTTGCCAATTTAGACATAAATAGCTAACAAGACAGCCCCAAAACTGTCACCAATATCTTAAAGTCATTTAAGCCGTATGTTGGCCAGGGATTAGGATAGGAGTGGCATTGGCAGAAGGAAGGATATGCAAATTGGGACAGACAGACTTTTGCCTCCTTGTAAGTTTCAATCAAAATGCAAATATTGATGCAGTCGACATATGACATTGTGCGGGACAGCAGGCGGAGCGGAACGGAGCGGAGCCCCGACTCCGGCTCAAATCACTGCCCGAGCAGTCGAAACATGCCCCAGCAGCATGCAGATTTATGATAACATCGGCAACATGGGGGTGCTAGGGGGCCAGAGCTGAGAGGTTCTAAGCCTGGGCAGGAAAAGCCATCCAGAATGCAATAACAAAGGATAAAATAATAAGATTTACTCATGACTTGCTCTTGACTCTGCCAGCAGATGGGGGTGATGCCGAAAAGTGGGTCTCTGCACTGGAGTGTGGGGTGTGTGGGCACCCAACAATGTTTTATTTAAACATAAACACAAACAAAATCCCAGCGATAACAGCAAAAGCCTGATGCTAAGGCCACCTTTTGATACCCTTTCAATGTGAATTTCTTTGATTTACTTAAAAGATTATCTTAGTAAATTTTTGTAATTTAATTTAATTTTTATATATGTATTTGTGTATATCTGATGTGCCCCTTACAACTGAAGTTGAAATCCTGAGCTAGAAAGAAATTGTAACAAGTTTCTTGCTACAGATATCACACTACTCTCTGAAAGGGTAGTTTGCGAACATCATGAACATCAGGAACTATGACAGGCATGATACCAACAGATTGAATAATGGCAACGGCAGTGCCCTGGATTTGGATCGGGACAGGTGCTGTAGCACGATGGGGGGAGGGGCTGAACAGAAAGTGCTGCAGGCTGGTAGATAAATTAAAAACAAAAAAATACAAAGAAGGAGGGGAAAACTCATCGTATTAAATTAGAGAGAGAACAGCAGACGCAGCACCAGAAGCAGAAGCAGTAAGACCGACAACAATAACGGCTGTCAAGGTGACTCTTTGTTATTATTTTTCAATTTCTTGGTGTTCTTTTTCAGACTTGATATCATTTTTTAAGTACCTTATGTCGGGTCGCATCCCTGTGTGTGTGTGTGTGTGTATTACTAAACAATATTTGATTAAGTTTTGCATAGAGTCTCCATTTTGTGTGCATAAAAGAAAAAAAGATAATAAAACAACAATGGAATATCTCGAGTGGCAGCAAAGACCGAATACAGGGATTATTGCCATATGAGACGAGCCGTTACGCCCCTTTTCAATTCGAAACAATCAACAAGAACACTCTATTTAAATACTGCAATTCGAAGAATTCTAAGTTTTAATCTAAAATTATTGCATTATTTAAATAGAAACCAAGGTACCATTAAGAAAGCGGAGATTATAAGTTTGGGAGAAAATATACGAGTATCATATCAAAATAGAATCCGAAAAACGGCATCGAGAATCTCCGCTTAGAAATTAAGTTGCTTTCTCTTTAGTTAATAGATCGGGTGTAACTATAATTAGCAAGAATTATAAGCACCTCAACCTGTTCTTGGAATTTGACCCAATTTACCTTTGACTTGTAGATGAAGTTATAGCCAAACTCCATTTTGAACCAGGCACAGAGGCAAAGTAAAAACATTTCCCTCTGCTCTTGATTTTATTTGATAGTCTTTGAAAGGCAATTCATCAATTTGACTGGCATCTGCACATAAATCAACCCAAACAAACGCATAAAAATCAACCGAAATGGGAAAAACTCTTCAAAGCCATTTATAGTTGTATTTACAGATGTGTGCGCGATGCAACGAACGAAATAAACCGAATATATAATACATACATATATATATATATATATATATATCTATACATATATATTGAAGGGGAAGAGAATGGATGGGAAGAGGAGGATGGATGGATGGCTGGATGGATGCATGTAGATTGCCACTTAACAGCAAAATAAAGTTGAGCACAAATTTTTAATTGAATGGCAGCGCATTGAAAAACTTTGAGTTGCCACTAAAATTGATTACACTCACCCGTCCGCAACCACAAGCACAGCCAGCCATACGCACACAGAGAGCGACCGATACTCGAAAAGTTTTGAGATACAGAGGCTACACGCAGATTGTGATATTGAGGAAATTATCGAAGCAGAAATCGGCACTCGTGTCAAATGCATAACGTTGAGCTCAATACCAATCTGCAAACCCAAACCAACCCAAACCCAATCCTAGGCCTGGCCTGGTGCTCAACTGAACTGAACTGAGGCTGGGGCCTGTCGTTTTTCCAGAATGTTGCAATTTATTCTAATCGCTTGTCGGAGAAAAAAGGGACTGAGGCCGGTGTGGCTGGCAGGAGTGGCAGGAGGCCCAGCGATGCGTGTAACGATGCTGCACATGAAGTCAACGGTAAACCAAGCCGAGACCAGGCCAAAAAGGTTACCAATTGAGCGGCGCCAATCAATCTAGTGCCGCTGCCGTTGCTGCTACGGAAAAGTGTGTCAAAAGCTTCCCCCTCTAAGTCGGAGAAAGAGCAAGAGCGTTAAACTCCATGCTGGATGGAGGCACGGACGAACAGAGGGACAGAGGAGCAGACAGACCAACTGACGGCTTGTTGTGTCGCTTATGGCACTTAATTGACGCCAATCGCATTGACTTGCACTCTCTACCTTGTCCCCTTCCCCTGCCTCTGCCTCTGCTGATGGCAAGAAAAATCACAGCTCGTTAGTGTTGTGAACATACATTTCAGGATACAGATGGATGGTTGGATGGATGGTTCGATGGGGGAC
Source organism: Drosophila miranda (assembly GCF_003369915.1). Taxonomy (NCBI): domain Eukaryota; kingdom Metazoa; phylum Arthropoda; class Insecta; order Diptera; family Drosophilidae; genus Drosophila; species Drosophila miranda. Next base: position 6,846,079 of record NC_046676.1, on the reverse strand, counting down.
AAGGCCCAGGTACGGCGAAACTTCCATTGATGTCAAATTGCCAGGTATTCAATTAGCAGATTATTGAATGCCTATGCCAGAGCCTGCTTCATGGCACAATAAGAGAAAAATATACACTTTTTAAAGGGATTTCGAAAAACTCCTCTCGACATTTACCATTCATCAGTTATTCCAGGAGTTTTCGCAGCCTAAGCCATGCAAAATGGGTGCTGCCGATGTTGCTTCGTAAACCGCACATTCGTTTATCCACTAAACCAACAACAAGCCAAAAGGAGCTACAGAGACAGACATCTACAAACATGACAGCCAACACAAGAACAACTCCGTCTCTACATACATTTCCAATCCTCCTCCATTTAAAATCACGTTCTTCTCGCTGCACTGAACGAAAATTCTCATAACAAAAAGGTCATATCGGTGTTCGCCGAGCTGGGGATAGCCGTTTGTTTCAAGATAACATGGATTCTCTCCAATCGAAAACGGGCTTTCTTGTCCATTCACACTTAAGACATGATTTCTTCTTTAGTTAGAGAAGATTTTCTGTAATTCATAGGTACATATTTTTTGGCAGTGTTGGTTTGTTAATGATTATTTGACGCCATTTTTGATTGACGTGCATCGGCTGCTGGTGCTCTCTGCCTCTCTTATTGTGTAAATTGTATTATGCTACACACATACACCCAGAAACAGCCTCTGCACCCCCCTTTCCATGCCGCTTGGTTCGGCTAATGGGCCGCTCAGGACCGCAAGAACCACAAGGCACTTATCAATTTTTGCGCCTTAACAAAATGGCACTCAAGCGTGTAGTCGTGTACGCACTTCCGTTGATATCAGAGACATATGTATTGGGTATGCTTGCGTGTGTGTGTTTGTGGGTGTGGGTGAGTGCGTGTATTAATATTCCGTTAAATTGACATTTACATGATGAAGATGATGATGACGCCGATGCTGATGACGTGTGTGTTCGGCTGCTCTAAATGCTTGTCTGACTTTTCCCCCTGGAAAATTATTCAAGATCTATGTAATTTATCTTCATCAGAGCATTGAATACTTGAGAAAATCAAAGACAAAAACTCTGCTCAAGTGTTTAATGTAGTTTTGATTGGGAGGCAAAATATTGCACAAATAGATTTGCTAATTATCGCCCGCTACCCGGAAAATATTGTGCATTTTGTGAATATTTTGCTGACCACAAAGCCTGAAAAACAATGCCAACAATATATGACTACATTCAGTAAACCTTTCATTGGCATCCGAAAAATGTATCTCGCATCAGTTTTGACTGTCACCACTGTCCGAAATTTAATTTTCAATCCTAAATATTGATCTTCGAGAATAACCATTTGGGGATTGATTTTCATTCATCCCTCAATAATCCGTTCCTATAACAGAACAATTTAAGTGGTGCACTTTTTTGTTCTGTCTGAGACAGACTTGTGCTCGTAATGCCCCCAGCAATTTGCTTACATTCAACTCAGCCATGTCCAAAACGGCCTACACTTGCTTTCCACTACAACAAGCTCTCTTTCGTGTCCATATCGGAGGCGTGTGTGTGTGTGTGTGTGTGTGTGCGCGTGTGCCTCATGTTGTTGGATAAACTATGTAGAGTCCTTGAAAAACATGCAGGCCATAGAAGCGGAATGCCAGCGGCTGCAGAAACAACAACGAGCGCAACAAATAACTGAAATAAAAAGGAAAAGTTAACAGTTGACATAGTTTAGAGTTGCCTGGTCAGACGGGTAGGACGGTGGTTTGGGTTTTCGTGGGGCATAGTGGGAGTGGCAGGTGCAGGGGCAGGGGCAGGGGCAGGGGCAGGGAGAAAGCACTCGGCTTGGGTTCAACAGCCACAAGCGTAAGCCGTTGAATGCGACATGGAATGAATGTCTTAATCAGAGTGTGGTGCTTTCTCGCTCATCCTTTCCGTGGGATCCGTGGGCGTTGGGCGTTGCACTGGGTAAAAGGGAAATTGGTGCCAAACTAAATGAATTTAATTGCCGCAGGATATGAAAGTAATTATTTTGCAGTGCATAGACACAACACAGCCAGTGGAGAGTGGCAGAGTGGAGTGGTTAGGGGGGGGCTGGCAGTGTGGCAGAGAGGCTCAGGCTAAAAACGCAATGAGGCCAAAGGCGAACCTACTTCTGTCCCATTCGCATGTGTGTTTTGGCATCGATGCACTTGCACTTAACAGCAAAGGGGCGTACCAAACGCCCACGTTCAGGCCCCATATGCACCACTGTACCACTGCAAATTGCCCCGCGGTTATTTCGAGTTGTTCTTTAATTTATTCTCTTTTATGCCTGCGCGTTCGTTGTCCTTGCCACTGAATGTGTGTTAGTGTGCTAGTGTGTCTCTGTATCAGTATCTACATCCACAGTGTGGAGAGCAGCAGCAGCACCGAAGAGGCAGGCTCTACAAAAGGCAGCGATGTGTTACAGTTCCAATTGTCGTTGTCTCTCAATACTTCCAGTTGTGTGTGAGTGTGTGTGTATGTTTCCTCTCCTCACCATGTGTGCGTGCGTGGGAGGTGGAAGTGTAATGCTGCTTGTTTACAAGCCGTGTTTGGGCCGTGTTCTCTGATGCCTAGATCAACGTTTCTTTCTGCTCATTGTTGCATTGTTAGTGGCAGGACCTTGTAACACTTTCGATCAAACCCTCACGCATACTCACGCAAAACAGCCTATGGGCACACTTGCGAGCAAAATGCGAGCGATACTGCCATTCAATTTCAAGTACAATTATAATGGCTGTTGCTTCTGTTTCAGTTGGATTAAATGCCGCTCTCTAGTATGTACATATGTTAGAAAACATTACAGAAGCCATATGTACGGAACAGATAGCTGAAGATATCAATCACCTCTTGAATCAGATCTTGGAGGGCATCTATAATACGCATTTTTTCCAACACTTTCAATAATTTACGAAAATATATAGTTTATCCAGCAAACAGACAATTGTCATTTTTAAATGGAAAACGAAATGACTTATCTGCTCATGATGGTATCATCATAAATTTAAGCCATGTCAAGCAGCATTATTAAAGAAACGAAAAAATGTACCAAAAGAAATGGGATGTCTCTATCCTAAATCAATGAAATCGTGAGAAAGCTGTGCGCAATAAAACATTTTTTCTTCTCTATTATTACGATATGTTTCAGATATTTTATTCGATTGTTTAGCTTATGGTATCGCTACAGTATCGCTACTGTTCTTGGTCAAACTGTGGCGTCCGCACATAAACGGGAGCCGGGTGGGTCAGGCCGTAGTTACGGACTACCTTTGGGTAGTTGGAGGCGTATTCCTGCTGCGGGTAGCTGGCTGGCTGGTACGCAGAGGAACCCTCTTGGCTGGCCCGAGAGCGCTTGCGGTAGCTGTGCGTAAATTCCCTGGGATGATAGTAGTAGCCGTTGTAGGCATCGATCAAGCGGCTCACGTGCTCTGGCGCTTCGATCGAACGATCGAACGAACGATGATTGTGATTTGGTGGTGGTGGGGGTGGTGGTGGGGGTGGTGGAAAGGGGTAAGGGGGATAGTATCCGGGGGAGGGGTATCCATAAGGTGGGGGATAATATGGGTATCCCCCAGGGTACGGCGGTGGCGTGTGTGGCCTTCCAGAACCGCCAGTGCTTGGCTTCACAGTGGTGTCGGTGCCGTTGACAATTATAATGCAATTGACAGTGGTTACATCCTCGTCTTGGCTGTCACTACTACTGTCACTGCCGTGCCCACTTCCGTGCCCACTTCCTCCACTGCTGCTTCCACTGGAGCCGCTCGAAGATGAGCTGGAATCACTGTTCGGTTCGTACGCCACACTGATCGAGCGACTATCTTCTTCATCGTCGTACGCGTTCTTGGTGGAGATGACGCACAGGGGATGGCCTTTCTTGGTGGTCACCTCCTTGGATCCGGAGCTGAAGAACGCCGGAATGATATTGCCAACTGTAAAGCCGCCCTTGACGCCAGCAGCCAAACCCTTGATGCCAGCAATCGAGCTGCTGAGCAGCCGGCCCTCGGGGACCACCTCCTTGCCCTGGGTAAGGCGGAGCAACTCGTTGTACTCGGAGCGCGTCACCTGATGGAGGCGCACCAGCTGTGGACGACTCCTACCTGCCAACAGAAATTTTCGTTCAAGGAAACCTGCAAGTCAAGAGCGCTCTTTCTAGGGATACTCACCAGCCTGTGCTGCTGCGAGGCAGAGCACGACCACTGCCAGAACCGGAAAGATCTTCATTGCGATCTCGAATAAGCTGGCCTAGCTCTGCTCCCTCGCTTATATATTTTAAAAGTTGATGGCTTTCATAATGCCATTGTCATTCAAATCACACGTGCATCAGAACAGATGCTCATCTACAGTTAAGGCAACGCCCTAATTGATTGCGGATCTGCATAATTTATGCGTTGACCCAATTCTCCCAGAATATGGCCATAACCATACTCGTTTTGTTTATTGCCTCTTGGGGCATTTTGGAAAAAACATGAATCGTTTCACTCGTCTGGTTGATGGTACGATAATGTTCTTGTTTATAACTTTCCCAACCCAGTTATAGTTATAGTCGATTGTTCAATTAGTGAAAAAACCAATCTGTTGCTGGGAGATTTTTCAGTAGTTTTCAATCCCAGCAGTCCCAAAACAATTATCAAAACCAATTGAATAACTTTTCCGTTTAAATGTAAACAATTTTATTTAAAAATAGTTAATTAACATCCACTTTCTTATAATAGATCATAGACTTTTTATCATAGCCGTATTCGTTGTCATCTTCCACTTCATAGGAGTCCTCGTCTTCGTCCTGATCATGCTCGGCCTCCGCTTTCTCCACATCATTTATGGCTTGGGGCTGCTCGAAGTAGGAGTAGGGAGAATAGGGATTGGGCGAGGGCTGTCCATAGTACGGCTGAGGGTAGTAAGGACTTCCGATCGGTGACTGCCCACCGAATGGTTGTTGTAGACCAAAGGGTTGCTGTGGGCCAAAGGGTAGCTGTGGGGGATAAGAAGACTGCGCATAGGGAGCATATGTCTGTGGACCATAAGACTGGGGGCTGTAGGGGCTGTATGGGTAACCACCATAAGGTGAATAGGCTCCGTATTGCGGTGGTGGTGGAGGTGGTGATGGATAACCAGCCCCATATTGGCGGGGTACATCGGATTGATCTTCGGAGCTGTCAGTCGTGTATTCACTGCTAATATTCTGTTTCTTAGACTTGGACCTGGATTTCGGGGGGGCTTCGGTAGTTATATCCAACTCCATTTGTTCCTCCACTTTCTCAATGTGCTCCACTGGAAGAGCACCCGCCGATTGTGAGGCTGTCTCTGAGTACCAAAGCTGGTAGGGATCCTGAGTCGGCAACTCAAAGTCAGTTCCCTTCTTGAGCACTACAATGCAGTCGATAGCCGACTCCTCCTCTTCCTCGGCATCGGTGGCTGAAATGGCCTTGCCCGAGCTGCGGGGAGACCCCTCCTCTCTGGGAGCGTCCTCCCTCGTTCTGATCACGCACAGGGGCTGGCCATCGAAACCGACCCTGGTCGCCTCATCGGCCTTGCTCAGCGTGGTGAGCCCCACGATACGGAGCAGAGAGTTCCAGCCGGAGCTAAGGCTGTCACTGACCGTGGCAAAGCCTCCGTTGATTAGTCTCCCCTCGGATATGACATTATTTCCTTGGGTCAGCTGGAGAACTCTTTTATACTGCTCCTCGTTGATGCTGTAGACACGAACCAGCTTCTCCGGCTGGCTTCTCTTACTTTCTTCGTTCGACGGAGATGGAGCTGTAAAATGAGAGGCTTATCCACCTGGTAGAATGTTCAGAGGAGAGCACACACCTGCCTCTAGACTGGCGAAAAGACCCAGCAACAGCAGCAGTGTGAAGCTTCGATCCATTAAAAGCTGCAACATGTTCTAAGATCTAGACCTAAGACGGACTAAAATGTGGTCACTCGTCTCTGGGTTTATTTATACATATGGCAAGAACGGTAAAAAAATGTCTCCCCTAATTTGGACTGGGCAAAAATTGCAATTAAATAAATTTTTGACGGACATCTTCAGAATCTTGTCAACTGGCAACTGCCAGCCATCGCATTGATTTGAATAATTTAGTCAAATTTAAGACACATTTAAACAAATTCGAGTCAATGAACGCGTTATTTCCCAATCTACGATTAAGTAGATGAACCGGTTCGATTATCTCGCTGAGAAATACTAAATGATTAAAGCCGTGTCGCTAAAAACTCCATTAGGACAGTCAGACCCAGAAAAAGACAAGATCTAAAATTTATTAAATTTTCTAAATCATAATTTTATTTCATCATTTCATTTCGTCTTTGTGTGGCTGTGTTAAACATTATTATCTGTAGATGAATGTGTAGATACACACACAAACACACATATACGGTATGTACGGGTATATAGAGTACCTGGTTTATATATAGATGAAGATATACTTATAGTTGCAATACATATCGTATTTTGTCGCTATGGTTTCGTTATTGTTTGCACTCGGGGACAGACCTTAGCCTAAGCATCTATGGGGACGAACCCTTGGGAGTGGAGTCCGTATCTTTGGATAAGTTCAATGCCAGTTTTGATAATGCAAAATCCATTCATTCTATATACAATATGTTGTAACCATATTTAATTTAGCTAACTCTGTCTTCTCTTATATGAACTCTTTGTTTCGTTTGTTGTCTGAATTCTCTGGTTATCTCTGGAGAATTAAGTTATGTGTGTGGTTTTTGACATTTTGGTTTCTCTGATGTGCCGCTTATAGACTATTCGAATCGTACTTGTATCTTTGTGGCTAAGAGTTAATTAAAATTACAGTTTTTGTCTAATAATCAATTTATTTACACTGCCCCTGACCGAACCATTCTCTTCGTTATCGTATTCGTATCAATTAACAATCGATAAACACAATTATCCATTGCATTTATGTATCATATTTTATATTTATTTTTTAATGTTTCTGTTGTTGTTTCTATCTCTTTTTTTATCCAAAACTAATTATATACAATTAAACGAGTCTCTCCGACAATTGGGTCCGTGATAAACAAGGCTTTGTCCATAATGTTGGAGTGCTGAACGAGTGGAATGAATGAAATGTTTCTCCACTCCACTAGCTTATCGGCTTACCGGCTATACATACTTACAATACATGCTCGTACTTATCCATAGCTAATACCTAAAACTGATAAATGTGCAAAGCAACCGGGAGCGTTATTTGAAAACGAAATAATCGGATGAGTGCTGCTTTGAAGTACTCTTGAGTAACTACTCTGTTGAATGGCAATTATTTACAGCAGATTTCAATCGAACAACTTCGGACAGTGTGGTCTACAGAGTTGTGTGTACGCGTCCAGTGTGGGTTTATTGGCAGTTCGATGTTCCATAGAAGGCGGGGAGGTTCAACGGAAGAGCTCCGCGGAGGGGTTGTGGTTGGGGTTCGGGTTCGTGTTCGAAGCATATTTATAGCTAGTAAGTCTTATTTCGTAATGAGAGTGTGTTGGAAAACTTAGCTATGGGTGTGCCAACGATGATCTGTTGGCAGTGATCGGTAGTGGGTAATCGATGATCTATAGTCGATAATTGTTGTCGATTATCAAGTGCAAACGGTTACCGGCTGTGTGATATCAATTCACTACAATCATTGTAAGAACAAATCACATTTAGATGTTTGGAAATTATTTTTGAAAGTATTAACAGGCATCGATAATTGGATATCGGTGGCTGATTAACGGTACTCAAAAATAGACAAAAATAATCGGTTTTCAGAAATTTTAAATAGATTTTTCTCTAATTAATGATGTGACATTTATATCGATACTTATTACTGTCAATCGGTATTGATTCTATAGTCGAATACGAATTATCGATTGTTGCTATCGATCACTGGCAAGTAAAATCATAACGAATCGCACAAAACTTTACTTTGTATTACATCGTCTCTTGTTTATTCTCTATAAACATTGAACTAGATTCTGATAATCCACGGAAAATGGTTAGGTTTTTCCAGAGCCAGATGAAGGGCTTAGGGTTTCCCAGCCTCTGGCTTCATTTCCCTCCCTTCCCTTTTCTTTCCATTCACATGTTGCTATAACGTCGCATATCGGATAATACGTTTTCTTTTTAAACTACGTGCACTCATCATCTTAGACATTAATAAATACTTTTTCATGAGCCATCGCAGACCTTACCGCGCCCAAAAAAAAAATTAAATCACCTTGAATGTGGGCGTGGTGTTTGTATGTGTGTTTGCCTTTTTAGTGTTCTGCTGATTCCTGTTTTGCCTCACCGGCGTGTTGATTATTCCTTCATCTCATGCACTGAGCCGCCGCCGGGCGTGCTCGCAACATGTTGCCAGTTGCAGCAGCTGCCACTGCTGCCGTTGTCGATACTGCTGTTCTCGTGACTCCAGTTCCTCTTGTTTGCAGCACTGCACGCCGGGGGAAATTGAGCCCCGAACCCGTACTTGCCATCGCCGTTGTTGAGACATATCCACTCCCGGACTCGTACCAATGCTGCAGGCAGCAGGAAACAATGCTAAGCAGCATACAGCAGATGCCGCAGTAAAAGCTGTTGCTGTTGCTGCTCGAGTTATGTTGCATAGCCGCCGGGTGTTCGCCTGCGCGAAAAACAAACAAAGAAAATGACACATGGGAACAGTTGAAAGGGAAAGCCTTTTTAGTTCATCGGTTAATTGGTAATTCAATAAGCCAGACACAAAGAAGATTCCTCTTCCGGCCCGCTGATTACCACTGACAGAGCCACACACACATACACACACGATCTGCCCTTCTCTTTATATGTATTTCTTTATCCTCCGAAAGAAACCAAAGACTTCAGCTTGCATGCATGGAGTTCCTGTTTGCCCCAAAGAACAACATGAGGCTGCCCAAGTTGTTACAGTTTTCGATGAGCTCTTGAGCACACAAGTTGCTCCAATAAATCCGTCAGACCCCCCACCCTCCCTCTTGCGCCATCATCGTCATCCCGCTCTGAGAGCATCACATGTTATTGGCCCGAGCACTTGCTACAAACTTTTCCGATGGCTATAGCTGCAGAAATAATTTCCGTGCTGCTGCACAAATACAAACAGGCGGAAGAATCGCAAAGAAAAATATGCATCAAGATGGCTCCAGAGCACCGATCCCTCTACATAACATACCCTTTCAAATGCTGTGGCAGTACATATACTATGTCTGTGCAAATATACATTCCCTGTATTCCCTGTATATCCTTCGACATAATCATCCGATTTGGATAAAATTCATGAAAATAGTTATATTTCAATAAACGATCTGCCTTTAGACTCTGACTGACTCTGACTAACTCTGACGGATGCGGACTGGGCTCGCATATGTAGCGCTCTGCGGAGTGTAACTAGAAATTTTCTTGCTGACTTTGCTGCAATGCAATTACTGTAGTGCTCCGACCCGTCTCATCCTGCAATTGGCATTACAAATGGCGAATGTTCCGGCATTGCCGCTAACAGGCAACTTCCACTTCCCATCATAAACATGCAAAACTCTCTGACATCACAGGCACACAGATGCATATATGGTTAGGTGATTAGGGGGATGGGGGGATGCACCGCCCTTACTCTTACCAATAATTACGTGCACATAGACGCTCGAGGTTTTCGCCACCGTGGGCACACAGGTGTAGTTGCCAGTATCGCCGGGCATGGCGTGCTTGATTTTTAATCTGCTTCGCGGAGAGAAACGGAGAAGGGAAAAGAGAAACGGAGAAAGGAAAACGAAAACGAAAAGAGAAACATAGAGAAAATGAATGTCAGCGGGGGAATGCAGGCGGAATAAACGTTAAAGGGCTTGAAAAAAATACAAAAACTTTTGCTACTTTATGCGATGGCATAATGTGTGTCGAGCTGCTTCCTCCACGACTGGCTCTAATTCCGAGTAACCTTACCATAAGCCCTTTTTTCCACGCCCTCTCAGTTTCTCTTTCTCTGTTTTGTTAAAACTCCTTCCATCTCTGTCATTTGCACCTGCATTTTATGGTCGTCTGGGCCGTTAGTTAACAGCATAAATGGGCAATGATCAGGGGGCCTGCAGTGAGAGCCGAGGAACCATCAACTGCACCCCCGACTTTTGCATTTACTCCGGCTCCGTCTCTGACTAAAGCTCCTCCTCCTTCTGTGACTCCAATTCTGGCTCCATCTCTGGCTCCATCTCTGGCTCCATCTCTGGCTACTGCTCTGACTTTCGTTAAAGCAAATTAAAAGTCACACACGGCTAACTCAAGCATCCTCCGGTGAGGATGGGATGGAAGCCAAAAAGCCGCTTTACGATTATACTCTCCCAAGTGTAACCCAGCGATACTCACAGTAAAAGAAAAACTACATACGTCCTGTTTATCCATTAAAAGGATACATTTTTCTGTTAAACGTGTTTCAAAAATAGCTTATTTTTGGAATTCAAGATGATCAGTAAATACCTCTCATGCAAGGCATTAAATTGCTATTAGGAGTGCGTTTTAATGAATGTTATGCAGATGCAACATCTTCATCTTCGGAGATATGCTAACCAATCGAACCACAAATCTTTTGGGACTTCAGTATCATCATTTCATCTGAAACTTTCATGGTGTTCTCCTCGGGGTCTGGCTTGAAAGTAAGCAGAAGTAGTACCCTCTTTATAGACCCTGCTGACAGGCCCAGGCCCAGCACAGGTTACCTCTTGAAAACCCTGTTTGCACAGCAATAGGAGGACAGTCAGACAGTCCTCCAGCCTAGACTTGTCCTTCGCTTTGGCCTTAAAATGTCATTCAAAGTCGGAGTCCGTGTCTCTGCCTGTGTCAGGAGGAGAGAACACGGCCATGTTGGCTTTAAATTCCCGCTCCGACTGGCTGGATGGCTGGTTTCTGGTTAGTTCTGGCCTTCATTAAGTGAAGCGGCATTTTAATTCAACATAACTGAAATGCTCGGCACACATTTGCACGTTTGTATGTAATGATGGGAGAGTCGTTACATACCTCGAAGTCAGGCCGTCCGACCAATCATCCTCGACGCGGATGCGGGCCATGGAGCTGTCAATTTCATTCTCGCCTTTGCCATCAAGCATTTCGCTGCCTGGAATGCAGAGAAAGAGAAAGAGAGAGAGTTGCAAAGCAAATTGAATTGTGCGAATGAGGTGCGGATGCCACATTATGCTGCGACAGAGGTTCATTACGCATACGCACCTTTGTACCAGAATATGTTGCCCAGCTCGTGGGGTCCCTGCATAATTTTACAGGTTAGGTTAATGTCGCTGCCTGTCTTCACCATCAGATCTCTGGGCCCAAAGATTTCCGCCTTGAGTTCTGGAAAAAAGAAAAGCCAAACAAAAAGCGAAAGCGAACAAAAAGTCACTTAAGTTGCCAACAGACAAAGGCAGGTTCCGTCTCGTAACAATGATAATAATAATAATGTTAATGATAACGTCCAAGTGCGCGTTTTTCTGAGTGTGAGTGTGTGTGTGTGGGTGTGGGTGTGTGGTAAGGGAGAAGGTTGGGGAAGGGCCCTACTTTATTACACAGAAGCGTGTCTCTATTATGCTGGCGATAAGCTTTTGTTATGCCATATAAAAGACAGTCGTACGCCCCGTGGTACTACCTGCACTTCGCTTCTTTTTTTTCTTCTGCTATCTCTGTGGAATCGTCTAAGAGAAAGTGCTGTGAATTTCGTTTTCTGCTTTCTATTCCATTTGAATCCAAAATCAAAATGTCAACATTGAAGTGCCTTTTGTTGTTTCCAGCGTCAATGATTTCAATTGGGAAAAATCCTCGTGGACGGCTTCGAAATGCGATTTTTTCCTTAAAGCTTATGATTGCTGACAGTTGCCTTAATGGAAAACGTCTCTGCCATCGACTTTCCTCATTTCATCCTATTCCCCCACACAGCCCTCCCTCTACCTCTAATGCAAGTGCTAAATAACATCGAGGAGCAAACGGGAATGGAGAACAAACAGCAACTCTTCCATTGCTGTTCCACTTTCACTCTTGTCTCGTAAACTGGCAAGAGGAAAAACTTTCGCAGGTCCTAAACAACCGCAAAGCCTGTGGAAATAAATTGCAGCACCGGGGGGATAGGCGGGGGATCAGAGAGAGAGCAGGGGAACTGGTATTGCAACTGGAACATCTGTACATAGGACTCCTGCGGCATACACACATACACGCACGCATTGATGTGGCTAAGCTTTGCTGTGGCAGCTGCCGCTGCCTGCCATTCAATCGTGTGGCAGAACTGAGCGAAAAAAACGAATTTTGAAAGCTTGAAAAAATCTTTTTGCGAAATACCACATACATAAATATGTTACAAAATTGTTTCATACTTTGCATGAACTCAAAAGGAGCGCTTCTCATAGAGCCCAGGGTATTATTGCCAGGGGGTATATAGGCTTCGTATTAACAATTGATTCAATATATCTAAAGTAGTGTCAGTAACTAACTGGATCAAGAAGTACTTTTATTCATTTAAGAAGTGCGCTTTCCTCCATTTTCAACTCAACAAAAGATATAATAAAATCAAATTAGCAGGTATCCCTAGTAGGAATACACATTACATTTTTAGTGAACTTTCGCCTTTAAATCAGGTGTTGTGTGCGTGCGTGTGTGTGAATTATGGAGTGTGAGTGGGAATGGTAGATCAGACTGGGTCCCAAAAATGTTAATCTAAATGAAATGCCAAGTGGAAAAAGTAATACACATCCTCGAAACAAAGAAGAGCGAACAATGGCATAACAAAATGAAGGGGAGAACGAGAACAAACCCCAAATGGAATTCGAACACGCTGGACGATTATCTGGCTGTTTTATAGACCCGCACAGGACTCGCTTCGCTCCACTCTAGAGAAAAGCGCTGAGTATGGCACACTGTTGTTGTTTTTGCTCTTGTTGTTTCCCCAACCCCGTGGCAGCTGCTGCTTCTGATGGTTGTTGTACCTGGCAAAACAATTGTGGCAGCGAAAGCTAACCGTCTATGACTTCTGGCAACCCCAACAAAAGGCAGACAGGAATGGCTGGGAAAATTATTGCCGCACACATGCAGCTGACAACGCGCTTGTGGTTCCCACGAGAAGCACGGGTGCTGTGGCAGGGTGTGGGTGTGGTTGGGTCAGGTGTGAATATATGTGGAAGCCCGCATGCGGCAGAAATGGCTCCATCTCTCGACTCTGACTCTGGCTAAGACTCCTCCTGCTGCCTAATGCCCTACCTGCTGACAGGGAACATAAATGCGAGCAGTTTGCTGCATGGCCACGGCGTGCAGTGGCGTGGATCTCCCCAAAGGAAATTGCTTATTTAACTATAATTAGATTAAGTGTTCCCGGCAATTGGTGAGCTGCATTATGAATGAGGAGCTGCATTATGGCCAGCCGATTCTAGGCCCATGATTCTGGCCAGACCCACAGCTGTTTGAAGTTTTCATTAGACACGGCCACAGTTGACCCATGCCAAAAAAAATTGCAAAGTCTACTGCTGGCTGCATGCCAAAGTCAGAACGACTGTGCATGTGTCTGTTCCTGTTCCTGGATCTCAGAGCAAACAAAGTCCTTACTGAGTCTTGTTTACACACGAGTCAGGACGACGTGGGCTTCGGCCCAGGCTCAGTAGCAGTGAGGCCCTGGAATATTTTTGTGCAGCCGCAGCAGAAAGCGGAAAATAGGAACTTGGAAAGAAGAGCAGATGCAGAAGGCGGAGATGGAGATGGAGGAGAATGCATTTTCATTTTTCTTGATTTCGCGCATAAAATGCGCATAAGCCTATATGGCCATAAACATTTAGAGCAATGAACTTTGCACAAGCCCGGGCCCCGACATGGCATACTTTTTGGGGCCAGACCGAGACCGAGGAGCGTTGCAGCCTAGCTCTCGGGTATCCTTACTCTCAATGCTGCCTGCTGTAAGGGCTGTAAAAATTTATTACCCTTCAGCAATGTTGATGCATGTTTGTACACATGTAACAACATCTGAGTATTTATTGCCCGAATAACCATTCCGAACTAGGGCGAAAAGGATCTGTAGGCATTAAATTGTTTAAGTCTTTAAATTCTGGAGAACAATTAATTGGAAGCAACTTTTTGTGGCGCTCCAATTGCTCGGAACTAATTGTCAAATCAAATAAACAAATTCAATTTGTAAAAGTCAGCCGCATTGCCAGCAGCACAATTGATGAAGTATTTGTGTGTCTTCCTCCTCCTTAGATGAATCCACTTCACTCCATTCAGTTCTTATTTGCCTGTCCAGATCCGGCTCAATCCCAGTCCCAGTGCCACTTCCATTTCCATTCCCGTTCCCACCCATCCCAACAATGGTAAAATGAAAATGCCCAAAACATCATCATCATGGCCCGAGTCCCTTTCCAAGCCTATTTGGTATCCCCCATTGTTGTGATTATTATTATTATTAATAATTCGACGATACTGCAGAGACATTAATCATTTCCTCTTTCTCTTTCTCTCTCTCTCTCTCTCTCTCTCTCTCTCTCTTTAAGTATCTGCCTCTGCTATTCCGCTGTGCAATATCTCAGTAATTTATCATTGGGGCATTTTTTGGTCTAGGCATTCGACGGAGAATGTAATTTGAGAAGCAAATGAACGAAATGGGAAGTAAAACATTTGATTGTCGGGAAAATTGTCCGGACCTGCTGCTCCTGACAAAGCTCTTGCTTCTGCTGTTAGATTATGCAACACAAGTATTTATAAAAATTCATTATCCCCGTTCGGAGCATTTCAGGCTCAAGTATCCACAAATGGTAGAAGTTTCGTATCCCCTAAAGCTGCTCGGCTTATATTACGTACCATTTTGCATTCAGGAAGAAATCCTTCAACTGGCAAAGGTGTTTTCAGTTCGGTGCATCATCAAAATTGCCAGCATATTCTTAGCTGTTGTTTTTTAGCCGCAAGACACCCCTGAACCCCCTTAATTCACAGAATATTGAAAAAATTCGTTGTTTTTGGCAATGTCACTTAATGGGTTTCTATAAGCCGCAATTATGTGCTTATTGACGGGAGAGACTTGCGATCCCGATAAATTTGAGGTACGGAAAAGGATTTATCTTATGAAATTTACCAGTGATTGGACCTATTCTACTCCCTGATATGCTGTCATGCAGAAAGTATGGAAAATGAAGCAGTGACTACTCCTACCATAGCTGGGATTATTACGTGCGCTTGATTGCATGCAATTTGCCTGCTGGTAATGTCAACAGCATCGCAGAAGCATTTAAGGACATCTTAGGAACAGCTCGGTTTGGAGAAGGAGTAGCAGCATCAGCAGAGTGTTGCTTTATCAAGTCCGAAATGAGCCATCTACTTGGCATCTCCATCTCGTCAGCCACGTATTCAAATTGCCTTCAATACCCCGCTCTCTCTCTCTATCTCTCTCTCTCTCTGACAGCTGCAGCTTTTCCACTCTGCGTTGCCTTTTGCAATTTGTTTTTCCCTTATCCTTCCAGTCTCTCCCCTCTTCCAAGAAGTCTCAACCAAATCCCCCAACCCTTCCCCCCTCCAAATCATCCTTAACTAAGGAAGGTAGCGCTTACGCTTGATTACATTCGCGCTGGTAAACAAATTTTTCCAGAAGCTCAACAACACCTTTCTTTTTCTTAATACGAGTATACTCTGCCAGAGAGTATTACGATTACGCCAATAACTTTCAGTCGAGCACTTATATTTATCTAAGAAACTTTCATCGATACCGGAAGCTGAGACTCATACGAGGTTGAATTCATAAGGTCTTAAACTGTTTTTGTAAGCTTTTATCAGTTAGAGTATCAAAAGCTTCGGGTCTCGTTCTCCCTTCTCCTTGTTTCTCACTATATTTGTCCTTGTCCTTGTCCTGGTACTGTCACTGTCACTCTGCCAGCCGCTGTCGCTCAGTTTGAGTGGGACTGGTGCAGGGACACATAATTTAATTTACAATTTGCTCACTTTATCAGCGCGTTTGGTAATTTGCCTTAAATTCGAAATTAAATCGAGGACGAGGGGGTCGTCTCCAGCTACATATCTGTCGGCATATAAACATTCCCTCCTCTGTAGCACCTAGGTGGGGCTACCCCTACCCCCGCATCTCACTCTGAGAGTCTCAGAGTCGAGAACATAAAGTTGGTAATTTAAGCAATGGAGCGAGCGGCTGCTGTTGCATTAAAATGTCAAAAATATGGCTGCCAGGACGAAAGAGGAGGCCCAGTACAGAACCGACGGCGGGGGCGTGGGCGGAGGCGATTTATGTTTATGATGCGCTGGTCAGCCTGGCGCTATTTTGTGTATCATTCTTGGAGTCTTGCCCCTGCCCCACTGTCTCTCCACACTGTGTTACCGCACACTCCTCTGACTGACGGGCGTGTAATAGAATTTCAGTGGCGTCGAAAAGAAGCAGCAGAAGAGTGGGAAAAAACACAAATTTATGGAATTTTTAGTGCAATTTTTTATTTGCATAAGCGCATAAAAAATTTCTGGCATAACAACAAACTTGTTTGCAACGCGACAATGGCAGCAGACACCGCACAGTGGAAACACTAGAGTGTCAAATTGCGTACAAAAATAAATGCACATTATTGGAGTTCTAATTCTGTAAGAAATGAGAGCACTGCCTTCTCTAGCCTTCCCTTAAGGACTCAGTACGAATCCGTTGGAGCAGAAAAATCAGTTTCAAAATGGAAATGTCATCGAATGATCATCAAATATATAGAGACTGAAAAAATCGTATTATTTTCTCATATTCTTTTGTTTTTATTTGCCACTGCTGCGTATTAAATGCTATCGAAAAGGATTGAAAGGTCAGGTCAAGAAATTCCCCTTGAGGACATACTCGGACATACATTTTTGAATACCTTTTTACTATCATTTTCCCATTTACCGGAGGTTCTGTACAACTGTTCTGTGCAGACTGTTAAACGCTAGTTGACTCCCATTAAATTTATCTTTTGCATGCAATAGACGGAGTTTCACCTAAAATGCCTCCCTGTACTGTTTGTTCGCACACCACTGTGCACCACTGACCTGCTGTTTGCTGTTTCCGCATGAGTGGCATGTCGAATATTTTACTCGTACGAGTATATGCACACTTCTTTTTGGGCATTCAAATGAGTGCGAACGTGGAAGGAAGCTCTGGGAATACACCTACCATGGGTGCACATATACATATACACATTCGTATATACTCATATGCACCAGTTTGGCAGTCATTTGCATTTCCGCAAATGTAATATTTATGACTTCTATGTGTCTCTACCCATGAGTGGGTCTGGCTTGATGTTGGGTTTGCCAGTCTGTCAAGGGTCTGCTGTTGGTTTAGTATGCGTGTAAACTTATATGCAAAGCTCTCTTTGGTTCTCCTGCCAGCACTAAAAGATTCATAACCGAGTCAGAGCTGACCAAAGCATTTTATTCTGACCGAAAGTCGCTTGTCCATGTGGCTAAAACAACATCCATGCATACACACAAGTTCGAGTACTGGTAGAAGGACGTGGGGCGGGGGAAATCAGAGATCAAATAAGCTCATTGGGGGCACTCTTCCGCACCAGAAGCTTTTAGCTAAATGCATTTTGCTAATACAAAATTCGATAAAAATGCACCGAAAAAGCCACAAAGGTTGGTTCACAGATGCCGTCAGCTTGGGTCGTCCCAAAGATCTTCTAAAAGACCATGCAATGAATGGCTATCCATCCAGAACTGCTGACGTGGCAAGGGCACAATGTGTGAGAAGGGTCGTCTTCGACCTCAGCCCCAAGTTGAGTGCAAACTAATTACAATACCCAGAGGTAAGTAATGTCCATAAAGAGCTTCCACATAATCACATATCCCCTTAACAGCAGCAGCAGCATCTTCAACTGCTCGGCTGCTCGGCAGTCCAATTTGCACATAATCGAATTGAAAATTTTATAATCACGAGCTGGAGAGGACGCCCCAGAAACCAGTTAAAAGCGGGCCACACACGTGCAGAGAGGGGTAACTACTGAGGGGCACATAACATGAATATTGTATGGCTTCCTTAAGCTCCTGAAATCTGCCTGGCAAGCTGGAACTTCCAGAGTACATGTAATAGTGGTCGGGATGAAGCATTCTCTCGTAACACATAAAAGTAATCACTTCAGTGGCTTGTGACCAGTTTTGAGAGAGTTTTCCCCTCGTTACATGCTCTTTCGATTGGGTGTTTGGTAATGTAAAAGGTTCTGATTATAATCAAAGGCTGACACATATTTCAAGGATAATATTTTGCAACAAATGTGTGCCTTAAGGGGATACTTATGCACTTATTATGCTGCCTTGTGGGGCTCCAAGGCGAGGCTAGGAGGCAAAGATATGCTCCAATGCATTTTGGAGGATCATCACTTATCAATAGCGGACTGAGAAGGGCGACCTTCATATGGAAAGCCTCAGGGCTGTGTGCGGGGCGGCTACTCACCCACAACATTGAAGGTGTATGACAAGGACATCTTCGGCTCCGTGTTGATCTGGCACTCGTAGACCCCCGAGTCACGGGGCTGGGGATACTTTATTTGCAGAGTCCAATTGGCCGAGCCATCAGGTCGCAGGACCTGTACATAAAAAAGAAAACATTTGAATCCAATATTAAGGTACTCGTACTCCCCTATCGGGTAGAACTCACCTGGAAACGCTGATCAGATGTATAGGTTGTGCCGCCGGCGGTGAGTATATGCAGATCACGTTTGCGTATCCAGGAGACCTAGAACGTGAACAGGAACAGCAGAAGAGAAAATTGCCATGAAGTGCTTTCCTCAGTTACATTGCTTACGCCTCGGCGAAGTTCCGAGTTCGGGGAGCATTACAAATTCCGCACTTAAAAGTTTTTCCCCTCCCATGTGTCTTTTTTTTTGCGGATTGTGTCTTCCGCTGTTGCTATTCACACCACTTAAATAAGAGGGACGGCGGTATACACAGAAACAAGACGAGGACGAGGATGAGGTGGGTAAAATGAAAAACAAAGCGTAAAGTTTTCTTTTCCGCTCATTTTTTCTTGGTGTCTTCTTGCCGCTTGCCGCCTGCTCCTGGCTCTGGTTAATCTTTAACATTTTGCTTTTTGTTTCTGGCATTTAATCAACAAACAAACAACGCACAGGCGCCAAAGGAGAGACAAAGGACGGGAAGAACAACCACGAAAAGTTGCCGAGCATAATCCGTGTACATTAGAGCGTGAAAGGACCAGCGCGCGCGTATGCGCCACGTTACCCGGAAATGAAGGACGCTCTCAGAGACCGTCATATAAATTGGCCCTAACAATTGGCTACTGTTTAAGCCAGACGACTAGTTGAAAGGTCACTCGGTGAGTCAGTCGAATGCCAAATGTCGTCTAAGCTGCCTGTCTCAGCGCAATTTTCAATTGTTTTAAATAGCCTTCAATCCTTTTGACCAAAGTGGAATCGGAGAAATGGTGGAAATGGAAAAATCGAAAGAAAGGCAAGCAATGAGACAGCTTTGACGCCATCTTCAGCCTTTATTTGGAAGCATTTTTATTATTCCTTGAATTACATTTTCATTTGATTGCCCAGCGCCTTGGCCTTCGCCCTTAGCTGGAAAATCTTTCGGGGAAAGCCATTAACCATGATTTTGTGTGTGTCTCTCCCTGGACTGGGCCAAGATTTCGTTTTGCGGCCCAGCATCGGCATCGAGCCCTGGCACACTTTTGTGTGCCCTTTTCGGCACATTGTTGCCAATTTATTTGATGACCTTAGTTCTTGTCCTCGTTGTTTCCGTTGTTCCCGGCTATTGTGATACTCAATTTTAATTACATTGCAAAAGTTTTGTCCCCAGCCCCGTCTCTGCTCTACCCTCTGTCCCTGCGAACTTTAAATGTTTGCTGGCTGTCAACATTAAAGTTGAAAATATGCTGCCTCATTAATAAACTTAATTGCTCAGCCCCGTGGGCTTGGTTTTTTCCAAAAACAAAAGTCATCTTAAAAGTAAACCATTCAACTATGTGCCAAATACGCATTCGGGTTCGGACTCGGGGGCGGGATCCAAAGGATTGGCCCTCTAATAAATTCATTCGATTCGGAATCAGCACCCATTGCAGGCGGGTCACGTAATACGTAAAAATAAAAATCATTCGCTTGTAAAACTTTTATGTGCTGTCGCTTTTATGCCCATAGCCGATGTCCTGGCCTGTCCTGGCCTGGCCAGATGTAAATTAAATCGCTCAAATCCTGGCTATCATTGTTGTGCCACAGATTTACCCATTTCATTTCGTTCCATCGGACAATTGTCGCCGGCACACACTGCGTATGAGCAATGCCATAAAGTGAGCTCGAAATTAACTGCTAAAAAGGGATGTGGCACACACTAAATAACTATCCGGATGGCAACTCAATAGTTCCAGCAGCCATTTCAGTCGAAATAAAGAAGTACTAGGAGAAGGTCCCATTGATATTCCAGGCCCGTTGCTCTGGCCCTGGCGCGCACTTAAATATTTCATTTTGCCGCTGGAATCTGCAGAAATCAAAAGTGAAAAGTTTTCCAACCCCAGACGAGAGACGGCTAAAGCCCTGCTCAGGTAAAGCCAGATCCCCTGTCAAGCTGGATCCCCAATCTCCGAGTTGCTGAATTCCCGTGAGTGGAGGGAAACTTTGCTCTGGGTATAATTTCCGTAATGTCTTTAGGTTTAAATAAATACCACAAGCATAGTTTTATATTATTTAACACTTTGTGTTCGTTGTGGCTGAGCGCTGTGCGGCCAAAAACTTTCGCTTTGCGTGCCTCCTGCTTCCTGCCTCCTAACTCTGACTCTTACTTTCTTTTTGTTTTTCTGTCATCTAACAGCACTGGAAAATGAAAGAAGTTTCCGCTGTTTGTATGTCTGTGTGATGGCTTGGGCGAGCGTGTGGAAAACTTGGCGAAAATACATTAAAAACTTCGCTGACGCATTTTCTGCGTCTCTAGCCAAAGGACGTTAGACCCAACCCCACTTGACAGAGCCAAAAAATAGTTGCACTTGCAGTTGCTGTTACAGTTGCAGTTGTTAGTTTGTTACAGCCCAGCCAGCCACTGGCTTTGTCCGAGCTTAGGAAATGGTGCGAGAATGAACGGAAAATCGACTCGATTCCCATGCGGTTCTCATGAAAAGGATTCCAATTGGCAAATTACTTCGCATCCACTTAATGAACTCGATACTCGTACAAATTAAATTCTTCCCTTCCGCCAGGGGCGACAGCGACAGTTGCCAGATGAAGACTTCAATGGCAACTTTTTTGGAGCAGTTTGTAAACAGAGTTGTGAACAGATTTTGACTCGTTTTTTCCTTTCAGGCTTTGTGTTGTTTCGATGGGGTATGAAGGTTGTCTTCCGTATACTGGCATTAAAAAGGGTTCACTGCCTTTCCAGAAGGCCTAAAACTTTGTTTAATATACGCTTTTCTTTGTTGTTTTTCTGCTGTTTTTGTTGTTGTTGGTATTACAAGAGTAAATTGCTCGTGCTCATGTTCGCTGATGTAGCGCCATGAAGCGTTTATGAAAATGTTGGCGGCACTCGGTGCGTAATAAATCAACAGTGAATGGACAATCCTGTGAAGTCAAGTTGAACAAGCGGATTCCGCGCGGCTTCCAGCAAGGGCAGCTAAAAAAAAGGCGAAAAATGCAAACCAGCGAGGGCCAAACACGGAGGCGGGAGGTGGAGTGCCAGTTGATATGGTAATATCAGACTACCTCCCACACAGCCAAAAGGGTGGTGATCGGGTGTTGGAGGGGGCCCGGGCTAACGAACTAACGGCACGGGCATAAATTACACTCCGCCTTGGAGCGGAGTGGCGCATAATGGAAGCCAAGCGCCGGCAAAGTTATTTGCCGTAACTGTTACACTTTCAATTTTGAGTTTATGGATGCAGCCCTGTCCTAGAGAACGGAGGATGGTACAGGACTCAGAGCTGGGTGCCAGTGCGGGCAATGGGAAGGCATGTCTTCGGGGGCACTGACAGGGCGCGGTTCCAGTCTGTCAATTACAATTAATGTTTGCGACTTAGCCCGAGGACAAGTTTGTTTTTCAGCCAGCGCATGCATAACTGCCTCCATTAGGGACCGTCCGAAAAACGGATGCAGCTATATACTATACCATATACTGTTGATTCTGGCACGAGCGTGGATCGATATGGAGTAAAACCCCCTCCAGTTGTAAATGACTTTCGGTAAGTATTTCCTGGAATCAGGAAGCATTCCGTGAGCTACACTTCAAAAGCTGAATTTATCTCATAGCAAAAACATAGAAACGATAGCTAAAGCATTCTCAATTTTAAACAGACAATGTGTTAAAATTTTTGGTATAATTATTTTTGGAACAAACTACCCAAAGGATTTTCTAAAGAGTAATGGAGTGCGAGAAGATTGGTGAGTGTGAGCGTTGGGTACTGTCTGAGATGAGATACTATTTCAGGTATCCGTTCCCTCTCTCTACAGTAGAGACCACCGTTACTGCTGGTGACCTCAAACAGGACACAACCCTAGAGCAGGAGCTCGAGGGTGCACTGTCCTCGAGCAGTGCCGATGATACGCCACCGGGCATGATCATTGTGGGGAGCCGCATCAGTGCCAGGCAGGAGCTTATGGAACCAAGCGTTGCGGACAAGGATGCGAAAATCGAGGGCGAAAATGAATTCGGAAAAGATTTTCAAAAGGATGTTGAGCTGCCACGGGAGCCGGAAACTGACTGCTCCATGTCGCTGGGCTTCAAGCCACGTGTCCAGTTCCAGCGGGTGCCACATGAGAGCGTTGGCCGTCTCTTGGCCAGCACCGAGGCTGCCCTGGCAGCCGCTACCAGCTCGGCCTACGGCACACCCATGTCCACGATTGCGGAACCGTTTGCCACATTGCGTCACGTTGTCGACGAGGCCACACAGTGCAACAACCTCGACAACGAAGTGTCTGCCTCCAGTGAGTCAATGTCCTCGCTGGGCTCGCTCGTCTGTCGTATTTGTCATAACGCCGATAATCCCGAACAGTGAGTAGCCCTTGGTTATAAAGGCCTATCTATTTATTTATCTATCAACGACGTGTGCCAGGACAGAGATAAAGGGGCTCACCCTGTAGGGCTCTGTCATTTGGGGGATATTTGTTGGTTTTTTTTTTTCGTAGGTATACTCCAAATGGGTTAACGGGGGAGTATCTGTCAAAACGATATTTATCGAGATAATGGTGTACCTTGAATACCCTGCTTCCGCTGTGCATATCCAGGGTAAATCCACTTCCATTTAATTGCGTTTGAGCAGCCGCAAATTGTGCAAAAAATTAATTGCATGACATTTAATGCATTTAGCGAACGACCAACGAGCAAATGTAAATTTATTTTAATTATTAAAATTAACACTGCACGTAGCCCTTCCTCCCCCTTGGCTCCTTTTTTCGCGATTCCTGCCTCTCTCTTTCTCTGTCTCTTTCTCTGGTTCGCCGTCTTTTAATCCCCTGATTTTTCATTGTTGGCGCTGTTTACACAACCCCACACCCACACCCACCCACACTCGTCCGCCCACTTCCTGTTCTTGCTTCTCTACGAGTAAACTGCCGCACACACTGCTGATGTTTTCATTCCGATTTGTTTGCAGACTGGTGTCGCCCTGTTTGTGCAAGGGCTCCCTGACATATGTCCATGTGCAATGCCTGGAGCGCTGGATTAGCACCTCGCACTGCACGTTATGTGAACTCTGCCAGTTCCAGTACAACACGGAGCAGACACTGCGGTAAGTGGAAGGAGCAGCAGCAGCAGGAGATCAAAGACGCACTCGGCTCACAGCTCCGAAGCGTTTTAATCAGCTGAGCTGCCGCTGAGTCGGCTTTTCCTTTTCCCTCCTGCTAATTGCAAGGCCTGTCTTTGTCAGTGGTTTACTGGGACTCTGATTCCGATTCTGATTCTGTTTTTGATTGTGATTGTGCATTTTCCCTCTTGATGTAGGTACTCCTGTCTGCAGTCGCTGCGAATTTGGTATTCGCGGGCCATGAGCCGCCGGGCCCTGCAGGAGGACTGCCAGATGTTCTCGCTGCTCACTTTGGTGGCCTTTGGGATCATCGGCACCCTGCTGGTAGGCATCCAGTACTATGCCATGAACAACCAGTCCTGGGCTATGAGCAAGCTCTGGACAAAGTCCTGGATGCTGTTCTTTCTGTTCATGACGGTAAGAGTGATTCTTCCAGGTACTATTCTTAGCCTCTAATCGGCCTCTGCCTTCCACAGGTAACCGTTTACTTTGCCAATATTTTTATGCTGGTCAAGTCCCAAGTGACGCCTTGGTATCGGTAAGGAAATCCGTAACCCCAAGAACGACTCCATACATATCCTCCTATTTCCTCCAGCTGGTGGCAGTCAGCCAGAGACATCAAGTTGATTCTGGAGAACCGGCGTCCCTTTCCGAATCCGAGTCGCCTGCGACACTTGGCGATGGACGCCGGCTCGCTCTCCGCCTCCATGATCACCCACTACGATCAGCAAAAGCTGGCGCCGACCACGGCAGTGACCTCTGTGCCAACAACCTCCAGCGAGGAGGGGCTTGAGAGCAGTCCCGGCCGTCAGTGGGGCAAGCGTATGGAGAGCGCTATGCTGGCGGCCGCCATTGCAGCCACAGTGGAATCGATTGCCGACGCCAGTGCCCGGGAGAGCGAGAGCAAGGCCGCGCAGCAGCACAGCCAAGAGCATCATCATCCTGGGCAGCCACCGGAAGGCGCCGGCAACTAAAAGGGCAATGACAAGAGCCATAGAGATAGACGGACACTGAAAAGGAGCAAGTGGCAAGGCGGTGTATGCGTGTCATTTGTTTAATGTAGTTTCAATGCTTTTAATGAACTTTCCCAACGAGCAGACTTCAATTAAGTCGGGAGCTGGTGATGCTGCTGTTCTAGTTCCTCTTCCGGTTTCTGTTCGTGGCTGTAAGGTGCTTGGTACGTGGTGCGTGGTGCGTGGTGCGTGGTGCGTGGTGCGTGGTGCGTGTCGGTGCCTGCACTTTGCCTTTGCCGGCTTCCTTCGAGCCGCACAACTTCCGCTTCCTGTCTCACCTCTTCCTTCACCAGCCCCCCAAAGCGAGGAAATTAAAGCTGATACCAGCACGAGGCATGAGGCAGTAGAGGCTGCCACAAAATGCCTGATAGCAGAGGCAGTCACGTGATTGATGGCTCATAAATTAGTCATTTTCCTTTAGCCGGGGTATGTGTGTGTATGTGTGTTCATGGGGGGAAACTCGTTAAGGCCAGGACCACGCCTACGCCTGTGACGGGGCAACACCCACAGGACGTTGCTCAGTTGTCGCCTGTCTTGTTTGGCAATTTTTCTCCCCCCTCGAGTGCAGCCTCCAAATCGCCCAGTAATTTAGTCTAAGCCTCTCTCCTTCCACCTCCGTATCTGCCTCTCTATACCTCTGCCGTCATCTAATAACAGCACGAGTCCTGGTTGCTAATGCACACTGGTTCAAGGGCCGGATGGAGTCAAGGGAACCTCCGTTCGGTGTTTGAATTTTGAATGATTCGACGCACTGTCACCACTTTGGACCACTGTGAGCCGGCGGCTGGGACTGGATGGGATGGCCTGGCCAGGGGCTAAGCCGGGCTAAACAGGGGACGAGCCGGACGCCCACCTAACGTGCTGGCCATGTTGACATATTAGGCCCTGGCATCGTTACTGCTCGTTCTGAAGGGTTAACCACCCACAGCGCCCTTCAATCATTTGCCTGTGGACCCCAATGCTTAGGCAATCACGGTCCGAATGATTGAGTGCCTGCAAATCCCAAGCGGAATTTTCATTTAAGAGTATCTGGCTCAGTTTCCATATGCTCTTTTTTCTTTTTCTTTCCTTTATTATTGGCTCATGCGCTTGCCGTAGGTCTCCGCGTTTGTCTCTCTATTGAAATGATAAAAAATCTTTAAATTGTAAGTTAACTTTTTAAAATTTTACTTTGAATTATTATTAAACTACAATAATTGGATCTCCGTACTATTCATTGGAACCTCCCGCGACACGATACTATTCCTGCACTCCGTCTATTTCCTTTTCACCTAAAGACCACTATATTAGCTATTTCCAAACCACATCGTCCGTTTTATCTCTCTATCTTTCTATGGAAAAGTTATTGGGAGAAATAGAGAGATCGAGGCTTAGGATTCAGTAACTGGCAATTTTCAAAAATTTAAGATTTCCATCATGGTGAAATTCAGAATATCGGTGAATACACCAGGGAATTAGCCACTCTAAGGCCCCCGCAACATTCAAATATCGATTGCCTATTTCGTTTAAAGGGCTACAAAACACTCAAAGAAAATATTGAGAATTGGTTCTAGGAATCATATGTTCCCTCTGCTTAATTCTAAATCAGGGAAAAATGCGATTTGGTTTAACTTGATGTAAACATTGCATATATGTATAAATTTCCATCAAACTTGTTTTCAATCTTTTTAAAAATATAAAAAGAAAAACAAAAAAATAAATTTTACCAATATATTTGCGTTCTAGATTATTTTTTGTTGAAGTATACTTACGTCCTTATCACCCAGCCGCTCCACGCGGCAGTGTAGGAAGCCGGTTTGGCCGACGGTTACGGTCAAGTTGCGCGGCACGTCAAAGTCGAAGTAGGGCAGCAGATTCGAGGGCGAGATGGTCGTGGTGGTGGTCGTGGGTGGCGTGGGGGCAATCGCAGCGCTGTAGCCTGGAAGAAGAGCAGATCGAGAGGGTGGGGGATGTAGCATACATTGCGGCATAAAAGCTTGTGCCAAATGGAAATTTATTTCCATTTTCATTCGCACATACGTACGGGGAAACGTATTGTATTGTTGGTTTTAGCGGAGCATTCGAATGCCCCGACCCCAAAAGGCCTGGCCACAACTTTCGGTGGCATCCAAAGCCCTAACTGAAACTGAAAAGTAATAAAATTCGCATAAAATCTCGGCTCAAAAAACACACAAAAACAGAAAACCAACAAACGGATGTAGCGGGGGATAAGTGGGGGGGCGGAGGCATATATGTGTATGTACATATGTGCGAGTATATAGCACAAAAATCCTCAACAAACAATTATATTTCGGTTTTTATTTCTTTTGGCATTTGTTTGATGGAAGCGGGACTGGTACTTAAGTGCTGGGTTTTCACTCGAAAAAACTTGAAAATAGATCAATTTCTTTGCTTAACCATACAAATAGATGTCTTGTGTACCAATGCGTGCTTCCAGAAAAAGCACATTAAAATATTATCAGAATTTAAAATCCACTTGTGGACTGTGTGTGGAATTATTACAAAGGACTGCTATCTAAAATTGTTTGACGAGTTCCGAGAACTTTCTGAGATGAACACCTTTTGGCGTTCGGATATTCACATATTAATATGAACAGTCATACTTATTTTATTCTGCGGGAACAACAGCGAAGGGCTAATTATGACAGCAAAGAGGTTTTCCGGCTATCAACGCCCTTTGGGCAAGTTTATGGGCGGATAAAAGTTGTCCATGCAGGGCCAAAAAGTTGGCTGCAGCAGTCAGTAAAAGCCAAGTTAGATAACGGCCAAGGAGCAGATGAAACGGGGCGGAATAAGTTCATCAATACAATACAAAGGGGCAGACGGGGCTCAGGGTATAGGGTAAAGTAGGGTATAACTTTGCTCACATCAAAGCTACGAACAAAGCTACGTAGATCGCATGCAGCCAACTGGAATAGGAGTAATTGAATGAGGCGATACGAGACGAGACGAGTTTCGAGTTCCTGCTGCCGTCAGTTTATCGAACTCCAAGCTAAGCTCCGACTGGCAGTAAGGAATCAAACGGTCCCCCGCCAGCCAGCGCCTGCCGAAGGAGAAAAACTGCTGTTGCACATTTCCGTTTCCGCACGCGCCAAAAAGAAGTGAAAACTTTTCCCGGGACACACGCACAACGCACATGCACACAAAGGCAGCTGGAAAACATACACAAACTTTTTCCACATGCGTAGAAACGTGAAAACATGAATCGACGCCACCACAGCAGGCGGCATTGGTGGTTGGGCCACAATGGGGGCGAGGATGTTGTGTGGTGGATGGTTTTGGCACTGGCGCTGGCACTGGCACTGGTCGTGCTGAAGACATGACAAATTCTGCGATTTACTTTTCTTTTTTTGTTTGAAAAATTTGAACACAAAGTTAGATTTAATGCGCGCCCGCAACATTTTCGTACGTGCGGCGCTCCGTCTTCTGGCAATATGCTAAACATTTCGGCATAGATAATAATGTAAGAGGAGCATCGGGAAAAAGTTTGCAGCTCCTGACGAATAGAAGCTGCTCTCACCTCGTTTCAGCAAAAAATATTGGTGTGTGGTGACTTTTATACAGCATTTGCGATATAATTATTAACTGCTGGCTAGCGTTGACACTTCATTTCGTATTTCCAAAAATAATCATAGGAATACCTCAGTATTGCCATATCATTATATCAACAGGTGCGTGCAGGTCGCAATAATTTCGTCATTATTATTTCCGTAACCCTTATTCATTACTATCCTAACAGAGGAACCGTTGATACTCTAGTCCCTACCGCCCATCCGGACTACACAGCCCTCAACACCACCCCTGGACAGATACCTCCAACAGGGTAACACAGGCGACCGAAAATTAGCTTAGCAATGTTGCACGTATGCGTGCGTGGCACATAAGCGTCGTGAAATTGCGTGGGAAACTCACTGAGCGGGAGCCAGGGTGGCGTAAAACAGAACTTAATTTATTGTTTATCAGCGGGCATGCAATTTATGCCAAAAACGGCAAAGATTTCGATCCAAAAATGTATCCCCAAACTCGCTGACTCCCGCTCGGGCTGGTCCTGTTTTGTGTGCTGTGTGTGCGGGGGAAGCTTGTGCTAATTTTAAGTTTATGCATGGAAAATTTGCTCATGCTGTGAAAATTAACGATGCGGCTGGCGGAGAATGCCTTCCACAGCAGCCTGTCGATGCCTCCAATTTGCTGTTTGCCTGTTTGCTTGTTTGCCCTGGGCCCACTGTGACATTTGATAACGACAGAGCACTAGAACGGCAGAACAGCAAAACGGCAGCTGGATGCCGTCAGATGCTGGGCTGGGCTCTGGGCGGCCGCTTAATCAAAAGTGTTCAACACGCCCGCGAACGCGAACCGACATGATGCATGGGCAAACGCCGCCCCGCCTCGCCGCAGCCTCGTCGGCGGTCGAAGGACCAAAAATATTTGTCGACTTTTCAACCCGAAAATTAGCTAATGTGGTAGAAAATGTTGCGGTTCTGGGGAGGCGGGCATATGAATATTTATGGAGGTAATCCACGTCGAATGGCCTCAACTCAAATTTCCTCAAAAACGAATGACTGACTGTTGCCGATGGGCATATTAATTGAGCGTGAAATGCAGTCTAAGGTGAATATATGTTCGCTGGTTAATCTCTATTGAGTCTCCACTCAAAGCATATTTACTGAAGCCAAGTGGAATGTCGAAACCCCTTTGGATTGTTCATGATCCCTTGCACTTAAGGTTAAGTTGCACTGACATCCCACTGAGGCATTGAGTGGCAGAGTGGCAGTCGACGGTGCATTCAGCAGGGGCTTCCTTCGTCCTGCTTGACTTGGCACAAAACTGTCTAGACGACAGTGGAGGGGAGGGCTGCAGAGAGAGAGTGATTGAGCCAGAGCCAGCTTGAGCTTCCTTAAATATATGCTGAACTATCGATTTTGCTCGAAAGTGTTTCCGTTTTGGCGTTAAGCGGGTCGTTTAGTGGCAACCAGCTATAAATATTTGTATAGCGAATTGCTCTCGCAACGCTGCGTGCTCTTCAAGCAAGGGAAAATTCAATCAAAATCAAAATTCGACATGCAAATTTTGAGCAAATTGCAAATTAGCAAATGCACGTGACTATGTCGCCATAATATCGCCATATATCTCCCATAATAAGCAGCCTTAAACAATCAACTCTTGAATGAAACCAAACCGCGAGATCGGTGCTTTCAATAGTTTTTGCCATCCATTCCCACATCTGTGCAATCAGCAAAGTTCTATTTGAATATGCTCAAAGTAGTCAGAAACGGAGCCAAAGGGGAAAAAGCTGATTTGGCTTACACTTGTGTCCTGTTTTTGGGGGTTTTTTTATGTCAGTTGAGTAAGCCACAAAGGAAACTTCCCTTCTCTATGGTCCGGGTTGGGGGAAACGTTCCTTTTCGAGCGTCGCCATTTTTATGGGCAACGATGTCTGCTTTGCGCTGCCCTGCCCTGCTCCATCACTCAGTTGGCATTATTAGTGGAACATTTGGAATTTATGATTCTTTTTTTCTGTTGGAGCCTGGCTGTAATGTGCCCTCCATGAATGCTTAAATACAAATACGCATACAAATCGGGCGAAACTATTAAAACTAGGCTGCCATGACTCACAATGAGGCGACAACTTGGGCAATCAAATGCCTTAAGCTGCGAATCTTGACATCCCAGAAGCTGCCGCTAGACAACGCCTCAGCGATGTCGCATTGCCATGAGTATAAAAACCCATGAAAATGTTGCAAAGATGAACTCCCTCATTTCAAAACCGCCCCCGCTTACATTTGCATGCGCCTCACATGTCACGCAGTTGGAAAAATCCAGAATAAAAATCGACCAAAAAAATGAAAAAAAATCGGAAATGAAATCAGATAAACGCCTGCTGAATGCTGCTACAAGTGACGGATGCGTCTCGTAAACGGTTCGACGAGATCGTTTCACAGATGGAAAATAAAACTCAGAAATTATCTGAAATCGGTTTAAGCTACCGCTCACGCTCGTGCACAATCAGAGGTGAGAGAAAGGGCTGCCACCCGCAGAGGTGATATCAGTAAGGAGATGCGGTGCTCGTATATCTATAGCTCCTTGAGCGTACCACATGCTGGAGGTTCGAGTGTGTTGACACTGCCACCAGCACAGGCCACAAGCACACACACACAATCATTGTCTAGTGGCACAGCTGCTGACGTTGGCAAGTTCCCACATCGGAGCTTCAATTCAGCTGAACTCAGCAGAAGCCTCAGCAGCACCAGAAGGTCCTCTGTGCGGGCCACACAAAGTGTGCTTTACTTAAATACAGACATTAATCGGAAAACAGAATCTTCTTTTCTAGCTGTTGGCATCCCACACGTTGGGCGTGCTTCATCATCGAAATCGATTGAACCTCGTTCTCGTCCTCCCGATGATTCTGCTGCAATTGTGAAAACAATTTCAGCTGCTTTATTGTTTGTAAATGCAATCCTATATTGGTTAACCCACAAATAAAAGGGTTTTTCTGTGTCTATAGCTCGCTTTTTCTTTTCGAAAAATTGATTACACTTAATGGCGCAGATGAAACTGTAAAGCACCGACCACACGGCGCGTATGTGTAATGTTCGAGCAATTATCATTGGCATATTGCAGGCCATTCGCCAGCATTTGGCCTGTGGCCATATTTCACTTCCCCCATCTCTCTCTCTCTCGCTCTCTCTCTCCCTTTCTCTCTCTCGCTCTCTCTCCCTTTCTCTCCCTCTCTTTATACAGGAGCTGTAACAGCAGAACGAAGCAAGAGTCCTGCGCTGGCAATTTTCTATTAAGTTTGCCTCCGTTCTGTCGATGTGAGCCCTCTCAGACACTGTGCGCACTTAGGCGCGACAATTAATTTATGGCCTAGACGTCCTGCCAACCCATAAATTATGGCCGCGAATGCCAATGAGAATGCGGGAATGCGAATGGAAAACAAGGCGTATGAGTAACGAGAGTTGCTAGAGATACTATGCATATGCGAGACAGAAACAGTCAGAGCGGAAAACGACACTTCTATTAGGATCCTACAACTTATCGAGTGGCCCTCTGCCAATGCTGTGCGTTGTGTTGATTAATTACCCGCTGATATGCCGATACACACAAATACACTCCCACACAGTTAGGGCAAGGCTGGTCAGTCGTGACTGATTCTGAGCTCTGTTACATGGAATCAAGCTAATTGCGTGCTGATTGAATCCAAAGATTTGGCTCAAAGCAATCAGCACTAAGGAGTGGAGCACAGATGAACCACTTAAAGATATGGGACCACTGACATAGTTTTGGGTGTTTTTGCAGCAGAGAAACCAACTCGACAGAGCAAAGTAAAGTGTCTTGCTGACTGAACAATAAACAAGTTCTGGCATTGATTTTATCTTGGCAAGCTTTCTATTTGTCCTCTCGCTCTGCTTTGTTTGAATTTCCTTTAAGTTTGGCAAAGTGCGACGCTGCCTTGAAAATTTTCCGCCTGACTTCAAAGCAGAAATGCAAAAATGACATTCAGAATAGCGGGGAAATGTGCAAAAACTAGTGGGGCGGTGGCTCGTCGAGGGCCAATACCAAATTGTATTGTGTGGCAGGCATTGAACTTTCCCCCAAAGTGAAACTAGAAACGAGGAAACAATACTCGTACTCGTAGGTATCCCCTACCCCTTCGCCTACCACACTCTCATGTATCTATAGATATAGATATAGATGTGACTGTAACTGTGACTGAAAATGAGAATGTGTGCGAGGGCAAAAGTTAAGGCAGTGGGCCATGCAGAAAACAAACAAGTACTAGCTCTCGTTTGTATTCCGACTATAGGATACCCGCTATACTAGAGATATACTCATATCTAAAAAAAACAGACCCTCTTATAAAGAAAGATTTGAATTATTTTCGCTGCAGTAATTATCCGATCGCTAGGATTTTTGGTAATTCGGCAGATCGTACGTCAATGTGTCGGAAACGCTTTTTCTGCCTGTTACAAACTTTTGTAAGGACACAATATACCCTTGTGCCCCTCGAGTACCGGGTGGAAGCACACATACACACACAAAAACTGCTGCAGACTTCTGGGCGTCGCTTTTATGGCTATCTGTGTATGTTGTTGCTGTTGTTATGGCCGACTTTTTCATGATTATGTCCCTCATTTCAGAGGGACTACGCAGAGCGTAGAGAGGGTTTTTTTGCCAGCAGCTCTGATTTAATTTAACAAAATGCCGGCAGCTAAGAACTTTGGTCTCTAGGCCATTGCCATTTGGTCAATTTCTATGCGAGTGCGGTATCTCTTTCTCTCATAATTTAGCCCATTTTATTGGCCGTTTTTGCCGTTGGTCGATAAGAAGAGACAGTGCTAGAGACGGTCCTTACCCACTGCCAGGACATCTAGCGTAGGTCGTTTTTGTTGGTGTCGCCTGAAAGACGCTCGCATCAAATTAGGTTAGGGGGGTTGGGATGCGTATGAGTGATTTTTATGGGATTTTTATTTGAGCCGGGAGATTGCAGCTTATTGTCCCGCTTGCCCTAAGCCTTGTCTAGACATCCTGCAGCGACGACTGCTGCTCATTAGCCTCCGATATTTATGAAGCCTTTTCCCGCAACGCCACTCTCCTCCTCGCAGGCTGCTGGAGCACATTAACACTGCCAAAGTTTTCGCCGACAAAGTAAACAACTTACAAGAAAATGCAGCATCAGCAGCGGGGAAAAACCAGATAAAAATCTCATTTAATATGCACGCGCAAGGAAAACTCTCTTCGCAGCGAATGGAAGGGAAGGCAAATGGCAAAGTTTCGTTTGCTTTAATCAGTGCGAAAAATATTCAACTGCAACTGGCAGCAGCAGCTAGGGAAGCTGCCACAGTCCTCATTCCTCAGCCCCAATCCCCAAACCTCATTCCATTCCCATTTCCATCCCATTGCCGCAAATCTTTCGCTGACTTTTGTCTTTCTTGGGTTTCTTCGTTGGTTGAGCCTTACACAAGCCTTAAAAGTGGATTTACTGCATCTGCAGCTTGCCGTTGCCGTTGCCGTTGCCATTGCTGTCGCTGACATCCTCTCTGCGAAACAATAGACTCGACTCAGACTGAGCCTCAGATTCGAAGGAGCTGGAAGGATCCTTGTGGCCACGTAGCTGATTCGTTTATTGTGGGGCATGAATTTGCACATGCTGAATGTCTGACAGCTCAGAGGATAAAGACCTGCCCCTGCCCTACCACAAAATAAACAAAACAAGCAGCTTCAACCTACTTCTCCAGCACCTACTGGTGCGTCTCCGATATTTCGCGTGCAAAAATAAAAACAAAATTCTGTCGGTTCAAATTGTAATGAATGGCGCCAACATTTATTGAAAATTTTTCGCGGAATTTGCCCTGAATGAAAACGAAATAAATTTCCCAAGGAAAACGAGATTAAGTAAAAATTGTCGCTGGGTGAAGTGTTTGTAAATGACAGCAATAATTTTTCATTTAATGGTTCTGTGCAGGACCAAGTACCGAGCAATACAAATTGTATTGCATTCCAAAGTATGGTCTACCGAGGGATCGACCTTTGTGCTAAACTTTGCCTGGGACTTAAAGACCATTCAATAGCACACTCAAAGCATCCCCCTACGATCGTCTTGGGCTTAAAATGCTTTAATTGCTTCTTCTTATTATATCGTATATAATGATTATTATACTATGCATTATATTATACTTGTGGCTGTATTTTTTAATATTAATAAATGTAATGTAATGTAAGGCTACCCCAATAAATGTTCGTAAAAGGTGAAAGGGAATGACTAATTACTTATGTGTGGCTTTAATTTTGGATATGTCATCTTGTCAATAAGTTTTCATTACATTTTCTGAACAGTTCTATGAATATTTTCCCTTGAAACAACGACAGCAAGTCGCGCAAGGCAGAGACACTGGCAACATGCGAATCTCCAAGCATGACTTCTTCATCCTTGGAAAATCTTGAGGTTAAACCTTCCATGGAAATCAGTCGAATGTAAATGCAAATTGATTGGCTCTTCATCTTCCACTTGGGCTGCTTTACATATTCCGTATTCTATATGTTTTGATGGTAGAGGAGATGTCGTGTTCACTGGAATTGATGCTCTCGGTGGTGCCTCGTCATTCTCTTTAATATGCCTCCCCAATGAGCTGGCACTTTAAAGGTTGCCACGTAAATATATCTGCTTACAAAACTCTCAAGTTAATGGCCGACTGCCGGACTCCATCGGTGCTCAGAAGTCAACAAGTTGCGCCACAGTTCATCCCGCCACCTCGCAAGATTATTGGGTCCTTGGGCTGCCCCGTCTCCTATTCAATTTGCATTGAGTATCATTTTTGTGGGTCATGTTGTTGCTGCTGCTGGAGCAGGGTCACCGTCACCCCACTATACGGGACACAATGAACGCTTAACGACTGGACCGAATGGAAGTGTGCAAATAAATATGTTTGCTGGGGGAAAACAGTCAAGAAAAAAGCCAAGAAAACTGTCAGCCTCCATCAGCCTGAACGAACGAACGCTTATTCATAGTCCGGTCACAAATTCGACACCTACGCAACTATTGTGCCAATTTGGGGACCAAGTTGACCTTTTTTTGTAGCTCCTGTGTTGCCAGGCCCCGGCCGCCGGCCCCCGACCTAGTCCCGGGCCTGACAATGCATGCAAATGACGGCATTTTTTCTTCTACCCCAGCCTCTGAGTGGAGCGGAATGTGGCTGTAGCTGGGTTTTTCCATTTTCATGTTCGTTGCCCTTAGATTCCTTTGTGCCGGGTCTCTACTTCATTTTTGGGTTACTTTGTCCCGGCTCACTGCTAATGTCTTCACTCTGGAGTATGCCTGGCTGATGTGGTGTGTTGTGGTGTGGCAGCTTGGTCTGACCTGGTCTGAGGGTTCGTTCTCTATGAGCTTGTTAGCACTCATAAAAGTGCCTAAGAGTATGCCATTCCAGGAGGCCTTTGTAATTTTATGCCGCACGAAAGCAACACCGAAAGCAGCCATGCTGTCACAAAAGGAAACGGAAAACTTTAAGTCTTCAAATGTGGCTACGTGTCGCCAATAGGAATCTGTATGTTAATTCCTGCCTACAGCCTGCTGCTGGAAAACAAACTAAAGTCTTTGCTTCGTTTAGCTTTAATGCCTCATAATCAACACAATCATAATTTTCATGGGGCATGCTCCGCATAATTTTCCACATCATTTCCCAGGCAATGTCAACTAATATGCCACGGGAGTTGCAAATTAGCAGGCAACCCAAGTCCTCCTCTGTCCCTCTCCCTCTCCATTTCCAGTTTTCTCTCCCGAAAACTTACGCAACGGCAGCGACAGGCGCAATACTACAGAAACTAGAACAAGGACACCATCTAAAAGCAAGTGCAGCTCATTTGCCACTTGGCTTTGTTCAGGCCACTAATTGAACTCCATCTCGCTTGCCACAAACACAACCAAGAAGGCATGCCTCATTTAACCCTCTGGGGCCGGTGTGGCTGGTTGGGCTGGGTTCGACGTAAGCCTAAAACCTGATTATGTACTTACAGCAGTTGCCATGGCTATACCTTTTGTTGGCATAAATAATTTAACCCGAAACTTGCAGATGTCGAGTATTGGTTTTGGTTAGCCCCAGCATATGTCTGTGATTGTTTGAAATCCAACTTCAGATCGAGTAAGATAGAAGAAATCAATTCCGAAATGAAACAATGCATACAAAAGCCGGACTTCCAGCGAATGGCAATTAGTTCAATAATTTATGAATTGTCAGAATTATAACCGTTGTGCGCTTCAATGTTAATCAAACACACGCTAAGTGCACTAATTATGAGTTAATCAATTCTCATTTGAGAATTATTAATACCCAGGCGAGTACCACGGGCATCAAATGCATATTTTATAACTGATCCCATTGTGTCCATCGCTGTGGCAAACAAATGTCCAGGCAAACGGTGAAGCCACAAAAACGTCACCAATTAAGCGGCAACGAATTGCACCCTCACTTGAGCGCTGTTTTTAAGTCCATGTTAACTTGGCCAAAGTAATTGAGTGCAGACGAGCGAATACCGTTGGACAGAACTAATTACTCAGTCAATTAGAACCGACAAAAGGCCTTGAGTCAAAAAAAAGTAAAAAGAACGCTGTGAAAGTATATTTCGACTTAAAGGTACCCACTTTTTAGCAGTTTCAAAGTTCAGCAGTTTTCTAATCCCAAAACACATGCATACATAAGTTTTTAATAGTACTGGCTGAAGAACTTATCGGAAAGAAAAAGTCAACAGAATTCTTAAAATTGTGCTCTCCACCCCTTTTTTGTGTGTTTGTGTGGAGTTTTTGTTTATTAATACGAGTAAAGTTTTATTAAGTGATTATGGCAAAGCCCAGCACACATATATCCTAGAAGCTTCCACTTCTGTTTTCAATACATCGAATAAATTTCACATCAAGAACAGAATTCTGTAGCCTAAATAAAATCATGTAAAGTAGAGGCAATTCAATTAATTTTGTCAACTATTTCATTGTTTGCTGGACAAACCGCTCCATCCGACGGACAGGCAACTCGAATCAGTCACGACCACGTGGCGTATGCGTAACACCAGATTTA
The DNA here is from genome assembly GCF_003369915.1 of Drosophila miranda. NCBI lineage: Eukaryota > Metazoa > Arthropoda > Insecta > Diptera > Drosophilidae > Drosophila > Drosophila miranda. The sequence continues at coordinate 6,808,821 of NC_046676.1, read as the reverse complement.
TATATGCCCAGTGTCGCTAATGGATGCTCTACCACATGGCGTATGCGTCATATTTGAATAGTTTGCTTAATTATATGTAGGGCAAAAACGTTTTGCGGTTTCCACTCCGCTCTGACTGCTGTCAGTACAGCTCTGTGCTGCGTTGTCAAGCACCAAATTGACGGAAAGCCACATGAAAGTGAGGTTGAAAATTGGAAAATCCCATGGAATTGTGGATGACACGCACTTCCCCATCAAAATATAGAGCAATTTCTCCCAAACGGAGACAATTTTGATGAAATAAGTTTTCTGGTTCCATCAAACTTATGCCACTGCCTCTCCCATCACACAATTAAAGTAAATGATGCTCGGGATGGTGATGGGGATGGGGATGGAGCATCTTGTGGCAATATTAGAAAATAAATAACTTGATATGGAGGGGAATTACTTTTGCCCATTTTGTTTTGCATTTTGATGAGCTATACTATACGATGGCGGCCGCACATCCAATTTATGCCCACGGCCTTTTCTGTCTGCCTCCTACTATCAGAAGGATACACATGTGTCCATATCTGTGCGTGCTTATGTTAATGTCTCTGTGTCTACTAATATATCACAAAATCGATTTTACGCCCAGATGAAGCCTCGTCTCCGCCTGTCTGATCTGACCCGCCCCTGGCCACCCCAACCTGTCCTCCTCATTCGGCTTTAATGGACAGCTTTAAGCACATCTCATCACTCAAGCAAGGAGTCCATAAAGCACGGACTGCCCGGCATCCTGACCTTAAGCTGAGGCTGGACAAACGCCTTGGCGGTGGAATTGAATATTCCATTAATGCGCAGACAGGGACAGATGATTGTCACTCAGTCGGTGAGCATTCAAATTAGATTTCCCACACACAGCCAACCGCAACATTCGTGAAATTGCGGTGGGTTCAGGGTCAGGGACTGGGACTGGGACTGGGACTGGGACTGTGCATAGGTATAAATTCCAAATGATTTGCGCTGATTGCCCGGAGATGTAATTAAAGTTTTACAACCTAATTAAGACCAGCAAACCATACCAAGCCGTACCGTACCGAACTGTACATGTAGGCTGGCTCAAGAGTTCTTCAATTAGGCCAAAAACAGAGCGACTGGTAGACTAGCAGACTGAAAGAACGAAGCATAAACATTTTAATGACTGACGAAAAGGGCGATCAATGACAGGCAGTGCAGTGCGCATCCATAAAAGTGACCATTAAATGCCAGACCAGGGACCAAGGACCACGAACCACGGACCAGTTGTCCTTCTCCGCATGTCCACCCGCATGTGCGTGTGTGTAATGGATGTGTTCACATGCGGACACATCCTGCAAGCGGAAATGTTGTTTCCTTGTCTTTGGGTTTTATGGCTTTCCAATCAAATAATCACAACAAACGTTTATCGCCTTCGCAGGCAGCAGAAACATTCCTATTCATTAGGCCCAGAAAGGGCAGAAAGGGCATAAAAAAAGGGTCCTGTTCGTCAGAAGCCCTAAGAAATCGCGTAGCGTTCCAGGATATACGAATCCCCTTGCGAGTACTGAATATCACAACTAATTACTTTTGCTTTTCGAGCATAAAAAGCTGTTACAATTTTAGCCAGCAGCAAAATGCAGTTAAGACACCTTTCTGTGTTCCCTTTTCGCATTTAAATGTTGCATTCTTTGGCGACCATTAAGAGGCGGAGCTACGAGTATTTCCATGATTAATACGAAGCTTATTTACATATATTTTCGCCGCATTTTCAGCTCTTGTTTTCTCTGTAGCAGACCTTCGTCTTGCTGCATGATTTACTTATCTCTGGTAGTTGTGTTTTCTATCTCTATTTCTGGTTGGGACTGCTTCCTTGTGGCCATTGCTTCGGGCCATTGGAATTGCACTGTGTTTTTTATGGCGAACGGACGGAATGCTCTGTGGCATGCTTTCTGCGGCTAAATACATTTGGACGGCTTGCCTGGCTGCCTCTTGATGCAATTTAAATGATTAACTATTTTTTGTGCTTGCAGAGTGCAGCGAACTTCGCCCCGAGCTATTCCGAGCAGTGATTTATAAAAATTTCCATGGAATTTCATTTCCCATTACCAGAGGCACTCGCTGAAAAGTCGCCACTTATAAGCGCGCCCTTTTTTGAAGTCAATTAAATAATTCTCGGAACTGCTTTAATGTGAAATTGGGACGTACTCAGGCATTTTCCATTTCCACCTGCTTTATATATTTTCCGCCCAGATGGATCTCGTATTTGGGTGCTGCCTCAGCATCGCAGAGGTTCCATTAATTTAGCCCATTCATTAATTGAGTCAGTCACTAATTTATAAGCTGCTGTCTCTGTCCACTTTTCTCCTGGTACCGAATTTTTGTTTGCATTCCAGCACACGGCCAGAACTGGACAAGACAGGCCCAGAGAGGCTGCGGATACGGATACCGACAATGGGAAATGATGAAATGTAAACCAAACGAAAACATCAGCAAACAAAAGCAAAGGAAAAGGAGCAAACGGTGCAGGATCCGGATCCGAAGTAAGGGCCAAAACAGACTGAGGCGAACAAAGCGAAAACAGGGCGCAAATTACATGTATAATCAAGTGAAGAAATACGAGCGCACATTAATAATCCAGATTCATTAAGGACAACCCCAGCCATTTCCTCTGCCCCTGACCCAGAGAGAGGGAGGGACAGAGCTGGAAGATACACCAAAACATGGCAAAGCAAACAAATTGCAAATTGCAGTAGTGGCCGAGCGCAAATCGGCAGAAAAAGGGCAGAAAAAAGGGCTTGAAATAGCCGAAGCTAAATGGCAAATTGCTTGGCCAACACTTTTCCGCTCCAGAGTATGCTTCTCGCTAATAGCAGGCTGACCGGTCAAGAACGGGTCTAAAAATTGTGTTTATGCTGTAGAATACTCTCTAATGAGGCCATATATCCATCAGACTTGTACTTTTCACACACAGTTCTAATATACGTATTTCGTACATAATGCACTTCATAGAACAACACAAATATTGGCGTTACTAGCTAACAAGTTAATGAATGAATAACAATAATTCAAAAGTTATAAAATTCATAGCTTTTGATAGTTTTTTATGATCCGTAATATGCATGGCTATATGTTTTGGAAGCCATTACATTTAGGCAAGAAGGCCTTAGTACAGATCAGCCGATAGTCGTCTAAATGCAAGGGGGTCGGAAAGCAGAGTTGCCATATCTATGACAACTAGTTTCTCAGTAACTAAGATCATCTCTAGCAAGTACTCGTATGTGTCGAGTGATATTAAAGATTTGCGAACGTATATTTCTCACTCGGCTCGATCGATTTTGCAGGACTCTAGTATATATACCACCCCGCTTGAAGATGAAAATATACTTGTCTGCAGTCAACAGCTGTTTCTGTAAAGTCATAACTGGAAAATGGAAATTTGTAGATGTTGTCAAATTTAATTAAACGCCACTTTCGGCCGAGCCGGGGCCCATGAATAATCGACGGCAAATAAAGAGAAAATGAAATTATTTTGAATTTGTCACTGTCGCGGTTTGTTGGCAGTAAGTGGCTGACAGCTCTCTGCTCCGGCTGTCCCCGTGGTTGCCAATGAGACACGGAGCGGCACTCGAAACAAATTGCCACATCCAGGATGCCTCGTCTGAGGGCGTGGAACGACTCGTCTGGTTCGTGCACCTTGGCAACCGCAGCAATAACCTCGACTTTGCCGCATAAATCTTCATCAGTCAAAGTAAGAAGAACAACAGCGAAACCACTGCCACTGCCGGTGACACTGTATCTCCTCTGCAGTAGCAGCTACAGCATTTTCAGTAAGAGTCTCCGTTTCATTCTTATTTATTTATTTATTTTATATTGCGTACAGGCTTTAATTAAAATTTATTTAAATACATTTTTTTCGGTAATCATTATGCTCGCAAGGAAACGCCTGAGCTTCCTGGTGCTACTTCTGTCTCCGCTTCTGCTCAGTGATTTATAATGAAAAGTTGCCAGTCGCGTCGCCGGTTTCAGTGCTAACGAAATGCAAACATGCATACTAATTACATTTAAAACCGTCGGCTAAGCCAAGTTAAGCACGAGAATAAATCCTTTTCAGCTCAGCCAGGAGCAGGAGGAGCAGGAGCCGGAGCGAGATATGAAAAAAAATGATTACAAGTGTAGGATGTGTAAAGGGATCTGATCTCCTCTCCGCTGGTGCCTCATCCCTGGAAATTATTTGTAAATGCTGTTTAAGGCCGCCGCTGAGAGGCTTTTCTTTTCCTGTCCCTACATCTTTCCCCTCTCGACTTTTCCGCAGCTCGTGCTTATTATTTGCATATTTATGCTGGAGCGGGGAGCAGAGCGCATAGAGATGGAAATGTTTGGGTCCGAGAGGCAGCGAAACTGTGGTTACTCTTTGTGTGGCTTTGGGTGTGTGCCCGTGCTGGATGTGTTGGGACATGTTCTCTCCCACTCCCTGCCATAATCAATCGCACTTGGAATGGAACAATCTATTCTAAATTTTTTGTTTGTAACAAAAAACAAAAAGGAAAAAATAAAATGAGTTATTTCCCTATACCACTGCTACTGTCACTCCTCCGTCACTGTCTCAGCATCTCTTTCTCTCGTTCTCATTCAACAATATTAAGGAAAATGAATTCCAAAATGCCTCTGATGTGGTTCCACACTCCTTTTCCATCCTTGACTGGCTCTCTTTCTTCTCTCTGGTTTCTGCTTGCCCAGTTTTAAGCAGAATTTCCCCAAGCGAAAGGCACCAAGAGTGCTAATGAAATTATGAGTGTGCGAGTTCGCGAGAGTGTGCGTGTGGGTGTGGGTGCGTGTGTATGCGGGCTTACTTTTTTATGATAATGTATTTAATGAAATGCCATATGGATGTTTATTAGGATATTAAATATTTACGCTGACAGTCGGGGGGACTGGAGTGTGCCGATTGTGGCCACATCACGTACTTCAATAAGAGTCGCAGATAAACAAGAGAAGGTTGACGGCTAATACGCAGATTCATTTGTTTCTTATGTGCAACATAAAATTTTAATTAGCTACAATGTCTCCTCAACTTTTGATTCGCTTTAAGGATGCACAGGACACATTTCATCTGTTGCTTTAATTTTCTGTCTGAGTGATTTAATTATTGCCACGACCTGAAGTCTGCACACAGCTCATGCCAATACGGATACCCGATGCTGGTGTTGTTTGGCAAATTTGCGCTCGATTGGTTAATAGCGACTGCGACTAGGATGTATCTCCATCTCCATCTCCTCCTCCATTTCTCTTTCTCTATTTGCCTGTGTAGCTGCTTAGCAATTACGTGTGTGCCTAAGCCATAAGTACGGACAGATAAACCCAACACAGATGACAGATGATTAAGCTTGGCAAACATTCACACAAATAGACGTTTCACTGCTTCACTGCATTTCAATTATTTGAGTCCCGGGAGGAGCAATTAAAATCTGCCGGAATTGGTTGGGCGAAATTCTGATCAATAAATCGATACATAGCACAGACAGATACACACACACAGATACAGACACCCTTTGAATATCAAATTTATGCTGAGCTCAGAACAAGACTCCCAAGTCCTAGGAACTGGCAACATTTTCGAGGAAAATACTGCGAGGAAAAGCCGACTCTTCCACAGACTCTTGTATGTGATCCAGCACTTAAGATGTAGAAGTTGTATTGCTGAGTATATCGACCAGAAGATACTCATCGCTCAGAAATGTATTGCTATCAGGGGCATACTGAATCTGCGTTAGTCTTTGTGGGAAGTGTATTTGCTCCAAGTCTCTGACATCCTGGCATTCAGACAGAGCCAACATACGTATCTTGTGCTGCACACATGAGTATAACAAAAGCCAGAAGCGCCGGAGAATTAGGCAAGTGATACATCAGCTGAAAGAAGATGGGGAATGAGAAGGAGGGACTGGGACTAACGAACAGAGCCTAAAAAGGGGTTAATGAAAATGAATGCTACAGTGGCAACCCCCTTCCGACTCTGCCCCGCACACTTTTTTGTGCCGCAGTGCCATGTGTGAATGTGTGAGTGTGGGCCCATCTCCATCTCGCGGGCTCTCTGTTTTTGTGCACTTTCCAATGGACCCTTTGTGTGTGCTCGTCCCGCGAGGGATTTCAACATAATGAATGAATATGAATTTACTGTGACATTTTTAACTGTGGCGATATCTTCCGTGTAGATGGCTTTTAGGCGCACTGCCTCTTTGTTTCCTCATTTGTCTCGCTGGCTCTGGCGCTGCCGTCAAGTGAGTGCACATAATGTGACAGTGCACAGACACACACTCCCATATCAATCATTGTGGATTATAAAATGTGCCACTGACTGACTGATGCAGGACTGCGAAAAGAGCTGGCGGCAGAGACACTAGGCAGCAGAGGAGTAGCCGGAGCCGCCCCTCCCGCTGGGGCCTCCAGCCAGACAGATGGCAAATGTATCATTAATATATAATGCGCCAAAAAGTATGCAAAACTTTTCGTTGTCACTTTTTTTCTTGCTGCCAGAAGCTGTCAACAAACTCGACTCCCGGCCCGCACATTAAGCGAGTCTTGTGGCATCTAAAAGCCAAAGGGGGATTAGAGTACGGTCTCATATTGGACTTGTATTTCGGATTCAGATGGTTATTAAATGATCTACCCAGCAGAGACAGGGACAGAGCCAGATAGAGATACAGAGAGAGAGTTTCTTTGGGAGTGTATGAGGCTGTGTGCTTAGGCTGTCAACATTTGCTTTGGAAGTTTTGCCCGCAGTTGAATCAACTTTGAAGCAGAATGAACATCAAACTAACAGCCAACGAGGCATGTTAAGCCAACTGCAAATTGCCTCAGTGGTAGCCGCAACAACAGCTCCAAGAGTCCACAAAAGAGTCAGCTTATTAACTGCCTGACAACTTTCCTTTCCCAGCATATATCAGAGCAGCTGCATCTGCAGCACCATCCATACAGGCCCCATCCAACGAGGAAAAGCAAACAGAAAACTGCCGGCACGAAGGCAAAACAAGCAACTGCACCTGCAGCAAACTTGTGGTTGCAGCAGAAATAATTAAAAATAATTACGACCACAGCAGAAGCAACAGCAGCAGCATGAGGAAGTGCTGAAGCCAAACTACGACCAACATTGCAGATGCCAGGGATATGAAGTTCCAATTGCTCGCCTGAAATCCTTCTTCGAGCAGGCCAGTGACAGTCGGAGTCGCAGCAGTAAAATTAATAAGTACATCTACGTACGGGCCAAAAGTTCGCCATCACAGCATTTCCATGGAGATTTTCGTAGAAGCTACTTTCAGCAGTTTCTCCTTCCTCCATCAATTGTTTAATACCAAAATTTGCAGCAATTGTTTCATCTCAAGGCAAACCAGCAAGTGGAGGAAAGTCCAAGAACATGTCCTGATTACATCCGATCTAAGCATTTCACAGCAGCTCATATTGAGTTGCGACTTATGACATTGCAGTGATTTTAATCAGGCGTTCCGAAATCAAACGAAATTCTAATTAAGTTCTGTTCCATTGGGGACACACATGCACACAGCTCTCGCTCTCTCGACATGATAATGGAATGTGGCTAAAGTGCTACATGGAGCAGGGACACCCATTAAGCAGTAAAAGGGGCAGTACGACATTTCTCAAATTATTTTAGATTGCCGTTGAAAGAGAGAGGGAAAGAACACCGGAAACAGGACATGTTGTACATCATAGGCTGGGTCCATTCACTCGGCTTTTAGCTAAGCTTTGCTTATGGCCCGGCCAACAAATTATCAAATCCATCCTACGCACAGCAGAGTCACATTGGGGATTGTCCAGGCCCAGGCCCAGGGCCCACTGGTCCACAGAGCGCCATCTAATGTCCGCACGTAGTCAGGGTGTTCCATTCCCACGCCCTCTCTCTATCTCTCTCTGGGTCTCTCGATCCCTGTGAAATTTAACATATGTGCTCCAATTTGTAAGTGTGTCCTGTGTATTCGAGAATTGTGCAATTTTTCAGACCCCCAGCCCAGCTGGCCCAAGGGATAATCAGATTGAGCGCAGCTGAAGGAGGAGCTGAGGGCAGCAAATATTCGTCGTATTCCTTTTGGCAAACTTTATTTAATGCCGTAATTTATTATGGCAGCTCCCGAAAAGAGCCAGCGTCTATAGATTTCATAGAAATTGACACTGAACTCCTGTGTCTTGGACCATATTCTTAGCCAAGAAGTCTTGCCTTGCCTTAGCAATTAATGTGAAAAGTCATTCCAAATTTGCCCAAGGCCCAAACCAATCAAAGTTCCATCAGCACAGCCCCATAGCAAGTCCAATATTTGCTCGAATTATTTGCAGATTGCGCCCGACTGTGGCCACAGATACATACATATGTATGTATTTTTTTTTCAATAATCTGGACAGATATTTACAGCCTTCAGCTTTGTTCGCAGTCAGTCTGTTTCTTAAATTTAAAAAACTTTTGCATAAACACTTCCTTTGTGAGATGTTTGGAAATAATGTTACTTTTTGCCTTTACAAATGTTGCATGTTTTGGATCTTCATTTTTCGATTACGGCTGTTACGCTCCTAACAATGGTTGTGGGCTCCATTGCTTGTGGGCTGTATTCATTGTCTCTCCTTAATACAGTTTTAATTACACTACAGCATCAGGTTGCGAAAAAATGAGTCAAGAGCTTCCATTTCTTTTTAATGGGTTTTTCTACTCTTTTTTAGGGGAATTCCAAAGAGCTGTCAAAACACAACGCGTTCAGATAACAAAGCAGCCACGTATTCTTGCTTAATATTCATTGGGGGGGCCACAAAAAAAGGCATTGGACCGCATGGTCCCAAAACCAACATTTGGCCAACGCACACAACCGACGAAAAATACCCAAACAAATTGTCTCGCCCAGCGGAAAATGTCTGGGAGCGATGCCATTTTGATCAACCATTGAGGCGGCTTAATTACTGCGAACAGGCAACTCTGTGGGCCCAAACACCAACACCCATCCAAATGGCCAACTGCAGGAGCTGGCCACAAACATAAAAGTGAAATTTGCGACCGGCCATAAAAAGTTCAATAGACAGCAACGCCTCTCCCAGCTATGAATGTCAATGATGGAGGCACGGAGAGGGAGGTCGGAGGAAATATGAAATGGGCCTGGTGTCCTTTTTGGATAGAACCGAATTTGGTCGCCTTTTCAGGGTCAGAGAAAGCTTTTCGCTGAATCTCTCAGTGCAAACAGAAGTTGTAATTACCCTAACTGGGCATTAATATGTTTTCTCTCTTCACATTACCGTTATTCATCACACTGAAAGAAGGAATGAGCAGAGAAAGAGAAATAGAGAGAGAGAGAGAGAGTGAGAGGAACGAGGACTTTTGCCTAGTTCCGGGTCTTGGGCACATTACGTATACGCAGCGTCTTCCGGTCTCGTTTTTTCGTGACCAAGTTTAATTGCTTTCTGCTGTTTTTAACGGCCCAAACCAATTGTGTATATTGTTGTAGCTGTTGCCGCTCTTGGCCACTTGCCAATGCACTCACACGCACACACACACACAAACATTGCCTTACCGCCGCTGTTGCATATTCCGATTCGCCTCATGCTACTACCCTACTGACGGGTACTTAAAGTTTTGTCAGAGAACAGACAAATCCAGGAAGACAGAAACAGCTACTAGTCTTTAATGGATAAGGGATTAACGTCGTTATAAGGAACCCCAGCAGAAAGATTTGAAGAATTGGATATCTGGAAACACTATGCTCGTATACGCCACTGTTATGGTGAAAGTTCGGACTTAGTCAAAGAAATTTCTAGCTCTTGCATACTAGTTCTCTGAGGGTATTTGAAGCTTCGACTTGGTGCATTCAGAGTATGCTCAGAGTATTGCAGCTTGCCTTGTTGTGTTGCTCTTTTTTCACGAAAGGACACCACAAAATTAAGGAAAATGCTTAAGTTCAGTGAACCAAATGTGGAACAGTCGGTGGCTGCTTTCCTGCTGGTATTTTCTTTATTTCACTGCTTTTTTTCGAGTGTATATTGTGTGTGTGTGTCTGCTCCGCTTTTTTCAGAGAAAACAAATGCGCATAATTGTCGAGCGCGAAACATAAAAATGTAGAACACGACAAGCTCCCATAAATGTTAGTTGGCTGTCAATTCGTGTTCGCAGCTTGATAAACGAGTGAGGCTCGGCTTAATTAAGTGTGCTTCTGCCCTGCCTGTCTCTGCCTTTCTTCCAATCAATGCAAAGTGGCATACGGAAGTTGCCTTCTTATCCTCTCACTGTACATATCAAAGGACTCTGCTCGAAGGGGCCCAAACTTTCGGCCAACAATGGCTAAGGAAACGGGAAATGAAAAACGCTTTGACTATATAAGAGCTCCAAAGCGGAAATGACACATCAACACAATTGCAAACGGTTTGTATGTGCGGCACATACTCATACATATACAAGTAAACTCGTATTCTCACTCGTACGAAAAAAAACCCTTGATGTGGGTGGGCGTGGGGCAAAAGGACGAACCAAGGCGAAATAAATAAATATGACACGCGCGAGCGCATGAGAAATGCGTCAGCCCCCCAGGCGCCAAACTCTGCTGACAATACACCAGCGGAGCAGCGGAGGCAGAACCAGCATCAGAGGCAGCAACTGCGGCGGCAGCAGGCAGCAGCAGCAGCAGAAACTGCGGCAACAATAACAGAGCTGTGAGGCAGACATGTACAACAAATAAATTCGAAACAAGTGAGAATGCTGCAGTGTAGTCATGCGACTTAAAGATACCCACTACTTGGGAACTATCCAAGCAAAACTTTTACGGAAATGAAAGTACTGCCAAAATAGTGTTGCCTTTGATAAAGTCCCCAAAACCTAGTGGATAAGCGCAAGTATATAACCAAGTAAAAGAGGAGCTTGTAGATCCTACAAGGTTTGTTATCTATTTTCCAAATACTCTCAGAGTATGAATAGTTAGTTGGTAAGCAGCTAGACAATCAGCTAACTTGAAGGTCAAAGTAGAAGCATAGCTATAGCATTTGAGTTACGCCTCAAGATTTAAAAACAAATAATAATAAATAAAACTGTCCGAACTAGCCAGAACCTTTCAAAATAAATCATCTTCTCTGCCAATATTGAAAAACATTTTGATTATGGAGTAAACATACATTTCTCATTTCTCTCTATTCAATCAATAAATAAGAAATAATAAATCTACGCTTTTAAAAATTGAAAATATTTCATAATATCCAAAATTGAAACAAGTCTCTGGAAAAATGGCTTGCGCAAACATGCAAAAATCGACTTTAAATGTAAATAATATCAATTTTTCGATTATGTAGAAAGGTTTTCTGCAAATGTTGAATAAAATAATCTAAATGCGAATATGCAGTCAGAAAACGAACTTATTGACTGGATTCACTGAACTAAATGCAATTGGGATGCAAGTAAAAGCCTGAGAAGCTAGCCGCAGATGCCCAAAGTACAAAACCCGTACGAGGTAACACCAAAAAAAGACAGCGACGAAAGGATAAGGAACCAATGCGGCTCAGCTCCGGGAGGCCACCCTTTGTTGCTACTGCCGCTGCCGCTGATGTGTCTGTGTGAAATATTTCGGAATGACAGAGCAATAAAACTGCTACATCAAGGGGGACACACAGCAACAGCATAGACAATTGTTGGTTGTTTCCTGCTAGTTGGGAGCCTTAAACATGCTTATTTCGGCATTTCTTCCATCTCCGTCTCCAGCTCCATCTCCAGCCACAGCTCCATCTCTCACAGAGCCCTTGGCTTGCCCCTACCCCTCTTCTCCTTGTTTTTGTGTGGAATTTTTAATAAAAACGGCTCAGACACAGCTCGGGGAAAGTCGGCTCAAAGCAACATCTCATGTAGGTTACCGGCACGCCCCGTGGCATGCAACAGCAACAACGAGAACTTGGTCCCTGACACGTGTGGAGGTGTCCCCGTGTTAATAAAACCGAATTTTACTTGCGGAATCATTGGGGCCTATCCGATTTTTAGAGTCGCGCAACTGGTTTATGTTGCTCTTGCGGATTTATCGACAGGACACCCGTACACCTCTTTCGGCTGTACTTGTACTTTCGGCCCAAGAAACTAAGAGCGACTATATCCATTTTACGACACTTGTCTGTCTCTATCAGTGTCTGTGTCTGCGTGTCGAGTGCCTGTACGAGTGTGTCTGTTTTGTGTCTTTTTGTCTGCCAGTGTCTGTCGCTCCCTATCTCTCTGTGTGTATCTGTGTTTTGGTTCAATTTGGGTTAACACTTTTGGCTAAAGGCTTGAAAATCGAGCTGGGAGACAGCCCAGCTGCTCGAGACTTCCCGCTGGTGGAGTGCTTTTTAATAGCCCAGGCTCAAGGCTGTTTGAAAGGTCGAAAGCCGGGCGGGGACCGGGACCCACCACATAACGGATTGGGTACAGAAGGCGGTTCCACTGAACTGCTCTACTTTCGGGCTAATTTATGACAGCATCTAATTTGGCCGACAATAAACAAAACAATTCTCGAGCCATGCTCGGACTCTGAAAATTAGTTGAAATCAAATGCATAAATTTCTGTTTTTTTTGTCTCGCTGGTACGTGACTGAAATGGTTATGCTTCTGTGTCTGTGAGAATTGTGTGCCAAGTGAGTCAAAAAATAATACCCACACACATACGCACGTGCTGTCCCCATACCTACTCTCGCTACTCACCCACCCTCTTTCTATCATTTCTATGAAAATAAAAACAATTTTCAGTTTCCTCTTGACGAACAAAACAAAACAAAAATAAGACAGCCCACACTCAGCGGCCCAGAGGAAACGGAAGCATCCATCCATTGCATATCCCCGGCACACAAGCCGTAGCTGTCATATAAATGTCAGATCCATAAGTGTTACGAAGGCAACGGCAGTAAAGAAATGCTTGCGGCTTGACCTGTGCAGACAATAAAACTTTAACCGAAGAAAATTTCGATTTACTAGAAAGAAACGAAAACCATCAAGAAAGAATTTCTTTTGTTGAAGTTCTCCTTTCTATTCATTCGAAACTACGATACCTAAGATATTTAATGGCTACAAAAGCCAAAGATTCAAATAACCCAATTTCGAACGACTTCACAAAAAAAAAAAATCCAAGCATGATTCGCACAAACCAATTTAAATAGAAAATTCTGAACCCATTCTTTAAATATTTGAATTGAGTTTTCAATCTAGCTTACTGCTCAGATTTCCTGTCAAGAAAAGTAATATATTCAAATAGCAATTTAAAAACATTTTTTAAATCAAGATGTCTATACTGTGAGGAAATATGTACTTGACCAAATCGGGTCAACACACACAATGGTATGATGAATGGGGGGTCGTCTCTCTAAATACACACACACCAGCCATTCCATCTCTGTCCCGACTGAGCTTCTTATTCCGCATTCATCATTCAACGCAAATTCCACCGAAACCATATGCCATTAAAATCAACAACATCACAAAGTTTGTCTCTTCAACCAGCTTGTGGGAATACAAAATTTGTGTACTCGAGTATCTGCTTGTATCTGTATGTGTAAATATACAGAGAAGAAATCAGGTCTGCTGCCCACGCCTTATTGATAATGTGCGCTGGCCTTGAAGCCTGTGCCCGTCGGGCCCTGGGACTCGCTCGCTGCCAAGTTTGTGTGAATAACCTGGGCCCGACGGCAAATAGGTCTCTCGCTCTTCCTCTGCTCTCCTCCTCGTCTCAGTTGAGTATGTGCTTTGCATACTCTGGGGCGCCTTGAAAGAACTCATCGATTTGACTGTATTTATGGGCGAAAGAGGGAGTGGAAGCGTGTGCGTGATGCCTGGCACTTGTCTGCGCCAATGCGTGGCTTCATTCATCAGTCTGACACCGCTGAATGATGTGCCCCACTGATTGCCAAGGGCCGTTGGCGAGGCCTCAGGCAAAGCTAGCTCTATCTCTTCCTTGCTGCCAGATTCTTTCTCTCTTACTTACCATTAATTATCCCTTTACTATATGATAAATGTATTCATCATTAAAGGCAAACGGGTCGATGAATGTGTTACATTTTTCAAAAACTACGTACTGCTATATGTAGCATATTGTAAGTCGGAAATGTAAGGGAAAACTAAATCCACTTGATCTGCAAGAGTATTAAGGGCTCAGGTTCTGGCAGCATCCTTTGGTTTTTTTAATATTTCCATCGCATCGGTTTTGCAACTGAAAATCACGTTTCCCATTATTGCTTTTGACAATAATAATTTTCCAACTCTTTTTCATGGTTTCGTGGAAAATATTTGCAGAAATATTTTACCGTGACGCAGGAAAAAACAACTTTCTACACGGCAGTACGAACGATTAATACGTTGTAAAAAGGGAGAGTAAAACCGTTTGTTTGCCTTTCAATGGCAAACAGCTGTGCAAATAACTGCAATTTTGCATACTGCAAACCGCAAGTACGAAATTTATTTATTAATAAACCAGAAAACCAAACAACAACAAGGGACGGCACGGGGGGACACAAGCGGTGGCTTTTATGAATTCATTACGGGAAATATGCGCATTTTTTATCAGGTTTTTACCCATCAATTAAGAGGTGAAAAAGTATCTGACAAACAGTTATCGATCAGAAAAAAACGTTTTGTACACTTCTAACGCGTGGAATGTCCAGTGCCGTTTTCCTTTTCAATTTTCCATATTTGCAGAGTGGAGACCCTGAAGTAGAGCTCTTTCAGGTTCATCGCAGATGGTTTTTCCTCTGTTTATTGTTTACCCTATATCATTGATTAATTGTCCCCCTATGATTCGATTCTATCATGTGACAGCCAAGTATCCTGAGTGTCACTCTCACCATCTTGTCCATTAAGCAAATACATTTTTAATTGCATAATCGGAGAGCAAACAACTACCTCAAGAAAAATTCGCATGGAATTTCCTTTGATAGCTTTTTGCCTTTCTGCAGGTTCTCCTGCAGACGTCCTCAATTGCCAGAATGAGGGAATTCTGTTTGTCTGCGCTTAGCCCAGCTTCAAGTAGCTTTTAGCCAAATGAAATGCCAGACGAAGAGGAGAGCAAGTCAAAGGAAAGGAAATGAAACAATTTACGCAAAAGTGAATTGCATTTTGAAAGTACGAGTATTTCATTTGAAAATTACAAAACGAAAGACAGGGCGAGACGAGACGATAGACGACGGACGAGAACAATTGCCATGGAAAATTATGGAAAATTATGTGAAAATTCATGTTGATGGCTTGTTTCTTCTCTGCCTGGACAAACAAAAGCAAAGAGAGAGAAGGGAAAACATTCTGTTGTAAGCTGAATATGGCAAACACTGAAACCAAAAGCCAGAGACCAAAACCCAATGGCAACAGTTTCTTGTGTCAACTGCCACATGCAACACAGCATCAGCAGCAGCAGCAGCAGCTGCAGCACGAGGGCAGCAGAGTAGAGGGAGCTGTAACGACCCTGACCAAGCATCAACAGCATTTTCCAAGTGTCTGCCGCTCGTTAGTTTTTGTTTTTTCCATTTCCACATTTCTATCTGGTGCTGGTGCTGGTACTGCTACTAGTGCTGGTGATGCATTGAAAGTGAGTTTTTTTCTGCCCCAGTGTGGCAGAGAGTATTATATAAAAATGTGTGCCACGCATGCAGAGGCATGTAGCAGAGCAAAACCTCTCTCTCTCTATCTACCGCAAGTGCTGGGCTCTGCAGGGTCTGCCATTCATTCCCAGACAGCAGCGGCAACTCTTCAAATGATTGCTGGACTAACCTTGACGGCTAAAGGACACAGACCGTTGCTAGAATTCGGATTCGGATAAGGACCAGGACTAGGCCATGGACTGGGTTCGCTCCTGCACCCCTCTTCAGACGGTCACACTAAATACTTTCACCTTTTGACTTTCCACAAAAAAAAAGGGAAACTTTTCCTCTGTCTCCGTCTCCACAAAAGTGGAATTAAAATTCCCAGGACAAAAATTAAAGAATTTCAATTGGCAAACTCCCGCCTTTGTGCTCGGCCCGGAAATTGGAAGGGAAATCCAAGGCGACAAAGGAAAACCTTTTGCTGGGGAGGAGGAGCGTTGTGCTGCTGGAGGGTTGAGGTTGAGGAGGCTGCAATTAGAGCAGCCAGCGCTTGGCGCAAACAAATTAAATTTAATTTGAAATTAAATGAAAATAAATTGGATTATTTAATTAAAAAGGCCGCGCTGAGAGGAGGGTAGGGTCTCACCTCTAAGCAGCGCCATCGACAGCAGCAGCCAACTGATGAGCCAGTTGAGTAATCCGAAATTGGCTCTGGCCGGGAGCAGGGATGATGCCGATGCCGATGCCGATGACGGGGACAACGATGTCAGGCGGGCGGACATTCTATTGCTGTTTCTGTAGCTGTTATCCGCAAGTTTATTGTTATTATCGTTGTACTCTCGGCACGCGATCCCCCAGCAAAACGTGTCGGTGCGGGGGGTGGGAGATGTTGAGGTCGGTCTGGTCAACTAACGATTCCGTCAAATTAGATCCGGGAAGCACTCTCTACTAAGCTCTGCCTGGGGAGCAATGAAAGTGTTTGTTTTTGTTTCGGGGGTTTCCTGTTTTTCGTTTTTCGCACTGTTTCTTTTTAATCCTCTTCAGTTGAAGTTTTTTTCCAACAACTTCTCGGTGCACAATGTCTACGTTATGTCTATAGACTACACTGTTTCTCACTTGAAAGTAACCGAACCGTAGAGGTTCATTCGTAGGGTACCATGCAAGCGATTATTGCATTTTAATCGCCAGTCATTAATTCGCAATTAACACGCAAAGGGGCTCATTAGGCCTAGGGAACACTTGGCCCTACTAAAAAAGAATCGAAACCGGAATCTGAATCTGGTCTGAACTGACCGCGCACCATAAATCAAGAGACGCGTGCTTCGCTTCCAAGTCGCAGGATGGAACTGAAAGGCGAGTGGCGGTCGTGGTCGTGGTCGTGTGCCCCATGCGGCAGAACGAATGCGGCATGCCTCGCGCCACTCGTCGTCGTGCCCCACTCGGCTTTCCCCCAAAAGAGAGCCACGAAGAGAGCCACGAAGAGAGCCAGCGAGCTCTTAGAACTCAGATTATTGGAGCACGAAATTGCAAGGAAACTTTGAAGTGAAGCTATTCACATTTTTTGTATTGTTTGTTGCACTGCCGCCTATGCACTCGATTGTTGTACCCAGGTCTGCTGCATCTATTTTTTAATATATCTTTACATTCCGGCATATAAATGGAGTATGTACTTTCTATGGGTATTCGGTATTTGAGTTTATTCGTTGGGTAAAGTTTCCGATATACTTACGACCAGGAAATGTCATTCTGTTGTTGTTTCTTAATAATATTTAAATGTTGAATATTATTAAATTATTTTTATTAACAAAGCTATCGCAAGTACATATGCACTAATAATATGTATGTTTTTTCCGGGGAAACCTTTGAATATATTTAATTGAAAAACTAAAGGAATTTATAATCTAAATCTAATCAAACCTGATTTATTTGGCTTTCCATTCTGTTTTATCCTACCAGTTCTGCATCTGTTCTGTTCAATTATTTAAAAACTATTTATTTATTTATTTGAGCAGGCATTTGGCCGCTAGCAAAAAGAATGGTGGAACAATCGTCTCAGTAGGCCAACAAGTTCTGCAGTCAATATGCAAAAACCACAACAACAAAAGACTCGAACTTATGTCCTGCCGTAGGTCAGTAAAGCAGTAAGTACTCGTACACGTACGAGTATGTACAATATAAGAGCTTTTCCCGACTCTTATACCGCCCGATGGCTAAGAATGGCTAAGAGAGAATTTCCCCCGCAACGAGCGTTGACTCAAAACAAACTGTTGGCTTTGTTGGTCTCATCGAAGTTCCCCTCAATTCAATTGGTCAACAAAAAATGCATTTTTAATTAATGCCCGTAATTAGCCTTTTTCCTTTAGTATCCCTTACGTGGTTTTTACGTTTTATTGTTGGAACTCAGGTCACACCACACACACGGGGACGCAGACAAACGGTCAGAGTCACAGTCACAGTGGGAAAAACACACTCATACACACAAAGGAGAATTTTTCAATCAATTTGCGAAACTTTTAATTACAAGTCAATTTCATTTTGTGCAAACAAACAGATCAAATGCACTCGACGGCCCCGCAAAGGTCAAGCCGAAGCGATTAAATCAATTAAATTAATTAGAGAGAATGTGAAATGTATTTGCAGATTGGCCAAAACTTTTCCAGCTGATTATATTTAATTAATTGGCCCCCAGCTATTGGCTTTCCCGCTGTCACACTGGCGACTGTCTTATGCAATCAAGTTTTCAACTTTTAAACCATCCAAGGTCGTCGTAATTAGCGTCACACACCCTCATACGATTACTTCATATTCAAGATGAATACAGTGAAAGCTCATTGAGTGGACGACGAAACTCTCCTGACAGGACTTTATTGGTATTATTGTACCTTTAAGGCAGACGTACTCGTAGTCACTTTCGGATTCCACAACATCGGCTGACCGCTCTAGAGCCTCTTCACTGTATCTGGTCAAGGAGATGGCAGATGGAGGCACGTGTCAATCGCAAGCCGATTATAGATAAATTAAAAGGCGAAAAAGCAAAATCTGTAAACTTTTTAATTGAAACAATTTGTACAATTTTTCCCAAATGTACCCCCACGAAAGCAGAAAAGAACAGACAAACTTTCAGGTTTTTGCTTTTAATCTTCGTTTTTGGGAGCCTTGAGCGATCCATTTACCGAGCAGGACCAGGACCAGGACCCTCGGACCGTCTCGGTCTTTGGGTGATTTCTTTATTGAATTATTCGGCTGCTTTAACATGGGGGGTGTGGTTAAAATATTATTCTGTATTGATTTTCTATATTGACAAACACGCTCGCAGTCGCTCCCCATAAATGCGGCGAATCTTGTTCGGTTTCTATCCGGATTTCCTTTGGCACATCATTATTCCAATCAGAGACGCACGCGCGACTCACAATTGGATTCGGATTCGGATATGGATCTGGGTGCTGGTGGCACCGTGCTGCCGGCACTGCTGATGCGGCGTGCCGGTTAGGGGTGAACAAACAAATCAAAAATCTATTAAGACTCTCGGGGGACCCTGTCTGAGCCGTTTTCCTTGCGGTCACGTGTCGCCACGGAGCTGCAATGATACTCGTATCCCGCGCTGCCTCTTGACATCCACCCAAAAGTGCCGAACACTTCCGGATCCCGTTCCGCGCTGCGACTGGGGGCTGAGCGCTCGGGAGAGATGGCTTCATTAGGAGTGCAGCGGGGAAAATGATGACCCTTTGGAGGGCCTGGCACGAGGGTGGAAAGTGCCATTAATTGAAATGCCAGGCAACAGCTTGTCAAGCCAACGAGCCATGGCCAAATTACAGCCGCACACACGCTCTAACGTCCTTTTCCCTTTCAACAAGTATCGTATCCCGTGTTAACTTGTTTATACTTTTCAAGAGAAGACTTTTCAAATGATTATTCCCGTTTGTCGTAGATTTCCCAGGGTATATTGACGAATTGATATTGTACATCGTTCTTATATCGTTCTTATAGCCAAAATATTGCTCTTCTTCCGCTTCCTTTTATAAGATTTGCTTGTAAAGGGTATTCTGCATTCGGGATATCTCTGCTCCTAACAACTTGTTTTGATTTTGAAAGTGCGTGAGAGTGTGAGTGTTCCACCTTCATGCTACTCTCTCCGTCTCTATATCCCCCCGCTGTTCTCAAGAGATCTCATAAAACAAAGGGGACCAAACCCCACCAGAGCAAAAAATGGAAAGAAAAAAAAAGCAAACCAAAGCAGAGCAAACAAACGCAAAAGGGAAAAGAAATGAGCGGCGCTGCAATAAAAATCAAACCCGCATAATTTAACACAAGTGCGCGCTCTCTTCACAGCTGACTCAGTGTCGCTGGAAGGGGGGCGGGACTGGAAAAGGGGAATGGGGGTCGCGTGTGCGTGTGTGACGACACTTAGGGCCAAAGAGGAGGATGGGTGCAAAACATCTCAATTATTTGTTGGCTCGGGGACCTTTGTACATATATGTATACCTACACCCCCCCTCACACGCGCCGTATTCTTCGGAAGCGCCTTATTTTATTATCAGCCCAGCGACAACAGCAACATTAACATTTAAAACAATTTTCAATGTAGTAAAAATAACTGTAAAAATGCTTGCAAAGACCAGAGAAGGGGAGAGAGAAAAAGAGAGCCAGAAGCAAGAACAAAACAGCATCTACTATGTGTATGTGTATTTGTGTTTGTATTTCAGTTATTTCACAATTCACACGCCCGCCTGCATACTTAACTCCAACGGCAACTACAATAACAATAACAAGAAATTAAAGCATTGGAAACCGAAGCTTCGGATACCCTTGCGTGTCCATTGCCGCTTTGGAAGCTACACCGACATAGTCAACACATCTGGCTACAATTATTCTTACTCATGAAGAGATATACATACATATATGTAAAATCAAACGACAGCGTTAAATAGCCGAACGCATATCCACTAAAAATAAAAAAAAAGTGCATGAAAGCATTTCGCTGTTGCGTGAATCTCAATCACAAGAGGCACGAGATGAACGAAATCAACAACAAAAACAAGTGCATCGGGCATTTACTTCCGCTTCGTTTCTTCATCTCGCATTGGAGTATTCCGCTCATCCGAATATGTTGATTGTTGCTATGGACAGGACAAATGCTACTCCCTGAAATTGAGACACCACCAATACCATTGAACGGCTTGCTCATCGGCACGGATCCAGATTCAAAAATGTTTCTGAAGTACACTCCCACATTAAAATCATATTTCCAAATGACATCGTTCCGAGCAATGCTGCGACAAATGGTTGACCGGTTCATCGATAATCCTTTAATCTTTGCCGGTCCAAACGCCTGATATAACTCGTAATACTTACTCTCCGTAAGGGTATAGCACGAACAACCGCAAGGAGAGCAAACAGCTGGAGGAGAGCACTTGCCCTCGACCCTGTACTTCCCACTACCTCCCTCCCTCGAAGTAGCATAGTGTTTGGGGAGGGGCGAAGAGAGGGCAGCAAGTAAGACAGCCCAGCCACACAACAACAGTTTTTCTTATCGCTCAAATGTCATCGACTGTCGGCAGTTTTTGGCTTTCGCTTTTGCTTTGACTTTGGCTGCCACTTCCCCATCTTCTGCCTGATGCCTCACACTGCTTGACTCGCAAAAGGGCGTTCATTTGTGAAATTCTAGCCATGCCCAGGGGCGGCACTTGCGGCATTTAGTTAGTAATTTAGCGCATTTAGTACGCAATTTCTGCTCCAAGAGGGGAAACCCTCGCCCGTTTGGAGCGGGGGAACAGGACTAGGATTAGGTCCAAGCATGGGACCGAGCAGAAACTGCTCCACTGGGGGGTCATGGTCATGGACTGGTCATTAAGCCGCCTCTGTGTTGGTGAAGTGCAAAATAATTGTAGTTTTTGTTGGTGATTTTCTCATGAATATAGCAAACAAGTACATATGTTGGCATACTGAGAAAAATCAAAAATCAATCAACAGTTGTTGAGAAGAAGAGAAATCATGTGTCAAGTATAAAGAGATGATCATCCGAAAATGGATTCAGGGAAGGCTTTAATCTAGTATATTCTCTTATATTTTTTAATCACCACTTGCTCAGATTATTCGGATTGTTCTTCTGCTTTTCGTTCAAATTGAGAAGCAATATAGATTCGAAATTTTCCCTCAGTGTGTCCTACATACATACGAGTATGTGGACCATCAGATATAATCTGAACGGCTGTTTGGGCGAATCAGAGATATGGTAATTTGAGTTTAGTCTTCTTTTCTGAGCTTGTCTTCTCCCTCTTTCAGTCCCTTCCTAATAGTCTACACACTTTAATCACATCAACCACTCTGACAGAACATTCAAGACATTACCATAAATAATAAATGATCCCTAATGCAATTCCTGTTTTGGCCCACACAGAGAAAGGGCCTCAGAGTCTGCGGTTCGATTCGGCCGAAGGGCAGACAATAACATAAACATTGCATTTGGCCAACTGAGAGCTGACGAAGAAGAAGCCTCAGATGGGAGAGCGACAGCGTTAATAGTTTGCTAGACAAAGACCAGGGTGGAGGTCCTTTAACCACATAAATTTCGCATCCAAATCAATAAGAGAACCCCCAGCATTGGAGGAGTGGAAGTGGAAACCAGCGGAAGCCGTTGACATTGGCTTGTGCTAAAGTTAATAAATTGTGGCCAAGGAGGATTTATGTGCCTGGGCCACTGCCCTCGACGGCAATGACATTTCAATGTTTACATAAGGCCCAAAATCCAGCCATAGGCAAAGACAGCTGTGTAAATGGGGCAAGGGGCAAGTTGTGTTGAATGCTTCGTGCGTGGCTTTTTGTATTAATAACCATTCTGGCACTTCGCTGTGCGTGACGCTGCAAATGTGTCAGAGTGTGGGCACATATGCATTGGAACATGAACCGAAGAACCCACGCCCAGGCACATTCCTCGCACTGTAAAATAAACTCTTTAGGCTTCCAATCTTTAAGGGTATATCTGGAACTGGATAACTAAATATCGATTGGGGAAAAATATATAAAAACTGTAAACTAAAACTTTACTTTAATGTCAGATTGTATATCGAAATTATATACGGTCTGAACTCAATTGGTTCGAGAGTTTCAGAGAACACTCTTTTTCGTCGAGTGTGGAATGTCGTCAGAGTGCATGTCAGCAAATCATAAAATATGTCAATGTAGGTTTTTGCCTGTGTCATCCGACCATTTATAATAGCGCGCCCACGTGCGGAACAGTTAAAATTTAATAAACTAATCGAAATCAATAAATAAGTGATAGCTTAAAGTAGGTTAGGGGTCGTCTAAGTTCAAAGACTGTGCTCAGCGAACCCTCTGGTCGACTCGCCGCTTGGACTGGCGCCGGGATCGGCTGCGGTTGCGAGTGTTTGCAGTCGTATCAGGGCGTGCCACCAGCTGACGTCGCCGCCTGACTCCAGAGTTGAGCACAATGCAGGTGACGCCTCCACCGGATGACCCCGTGCCGGTGCCAGTCCCTGTGCCCAACTGTCGCTCCTCGCCGGGCAGCTCTGAGCTAATGGGATCGCTGTAGACTAGATCATCACTCGAATCTCTGTTATTGCTACTCCGTCCACTGATGGTCTCTCCATCGGCACTGCGGCTCTTGAAGCAGATCTCCTGAGCAGTGCCAGTGCTCCCCGTCGTTGAGGAGGAGGTGGTGTTCAGCAGATTGGTGACATACTGGATTGTGGCATTCGAGGTGATCACGTCAAAGAGTAGGGAGCCACCGACGCCCTTGGTGATGCCCAGGGCGAAGCCTGTGATGCCAGCCACAGCAGAGGAAAGCGATCTTCCAGCCTCGGAATCTTCATCCAGACCTGTCTCCCTCAGGGCAGCGCGCAGCTCCCGCACCGACAACGGACGCAGGGCCAACCGCCGAGCTACGGATCAAACGAGATCATTAATCAGGCCGACTCGTCTCTTTCCATCTCCATGTCTCTCACCTTCAACTCCAGCACTGAGACCCGCGACGAGGATGAGTAGGCAGAATGCCCCGAAATTCCCAAACGATTTCATTTTCTCGATGATCTTTTGCGTGATCGCGTAGAAACCCAACTGAAACATTCGGCAAGTTCTGCCCGACTTTTATGCCCAGCAGAGAGAAGACAAAGAAAGTTCAGCAAATCATTTTGCATATGCAAATTCCGAAAAAAAAAAAAACTCTGACCTCTGACAGTGAGCAGCCCTCCAACCAGTTCGCTCAGATTACAGTCATCTGTTTTTATAGTAAACAATACAGGTAGTCATCGCATTAGAACTCTTGAAAGATATTTCCTCTTCTACATCGCCATCGCTATCCACATCGTAGTAAGGTGTTAGATCGTTCCCTGATCTCTCCGTGTTGAAGCAGATCTCTCTGACTGTGGCCTCACTTGCTGAACTTTCGCTATCTTCGATGTCGGTTACGTTGGCGATGATCACGTCGTAGATAAAAACCCCGGTCAGGGCCTTTCCCAGGCCTAGGGCAAAGCCAGTCAAGGCAGCAAACCCACTGGATACAGATCGTCCCAGAGCCGGAGAGCTCCCCAGTTCGTGGACCTCTTCGCGCAGCAGGGGCCGAAGTTTCAGATGTCTAGCTATCAAAAAAGAGAAAACTAATTAGTTGAAGGGCTTGGTGAACCTGAGTTGAACCAGTCGCATCACAACCTGATGTGTCGCCGAACAGCAAAGGCAGCAGCGCCAGCAACAGAATCCTCATCGACGTGTGGCTGCTGTTCATCTTCAGCATGAGTGACTCGGCCTGTCCTACACTCTGATTTATATGCACGAGCCCAATCTCAAGAACCCATTTGCATATCCGTTAATCACTGGCGAGGCCGGTAATCACTCATCACAGTCCATACATACATACATACTCGTATATTCCCATTATAGGTAGCAAAATTTCGTATGTTTCTTTTTCCTAATCAAGCACTTTCACTTTGCCAGATATGAATATGGAAACCTGCAAATGATTAGCTTTGAAGGCGAAAGCAACCGGCTGTGGGGTCTCCTAGATTTGGTGTCACAGACTGCTGGAAATAACATACAAATATTCTTGAGAACAGCTGACCTGTAAATCGAACCATGTCACAAGGTGAACCAAAACGTGTTGGTCCCCAAGCCACGAGTCTTATGTAACCCAGTCTGCGCCAGTGCCAACACATTTCACCTCGTTAGCATTTCTGAATCTTTGTTTTGGTAAGACCCTTGCGGTGGCATTCGCATAATATTCGTACTTTATCTTTGTATCCGTTAATATGTCCGCCTGTCAGTTCAGTGTATGAGTCCGAGTCACTCCATCCGTCTGTCCATCATCATATCTGTTTCTTCCTCCATTTCTCTGTAAATTAGGCACACGCTTACACAGATGTCCATCCGTGGTCCATTCGTCTATCAGTGTCCGTCTTTCAAGTGTCAGCGTTTGCCGTTCCGTTCATCCATCAATTCTGTTTAGTTTCCTGTCCATCAGTTAATCAGTGCATCTGTCAGCCCTATTGATTCAATCGCTGATCAATGCATTGAACCTGTTGGAAGTAGCGAAGCCATTAGAATGATCTAATATATATCTAAAACCTCCCAGATAGTCTTGTTCCAGTAAGGTATTCCAAGCTTCGCCTCGTCAGTTTTGAAAATAAATTCCGAATCTGTGGCTGGGTTGGAAGTACGTATATTAAGCAGATTTTATGGCTTACAACTGCATAGTCAAAGGGGACTCCTTGAAAGGGGACAGCAGTAGTCCCCGGTTGCAGTTTTATTTGCCACGTACAAGTTGTGAATGGCCGGGCCAAGTGGCGCATAAAAACTTTTACTTGCAGCTTTGTCAGACATTTGCTTTTTAAAATGGCTTAAAGCTGACATCTGCCAATTGCCTGGGAAGTTTTTGGGTTCCTCGTGGGATTGGAGGCGAGCTACAAAGTCGAACTATCTCCCTCTGCCTTCATTCACTTGCTCGTTTTTTTGTTTTTGCGGCCACTTAAGTGTCAAGCATTTGTGCAACAGCTGCCACGAGGCAACAAGTGAAATGGATGCCGAGCTGTCTGCGCACGCGAACAATGCCACATCAACATAATCATTAGCATCATTATAGAGCTCCTTGTCCCCTCTTGTGGCACGCCCGATTGTTTGTAATTTACGCTGTGCCAGCGGCCGTTGCGCATAACATCATTTGCAGCTCGTTAATCAGTTCTGACGTTGCAGGGGACTGAAGGAGTTTCAAGAACCAGAACCGAGCGCCAAAAACTTGCCCGTCATGTGGCAGGTCTTGACTCCTGCAGCTATGGAGCCTATCTTGCCACACAATACTCCCTCATATTATCGCTCTCATCATTAAAGTTGATTTGTAACAAGCCGTGGGATACATTACGATTGGGATTAGGGTTTCATAGACATATCTCGCCACCGCATACTCCGTGGAATGCAGGGCATCTGTGCAGCTTTGGGCCAATGTTCGTCGTTTCTTGCCTTGGTTCGCCATGCTCCTACACCTCCGACATCACAATGAGCAGGCACCATAATTTCATCGCCTTTTTTGCGGGTTTTATGTGGCATGGCTGAGTGGATTTTATGCTGTGCAACAGCAGCGGGAACAGCCAAATGAACATGCAACCTTCAGCAGCAGCAGCAGCAATAACAGCAGCAGCAGCAGCGTGGCCGGAAAGATGTGGCGATAGCAGGGTCAGCCAGCACCGAGCACCAGAGCCCGACGAGGCAGGGCAGCAGCGGCGGAAGTGGGCATATTTCAGCAGCTGCGCGAGATAAAGCAGCCGCGATGATAAACCTCAACTGTACACTCAGGGAAACTTCCGATTACTTAGGTTACCCAGACTGCTTTAAAATAACTACCATGAACATTTACTGCATTTAAGAAGCTGTACGAAGAAGGTATTCTAATCAAATCTATGAAAAAGTTTACTAAATGGTGTATTGAAATAGAGGAGACTCCTTTGTGCGAGTGTTTTTTTGTTCAATATATAACTACGGGTATACACATATGTATATACATACACTTATCAACTTTATGGATAACACAATTTATAAAGGCCAACGGAAAGGAGTAAAGTTACTTGGGGACCATTTACTCGTTAACATTAAACGCCTTTTGTGCATTACGAGACATTGCCACTGCCGCATCCGATGTCGCTGTCGCTGCCACAGATACTGACTTCCACCACTGAACAGATACTGCTGTGATAACACTTTGCTTTGATGGGCGGACATTCGGGCAGTTGATGGTTCGGCTCTTGAGTGGGTTCGATATATCCAATCAATGCTGGCCCATTAGCGCGTTTACGGCCAGATATGGTTATAAGTTGCATCAAAAGTTGATGGCTCCATTGTAAAGGTTGCTTTTTATTTACGATGCGATTTTTGTGCCCAGAAGGGGAACTGGAACTGCTACACCCCTACTCCTCTGCAGGGGGGTCAATGTCTAATTGTGAGAACAAGAACATGCGTAGAACGAAACAAAACTGAGCGAAACTTTATTTAGCTTAGCGCCATAAATCATTCTTTATTTCGCTCACGCACACCCGCACCCGCATCCATAATGTATGGGGCTGGACATTAGCACCTTCCTGGTGGCCAGCAAATCAAGTCTCGTGTTTGGCCCGAGTGTTTCTGTGTGGCCGGTAATTAATTATGGTGTTATTTAATTTAATTGTGTGAGGCATTAGGAGGCACTCCTGCGATGCTTAAGTGTGTCTACAAATGGGTTTCTATTTCTCCCTCTGAAAACCGAATATCCGCCTGAACAAGCTCTCCGTTTTGTGATATTTTGAATCCGCAGTCGAAAAAAATATTTAGAGGAAATGCTATAAATGCCTAGAAATATCAATTTTTTCAACATTTTCACTAGCATTAGAATAAACATTTATTTTTAGTGTTTTTCCTATATACCATTTGGTGAACCTTTCGACCTCTGTTGTTCAAACCATTTTCCCCTTCGATTTGATTCAGTTATTGTCCCCAATCAAAGCGTGTTTGGACGACAGGCAGAAGTTGTTGTCCTTTCAAGTGTCAGGCCTTGAACCGCTGACAACGAAATTTTGATGGGGGTCATGTGGAAAATTGGCTCGGAATTTTCCCTTTTCTGGGGTATCTGGAATTGGAAGCCTTCTACCCACTTATGTATGTTGGCATTTTAAATTAGCGTTAATTGAACCCATCTGGGCGGAGATTTGATTTCCTTTTTTGTGTGTTTCTGTCTTGCTGTGCTTTTGCTTTTGGACATGTCAGCAAGTCAATCAGTCGGTCCATCAGTCAGTTAGCCAGCTGTCAGAGCTGTTTATGTGTAGAACAGGAGATGGAGATGCCGATAAATATGGGTGGAAAATACTCCGGCTAAGGCCCTCGAATCGAATCCGATTGGACTTGGCACGGTTCAAAATATTTTAAGCGAAAATGTTGCGCATATGTTACCTTAAATGCAGTGATACGGAAAGCGATAAATAGTAATAAATGAAATATGCATTTAAATTAATTTTCCATAGGGCATGCCTGCGCGGAAAGTCCCTATCCTGGATGATCAAAAACAAATGGACCTAAGGGACAAGTAAGGCTTTTACCGATTGCATTATGGCAGGGTATTTCCGACAGCCAATGGTATTTGTTTGTAGAGTTTATTTATAACATTTGTTTCCCAACTAAGCTTCTAGAGGTTAATCAGCCAGAAAATCAACAGTTGCGCATAATTAATGTGTCCATTTCCATTTACAATTCCATGTGCATTGAACCACAAATGTGCAGCAAACAATTTATTAACTGGCTCTGCCGCAGTCACACTCGCACTCTTTCGGTTGTCATTTGCAGCTACATATTTGATGCCCAGCCCGTCCGCCCGTCCGCCCGTCCGGACAAGGCCTAATTAATTTCACGCTTTTTCTCTCCGCGCATCCGTCTCTTGGAGACGGTTTCTTTTGGGGAATTTCATAAATATTTAATGCAAAATAATTAACAGAATCGGTAGGCAAACGGACGATAGCGATGATTGATTGCCTCCCGCCGCCATTTGGACAGTCATAAAATTTCCGTTAATCAAGTTTTATTAATTAAAGCCGACAACCTCCCTCCCCCACAGACAGTAAATCATTCCGATTAAACGGTTTTGAGGTCTGTCACCAGGTACTTCTGTCACCCTTGCCAAAATCCCCTGGATACATCTATGACATTTACCATTTTTTCTCTCTCTCTCTCGCTTTGTCCAAAATTGCAGAAATTTAATTACATATTTTGACTTACTGGAAAGGGTAGAAATATTCAAAGCTGCAACCACAAATCAAAGTTAAATGCAACTTCTTGTTGGATATTCGAGACATTTTCAGACAATAATTACTGTTAGACTATTTTTGTGAATTCAATTATAAATGATATGTGTGTTATTACTTTTTCTTGAGAAGATTTAACAAGTAATAATCAATGAGTGCTACGGTGCCACACAATGGTACAATGGTACAATGGTTTCAATGAAGTGCAGATGCTGCATCCTTAATCTGCGTGATTCCCTTCAATGGCCTGCAAGGCAGAAAATTATCGCATAAAATATGATGTCTGTAGGTTCATATGCCAACTAGTCCCTCCTTCAGTAATTAAGCTATGAAAATCAGACTTGACCCTTCTCCCTTCAAACCCCAAAGCATTTGGTTATTTCATGCTAAGATTGGAATTGGAACTCATGAGATATAGTAAATATGTTTCAAATAAGTTTAATCGTTGTCGTGTTGGGTCAAAATTATACACAAATTAATGTATCAAAACAATAAATCAAAGCAATTACTTAATTGCCTTTTATGATTCCAACCAGGTGGGATAGAACCGGCAAGGACTGAACTTCAGTTTGGCTTCCTCCGCTCAACGCTATGGCGGTGCTGTACTTTTTTCGGGAACCAGAGACCCTCTACGACTGTGCCAGCTTCATCTGCGGCCTCCAGTTCGTGATGTGCTGCAACGGGTTCAGTGGACGGGGCACCGGTTTCGCGATTACCCGCTGGAAGAGGGTCTATTCGCTGGGCATGGCAGGACTGGCGGTCCTGGTCCTGTTCGTCTCGCTCAGCGGTCTGTTGGGGAGCGAAGAGATCCGCAACCGAATGGCAGCCGTCGACAAGATGGTGCTGAGCATTGCGGCTCTGGAGGTGGCCATGTCCACGCTGGTGTTTGTGGTCACGGTGGTGTCCCTGCAGGCGGCCGCCCGCCGCCACATTAGCATCTATGTGCGCCTGTCCGCTATGGATACGCTGCTGATGCGGGACTTTGGAGCCAGCCTTAATTACCGGAAGCTGCTCAGGAAGAACATTGTGGTGCTGGTGACAGTCACCGTGCTCTACCTGGGGGCCATCACAAGCGCCGCGATCCAGATGGCCAGCGGGCACCGCACTTTGTTCCTGCTGTCCGCCTACTGTTACGTCATCGTGACGGGGGGCCCTCACTTCACGGGCTACGTCCACATGAGTCTCGTCGAGCTGCTCTCCATCCGCTTCCGGCTGCTCCAGAAGATCCTCAGCCCGAAGTTTCTGGAGTGGCGGTTCCCGCAGCGGCAGCTCAGAGAGCAGCGCGTCCGACAGGCCGTGGCCATGGTCCAAGAGCTCCATCAGCTTATCCCGGAGATCAATCGGGTGTACGCGTTCAGTCTGTGGATGTCGATGGCCCACGACCTGGCCATCACCACCAGCGAGCTCTACATCATCTTCGGCATGGGTGTGGCGAGCATGGAGGAGCGCGAAGATGAGGAAATGCAGCTGAATCTGAAGCGGGAGCAGCACAAAGGCAGCCGGGTTTTGCTGGGCTACGTGGCACTCTGCATGGCCGCTCCTCTTTATAAGCTGCTCATCGGACCCTTCTACTGCGAACGCACAGTCCTCGAGGCCCGGCGGTGCCTCCGCCTCATCGAGCAGCTGGACAACTGGTACCCCACCAGTCCCGCCACGAGGCAACTGGTTAACTCTCTGATGTGCTGGCGCTTGCAATCCCGTCCGCAGTTCACAATCGGCTTCGACATTCTCCTCAATCGAACGGTCCTAACTATGGTGGGGACCGCTGGGATTGTCTTCCCTGATTCACTGTCTAATTTCGTCTGCTTTCGTTCCAGTTTGTCTCGATTCTGGTGAACTATCTGCTCATTCTCATCCAGTTCGCTATGACCCAGAAGATGGGCGAACATATTGAGCAGCAGAAGGTGGCCCTGCAGAACTGGATCGGTATATAATAAACACGAACGAGATAATTACATGCCACAGGGATAGGGATCCTCTATCGAGCCCAAAAACATCCTGCACAAGAATCCTAAAGTTATGAAACGCACTGTACAAAGACACTAAGTACGTTATGTATGTGTGTATATTTTTCGTTGGCTAAATTAATTTACTGCCGGTGCCTCGTTAGCATGGAAAGTCCATAAATAAGTCACCTCCTAGGGGGAAGGGAAGCGCCCTGTTGCAGGCATCTCGCGCCCACTGTCCATGCCCAGGACCAGGCCCACTGCACCCAGGAGAGCCGACATGGCCGCTGGCTAATGATTATAAGGCTTGTCGTTTTATTTTATTTGAATTTTATGCAAATTTCTTGCCGGAACGGGCAGGGTGGGACAGGCGGTCACTTTATCAATGCAGGCCATGCCCAGGTGGCAGCCCCCCAAGGGCCAGTTCTTCGCTAATTGCGGGGGGAATACAATGTCCATTGATTTTTTGAAACTGATGTGAAGCAACATCCAAGTCAAACAGATCGATTTGGTCATTCCTGCCCAACGAAGAAGATAAAGCCAAGGAATTCCTTTCTTGTCCACAGTTTATACATATTTCCGTTTAATACCGAAATCAATGTTGAAACGTTCACATAAAGTCAGCAACTATTATCCCGCCCACAGTGCCACAGTGCCACATGCCACATGATTGTTATTACTTCAATTTACGGCCTGGCTGAAAGGGAGTCGTGGAATGTTTATGGGAAAGCGGCCGTTATGCCTATCGTTACCATTGTCCGGGGAGACCTGACTCGTAATTGAATAATATTTTCTCGATCTCTCCATCTCTCTCTCTCTCTCTCTCTCTCGCTCTCTCTCTGTGTATGTATGTTGCTCCTGGACGTTGGTTTCCTTTGTTTCATTCAAGAATTTTCGATTGGCATTACTGCAAGCATATCCCATATATATGAGCGCCATATAATTTGCAATAATTACCAATGACAGACCCGCTTCTTTTTTCCCCAAGATATGTGTGCACAATTACGAGTCGCATTGCATGAGACTAATTGAAAATTGATTGCGCCCACTTAGCCCAAATAATTACCGGAATAATGTTTGCCCCAATAATCTACAATATCCAAGGGCAAAAGCCATAGAAATTGTTGCATTAAATTGGGAATTCTGTTCGGCAGCAAAAGACGATTGTAATTATGGACAAAACGATTACAAATGGACAAACGATGCATACCATATAAATACATACAACAAACTGTATGATTCCAAATACCAAACCAAAACAAAAAACTGTGTTTTTTTGTGGTCGAAAATGATATTTCAAATGAAATTTTGCTTTAAATAAAGAAACTATATTTGAAATCTAATTAGTAGCACGTATTTACACCGGATTCAAAACAGAAAATTTGTGGGATTATCCTATCAGTTTCTCTTGAACACTTAACCGCCTTCCGACAAGACCTCTCCTTTGTGCATATTGTTAGCAGCAGAGAAATACGATGCGAGAAAAGGGAAATATTTAAGAGGCGAGGTCTCGGATACCCTAGGATATATATTTTTTCCTGATATCATGTTTCAATCTACCTCTTACACCAAAAGGAATAGTCTGTGTAGTCTTCGCACATTCGCTTTTTCTTCTTTCTTAAGCAATGTGATATTTTCGAGTGAGCGAGCTAAAGAACATAGATGCATTTTAGAGGAAAGTATGGCTTTATCTTTATCAAATGATTCCGTATCCTCGCTGCAAACATCTAATGGAAATCAGAATACTCTCTGGTTGGGTATAGCAAAGAATACTTTTTGTACCTTGCGCAAGCAAAACTAAGGACGGAAAGCTTTTGTAATGTCCGAGCCGAAAACGCATAATAACGTAACCCGCTTTACTTAACTAACTCATTTAAAAGTTTCACTAATAGCATGTCACACATGGCCAGGACGGAGCATATGGCGTGTGCTTAGCCCAATTAAAATGTGGTCAGGGCTGAAGCTTTACAGCGCGCGAGAGTTGCCCGCATCAGGCAGAGGCGAAGCAGGAGCTTCTGAGGATGAGGATGGGGATAGGATTCAAAAGTTGGGGCAGAGAAGCAGACTCAGTGGCTGAGGTTAAGGCAATGGCAGTGGCAGGAGGAGGAGAAGGAGAAGGAAGAGATGCACATCTGCCTCAGTTTATGCACAAAAGTTGCAGAAACAATGCAGGAATAGTCGCGTTTTTGTGCGGCTCTCTTCCATTTTGGAGCTTAATTAGCAGGCGCAGACATTCCGACTTTTTGCATTCGCACCTGCATGAGGAGCACAATGGGAGACTAGGTGTGTTTACAGCCAGAGATAATGCGAGTTGGCACAAATTAGGGTTAAGTTAGCTGTCAAGAAGGATTCATTATAATTATGCGACTCAGCGGACCGGCAGAACAGAGCAGAGCGGAGACAGAGAGAGAGTCCAAAGTGATATATGTGTGTACTTGCGTACTCGTATCTCCGACTCTCGCATTTGTCAATGAGATGGGCATATTTCCATTAATTAGTTTTATGTGTTTGCCCTCACTCTCTCTCCTCATTCTCCTCGTAGTTCACTCGTACTGCTATGTATAAATTCTACATCCAGCCTGTCAAGTCAATCTACATTTATTTATTTGCATAACTTCCACTCAAAGTGTCAAAGCTAGAGTCGAGTGTGGGCCTGGCACTTGTTTCCTTGTCAGATAAGTCCTGGCCATGTTTGCTCAGCATTTGACAGTCACACAGAGAAACAGAGAGAGAGAGACACTGAGCGAAAAGCCCATTCATATGCAAATATTATGGTTCTGCACCTCTTTCGGAGATGGGAGGCAAACATTTAAGCAGATTTCTATGAAGTGAATCAAAGGCCAACTGAAATATTGCGCATTCCACATGTACATATGCCTTCTCAGAAAACAGTTGCAATGTACATAATTGATGGGCAATCAATTAAAACTGACTCTCTCCCTTCTCACTCCCTTTTTCCCTAGAACAGAAAGGAGAATTCGCTTTGCTCAAAACCTTGAGGCAATCGCCTTGGGGGGCCTTGAGTTCAGGCTTCAGGGTTCTGTTACATTTGTTTATGTCGAATTTCGAATGCAAATCCACTCAATTAAGGCAATTTCACTGCCATTTTAACAGCTGCGGGTGGTGCGGTGTCGGATTTTGAATTAAAAATGCATTAACCGACTAATGTAGTGGCATTGTCGCCCTCCTACCCACCCCACCAGTCACCCTGGGCAATACGCTTTCCCAACTTCAATTCCTAATGAGGCCAGACACAAACATTTGCCCACGTCATAAGCATTTTATGGCTGCCGCTGGCTTCAGGCTGTTTATTTATTCAAATGCATCTAAAATAGCATGAAATGCCATAAGGAGGCGGCACTTAACGAGCCCAAGACGGGACGCAAACGTCCCAGGCTGATCCGAGAGAGCGCGCAATCAAAGACGGCGTCAACGACAGCGACAGCGAGAACCCTTCAGGTTGAAGGATTCCCCATGTCACGGGGTAAACACTAAAGCCCTCTTCTTGCACCCAGGGCAATGTCAAGAGCGGCACATATACTCATAGGTATATGAGAGGAGGAGGACGGGGAGGAGGAGGAGGTGGCATCCATTAAAACATTCACTAGTCTGCCCCGTTGCCAAGCTCCTCGCTCATTTTGTTTGCACAGTCCAAGCAAACGACTTTACAAGTGTGGCAGCTGCAAGGACATGGGACAGAGGAGAACCATCTCAAAAACAAGAAATTCTAGATTCCGACTAAAAGATACCCACTATACTCACCATCTAATCAACTCTCTGAGAACAAGTTGTATTCAGATCGGTTTGCTTAGCTCTTATTATCTAGTTCCAGAATATCAAGAATTCCGGCACTTTTATGAATCGTAAACTCGTAATTTTTTTCTTTCTGTCATACACTATCAAGAAAGCAATATTTTCTTGGGCCCTACGATTACCGGGTATAATATCACAGCGGGCCAGCTGCATTTGTGTGCTCATCTAATTCAAGTGCAGAAAAACAAGAAAATTACAAGTATTTTGTGCAAGCTGCTTAGGCAAAAAAGAGCCAACGAAAGGGCAAAGGTTAAGGCCACTTTTGTCCCCAACTTAAACGAGATGGCTTTAATGTGAAATTTTTTCTCAGAAAACATTCCACCATAGTCGCATATACCACATACCAACATCTGATGACCATAATGATACATGCAACAGCCCTCCGACTGTGAATCCACACTATGATTTGCAAATTGGTTTTCTTCCACACCAAATCAATTGAAATTCCGCATACACGTACAGTAAAAATCAAAAGGATTTGCGGTGGTCAAGCCATGCCCCACCGCACCGAACCAAATCCCAGGCCATAAACAAAACACCCCAGAGGGAACAGACAGACGGCCGCAGGCCCCCAAAAATTCAGCGTAAATTGCCAAACATCAACAGCTTTTCGGGTAGGGAACTAGCATCCATATAAAATACACTGAGAACAACAACGGGATCCAATCATGAACTAAATTAATATCAGAAACTTATATACATACAATATATGGAATTCAAGCTCAGAATTTACACGATCGTTACAATTGGAAAGTGATTCATGGAAGTGTTTTAGACCGCCAATCATTTGGTGCTCATATTCTTTCCATAGCATCTCTCTATAGCACCTTTTTCGCAGTGTACTGTCGAATATTACCCCAATGACAGACAACGGCCGATTGCATTTTATCTCCGGCGCATATGGTCCCACAAATCTAGGCATTAGGCCCCGCTTCCACTGCAGAGCCCCCCATGGCTGGCAAATTGTCAGTGCAGTCTGTCATGCGTGTTTGGCACAAAATGCGATCAGAGTCGACAAAGCGACAAGTCAGCGACGCTAATTCGATTCAGCCGCTCAGCCTGCTGCCACGCCCATTTCAACACCCATTCGTATTGACTTTCAGGGGACCTTCGGGCGGATTGTTAAATCTCCCAGCAACATTTTCGGAGCCCCATTTATTGATAATTTAAAGCAGTTTTCAGCCACTTGCAGCGGAAAAACTGAGACAAGCACATCCGCCGGATGTCTGGGCCCAAAAAGCAATGCAGGTCCAACGTGGGAGGCAGGTGTAGGAGAATGGGATAACATAGAAAGAGGCGGCGGCGATACAGGGGAGATGGGAACGAGAGAGACTAGATAAAAACATAGACGGAGATGGGAAGGAGATGCCAGGAACAGAAGCCGAAATCGTTTCCTAATTTGAATTTGATTTTGGCAAACAATTTCGAAATGCGGAAATTGAAAGCGCATGCTGGGAAGCCATTGCGTTTTTCCACTTTTCTCCTACCACAGACAGCGAGACTTTGCCGGGGTTACGTAATTACAAACGGAAGGCTGATAGGTAAATCCCCTCCCTGCTTCTGCTCCGCTCCTCATCCTCATGGCTTTTCTCTCTTTCACTACAAATAAACACAGCAACAAGCTGCAATCGCGTTAAGAAAGTTTCGCGGTTCCCGAATTTCCCAAATTGACTGACAATACACATGTACATAGTATATACATGCATACATATATATCCTTTCACACAAAAGTTCCCATAATGTTTCGCCCGCTTTGGCCCAGCTCCTTCAGCCCTCAGGAGTGGTCGACCCGCGCATCCATTTAATTGAAGCGAAATAACATTTTGTGTCAACGTCTAACGAGTTCAGCTTTCCCCCAGCTCTCCTGGTCCTTCTTTGGGCCCCCTTCAGCTGTTGTTGCAACATCTGGCATACATTGCGTGTACGCAACATTGAGCGTGCTGGAAAGTGAAAATGTTTTGTCCTGTGTCCTAGGGAGGAAAATCTGTGGCAATGCGACTAACATGCAATTTGCAGCATGCCCAACGACACTTTGTGTCTACCATGGGGAGTGCGACTGCTTCTGTGTCTGTGTATGTGTATGTGTACGTATTCGTGCCCATGTGTGGGTGTGAATCTGTGTGTAGTTTAAGTCAACTTTAATTGAATCCAGCCAAGATGCTGCCAGATGGGCCAAATGCGTGCAGGTTGCACCAAAGTTGGGCGAAGGTTCAGCTAATGAAATCTGGATTGTTGATGGCATCAACGGGAAACAGTTCCAGATCTGAATGGAATTGGAATATCCTCCGCCAGTAAATGGAAGCTCACGAAATCTGCATACCCGCATCTGCATTAATATAACCAGTGGTTACTGGGAGAGTGTATACCCATTTCAAATTTGTGGCACTAGGAAAGAGTCTCTAACAAATTTATGTACACATACACGGATGTAACAGAACAACCATCGATTATCAGGAATACTGATCAAAGGATCCTTCTAATGAAGAGCACCGAAACAATGGTAGATCAACGGTTCTCAGACAGTTCAACCATGCACGTGAAGGCTGAGAAGTGGGTCGGATATCTAGTGAGTATCTTGGTATCTTCAGTTGTCCTTGCGCCTATTTCTGCTCCTGCTGCCATATGCTCTCCCATTTGGTCAAGCCTTGCATTTGACTCGGGCTGGGGCGCATTTCATTTTAATTCGTTTAAGCTGGTGATGCGTGCCACACCCGCAGGGATGGAGCTGGCTATGTGAGGACCGACACACCCACTTCAGCCCCTAAATGTCCAGCCTCGGCATCAGCATCAGAGCTGCACCATTACGCTAAGTGCCGCGTGAAGGAGCAGGATCCTGGTACTCAGTGCTCAGTGCTCGGTGGACGCTGCTGCCTGCAGGATATGCAATGCATTTGTCACTGTGGAATGCATTTTAGCAAATGTTGGCCACGTTTTCAAAATTACACAACACAAACAGCAGGAGATGCAGGAGCTATGCAGTCGGCGAAAACGTTTCGGAAATGTGTGTGGACGGACTCCTCGTGGTGTTGCCTCTGCCTTTGTGGTGCATGGTGTTGCTGTGGCGGCATCTGAAATTAATATTTGCACTCAAAATGCAATTTTCCGGGCATTTCCTTTTCGTTTTTCGGTACTGCACTTTCAAGGGAGGTTCTCGGGCGCCTGTCACTTGTTAGAGCTGCTGTTGCCTCACGTACATGCCAGCCACTTCCTCTATGCCTCGTTCTCCTTCCTTCTCTGTTTGTGTTTTACACACCCTCTCTCTCTCCATTTCTCTCTTCTGAACACCCTTTCATTTTACATTTTCCGTTTAGTGGCGAGTGGAAAATGCAGCGCCGCGTAAATGAATTTGCCATTTCTCATGGAGCTCAAACCAGAGCCCGAACGGAGTTGGCCCAGAGACCCGTGACATGGCCATTTGTCAAAGCCTGGCTCAAACACACACACACACATACACACATACACAGAAACACATTAATAGTTAATTAAGCAGCAAGTGCTACTGCTGCTACTGCTACTGCTCTCTGCCTGCCTTCTGTTGCTGTTGCTGCAACATCCCGGCACCTGCAACAATAATTGCATTATTCATGAGTTGTCGCATGTGGGGCTGCCATTTTGAGCAACTCAATGGCGTAATAAGCGGGTCGGTAATGCCGTAAACAACGGCCCAAACACAAGACGCTGCCAAGTTCAAGAACTCAATTAAGACGAGAGAGATGGAGATAGCGTTACAGAGCAGAAAGAGATAGAGATAGAAGCGGCGCGGCGCCACAGAAAGTGCCACACGCAAAGAGGCAGAGGGACGAGTTCCAAGAAGTTCCCTAGAGAATCCTGCGCTACCATCGTTAATCTTACATGCAAATTCATATTAAAACTATGCCCTTGTTCTGTCTCCCTCTCTCCATCTACGTCTTTGCACATCTTTCTGCCTCTTTCTACCCTAAACTGCCGCAGCAAAAAGTTGTTAATTTTTTGTATGCGATCTGTAAAAGTATCTCCCCTCTGCCTCCGCTGCCACTGCATTGCGCAATGCTTCTTTTTGCAATAACAATTTGTTTATTTAAACTTTCATGATGGTAGGCCACGGTAGGGGCCCCTCGATAGAGATGAGCACATGGAGACCTGAAGCTTTACCTGCCAGTTCTGCCGTAGATTCATCTGTAGATGTAACTCCTCACAATCACAGCATCCATTAGCATTTTGTGGAGAGTCAGCCACCGAAAATCAACAAGCAGAGGAGTACGAAAAATGCTAATGAGCACCTCTGTAATTAAAATCACACATGCAACATGCAACATGCAACACACAGACACACAATGCACACAAGCACACATAAACGCACCGACACACACACTCACAGATGGGGAATGGAAGCCTTGCAGCTTTGATGCAATTTCAACTAATTAGAATTTTATTAACTAGAAAACGGGCAGATTGCAGCGCTGCTCAACAAATGTTGAGGATAGGATAGATTTCGCTTAAATAAACTCAAACATACATATGTACGTATTGCCATTCGGTGAGGACTCGAATCGACTCGACAGCCAAGCAAACAGTTTGCTGGATACTAGTATTATTCACATTAAGCACACATAAGCCATGTCAGAGCGAATCTACATTGCAAATAGGAAGCCCGAAACCCAAAACCCAAATCCCATTTTCAAGGCCAAAGCCAAGCCTGGCAAGCAAACAGGCATACTATATTTTTATTTCGGCAAATATCGAAAACTTGCATATGCATAATTTGACAATAATCCCAGAGCAAAGGAAAACAATGAGCACTATGCCCTACGCCATCCTTATTGGCTATTGCGATTCCTTGAACAACGTACTAAATGGAAATATAATAAACAAAAATTCAAATATAGTTTTGAGATCACTTTGGAAGGAAATGCGTCTGCAAAAAGATACCCATACTCATTTTTAATTATTTGTAATATTGATAATCACAAGATTATCCCCCATATCTAACACAACTTTCCTGCAGGTTCGACCATTATTAACAAGAAATGTTGTAATTTCCTATTAAAGCTCTCCTTTAAATTTAATAAAAGTCCAGCTGCTAAGGCAGACGGGTAACCCGACAATCTTGGCCATATCGTATAAGGGGCATGTGGCATGCGGCATATGGGGCAGTGAAGCGGCAGTAAGAATAATTCAAGGTTTCAGTCGAAAGTTGAAGATGCACTCGGCCCATTCATATGCAAGCCGTGCGTTATGTGGAAACTTTGACAAACCGATAAACCAGATTACTGTAGAGCACCCTGGCACAGTTTCAGAACTTATACACAGACAGAGATAGATAAAGATATATAGACACAGAAAAGAAAGAGACAGCCAGACACTGTCTAGAGAGAGATGGAGAAAGAGGAATGTAGACTTCTTCCATGGTCTCGTTCTTTTCCATGGCCATATTGCAGGCAATTTCATGGAGTGAGAGAGTGGAAATATAATAATACAAAAATAAGAGGAAAAACAACGAATAAGCATACAAATCAGAAAGAGAGGAAGCCGCCACAAATTCGAATGAAAAACTTTCTAATGAGTCGGCATTACAATTTCAAATTTGTTGCGCAAATTATTATGAAACTTTCTGTGTGTGCCGAACAACATGCTCGAACTTGTGTACGAGCCTCGAGTTGGCATACAAATGCCACAATAATTTCACATACCCTTGCAGAGGGTATTACAATATTTACAGCCCGTGGCGTGTAAATATATGGTCCTTTACCGATAGCCAGAGTCATGTCTGTATTACCCTCAGCTCTGTTTTAGTATTTGATCGGATTACCATAAAGTTTCCGCTCCATACCCATGGATCTTCTAGGGTATCTACGCTTCGTCCCGTCCCGCTTCGTTTCTTGCCTTTATCCGCACTCCCACTAGCACAAGGGTAGAGTCTATTACAGAGGGAGTACGTACATTTGTAAATATACCATAGTTCTGTCGCAGTGCTCCCCACCTTGTCAGAGACTCCAACGACTTGTGACAGTTTCAGTCATTTTCAGTTCTGACATTTAATTATTAAATTATGTTTGCTGGAAAACTCTAACGAGCTTTTGGTAGTGTGGAAAATATTGCACTCTTCAATGGGACGCAGCAGCAGCAACAATTGAATGTTTGTGACAGTTTTCCGGAATTAAAATTCCCTTTTCTGTGCTTGTCCTTTGCCCACAAGCGAAATTGTTTTAGTGGCATGAATAAAATATATGTAAAAAAAAAAATATTCTATATGGCGAGCGAAGGGGATGGTAGAGGAGGTTTGGCGAGGGGTGGGGAGGGAGGGACGTGCAGAGTGGCCAACAGTTCGCACCTAATTTAGTTTATTATTTCATGATTTCATTTATTTTGTGCCTGCGGTGGGCCAAAAAATTGTCGGCCAAAGTGGATTAGAGTCAGGTCGGGTCGGGCCAGGCCGTAAAAGGAATTTCAACTTTCTGCCGTGCTTTTTTATTATGCGTACAACATTTGCTTTGCTGCAATAATATTTAAATCATTTTATTTGCCACGCCACTTAGCGGCCCGCATTCAACATTCAACTGGGGAGCACTGCCTGCTCCCCGGCTTCGGACCTGGATCATTTATTCACTATTCACGCAAAATGTCAGCCAAATCTGTGCCGTGCTGTCCAGTGTCACGTTATGAATTTAGATTAAACAATTTGGCCATCAGGTTGAATGCGCTTTTTGGCTCCTGCAAAATGTATGGGGAATTCGCTTAACTTTGTTCTCGTTCTGTTTGTGTCGTTTGCTTTGTTTTATCGGCTTTATTTTTGTATTGGATTGCGCTTTTATTGGAGAGTCTAGCCGCATAAAGCACTCGCCCAGTGGTTGACCCCATAAGGAATGATTGAGAAGTTGAGAAGGCGGAAGAAGGAGGAGAATTTAACAAAGTTGTCAGCTGTTGAACGCACTCAATTCAAACAATGGATTCCAAGGAGTTCTGTCCTACTTCAGTCCAATCTGTTACTCATTTGCTACACCTCAGTAGTATTAATGAAATAAAAAATACAAAATTCTTCTTTCTTTTGTTCTTGGACCTCGAAGATCACATTTACTGGCTGAGATCATTAGCAGTATTTATTGGGGCTGATCCTTTATTTGATAAATGCTTCTCTGCTTTTCCACAAACCAATTAATCTTCTGTAAAGTTCATATTTTCGGTTTCTGCATTGAATATCCCCCAGCTCATCAAGGTTGATTTGGTTGGCTAAATAGAACTTGGCTTATGTCCTCTGGACTTGCCTTTGGTCGACTTCCTTCAAAGAGAGGTCCTACTTTAACTTCTCTAGTTTATTAAAGTTAGACCAGAGCCCAGGAGGAACAACAGTGAGAGCCTGACCCAGTATGCTAAGGAGGAAACAGCACATGAATCCTCAGAGTCTGAGGATATGTATGTCAGATGTGTCTCTTACCCAGCATGATGCTGTTGAGTGAATTACCCGAGTTCCGTGATATAATTTTATACCCGTATTAATTTCCTATTAAAATTGCATTTCTCTACAACTAAGAGCGAAACAGTTTTTCCTATCCAAATGTGTGAATACATACATACTCGTATGTCCATATGTATCTCTTCTAGTGTATATTTACAAACGAGATTAAAAGAATTGATAGCCAGAAATAGAGATGCTCTGATGTTTAATAATGTATAATTTGCATATTTATATTATATTATTGCATATTTTTGCATAATTTATTGCAATTTATTGTCGAGGGTTTTTGTGGGCGACAACAACCACGAGATCGTGTGTTTTAAAAATCACTGCAAAATGCAAGTAACATTCAAGAGACAGGAGAACGCGAAAGAGAAGCTTCAAATCTAATGCTAAACGAAAGCAAAAGAAGTCTGAAGATAACCAAACGAGAGAAGAGCACGGTAGCTATGTGATATGTATATGATACCGTGAGCAGCACCATTATGTAACAAAAAAAGCATAAGCCTTAACTTGTAGTTCTGCACTATTTTTATTTAAATACACCTCAATGCATGCCACTGACCTATTGTATTGGAATTGGAATGGAAGTACACTTGAAAGAACTAATGTAAGTAATATTTACATATCTCAAAAAATAATCACTACTTAGATATCTATGATGGGGAAGGCGGGTGAAGCCAGATATCTGAAACGAGCCCTGAAACGGAATAATATCCATATTCTATTACTTATTGGTCTGTCGCCTTACTTAAAAAGAACTTGGGACGAAGTTCTAGGCACAACATCGTTCGCTCTCTTTCAACTTTCTCAAGGCGAGGATCCAGTTCAGCTTCAAGAAGGAAAAAGTGTATTTATGGCCAAAGTATATTGGCAATAAGGTAAGGATAG
This sequence comes from Drosophila miranda, assembly GCF_003369915.1. Lineage (NCBI taxonomy): Eukaryota > Metazoa > Arthropoda > Insecta > Diptera > Drosophilidae > Drosophila > Drosophila miranda. The sequence continues at coordinate 6,765,949 of NC_046676.1, read as the reverse complement.
GTCCTCGATTATTATTATTTCAAATTAATTAGACCCTTCAGAAGTTTCCATTTCGAAAGAATCTTAATCATTTTTCGAGTGTATCGCCCAAAGAAAGAGCATGCTCCCCTTGTTTCAAAGCTTACAGCAAGTGGAATGGCCAGCAAGCTATTCCCAGACAATTATGCTCTGAATGCACTCGTTTTAGCTGCCATCGAATGTCATTCCGATTCCGAGTCCGTATTGTATGTACATCGGACAATTGTGTCTCCGTTAAGACAGAGGTACCTTTGTTAATTGCAGTTGGAAGCGTCTTCTGGTCAATGAGCTGGCCGGCGGAAGCTCCAATGGCACTTGATGTGCATTCGACATTAGTTCGTTAGCTGCAGAAAATGGCCAGCAAGTGGGGACAGCAAGAAAGGCACTTGAGCTCTGGCCTCACGGAGACCTGAGAGCGGCGACCTCTTGTCCGGCCGGACGGACAAAAGGGTGCAAAATGTCAACTTAAGGCGACGGCAGGCAGGAAAGGGATTATAAAAGGACTCACAGACGAATGCATATACTATATATTTACTCCTCGTATAGTATGTGTTGAGGGAGGGATATACGAGCATGTATATCAGGTGGACTGGGAAGCACTGCAGAAGGCATAACAAAAGAGCTGAAAATTAAAAAGAGACAAGCAATTAAAAGGGCTTACAACGAGGACAAGGAGCAGAAGCAGGAGGAGGAGCGGCAACTGGAGCTTGAACTGGAACGGGAACGGTAACAGCTGTAACTGTAATTGTTGTTGCCCCTGCAGCATAATTGCCGACAGGATGCAACGCACGCGACCACTTCCGCTTGGCAGGCACTGTGTCCTCCCTGCCAGGACCCAGCAGAGCAAGGAACGGAATACCCGGGAAAGAACTCATAACGTGGGCACATTTTCCGTACAAAATAAATGGCAGGTCGGAGCGCAGCAGAAATTAATGGCAGTGCAAACAACAAAAGCCAGGCCCTGGGATCAGCCGGGGATTGCCCACACCCCACTTCGCCACAGGACCTCTTTATCCCGCCTCCGTGTATCTGCTGATGCGTAAGTTGTCATCTGCTGAATGGCCAAGTCCGCAGTGCTGACGGCTCCTGTTCCACTGCTCTTCCACTGCGGCTGCCTGTTTCAGGGACTTTGCATAATGCGCATACGCCGTGTAAGCCAGTCGGGCAGTCGGTCAGCCTAGCCACCCGGCCACCCAGACGGCATTTTGCCATTGAGTGTTACTTCCGGTTTCAAAGAGCCCCCGATGAGCAGCGCCCTGGCTTCTGTGGAAAGAACAATTACACCGATTGCCTTGTAGCGACACGAACAGCAAACCAGCAGTGAAGAAACTCCACAGGCCTAGGGGGCTGTTTCGACCGATCCGATACCCGACAGGAAAGGGCTTACCAGCCAATAAGAAATTTAAATACAGGAATATGCTACATACTTGGATTGGTATGTATGTATTTATGAATAGACCAGAGATGATGGACCTAATAAGATACTGGGATTAATTGTGATTGATAATAATCAATGCAAAAATTTACTCACTACTAACTCTTATGCGTTAAAAATAAAATTATTAAATAATAATTCACACAGCTTCTTGTGCTCAGTTGAAAAAGGATACTTAGATCTATAGATATAATCTTAGCTTTGTTTGGTTGTAGAGCCCTTATGATCGTGATCTCGATCCACAGCGATGAGGTTGCTTAGGTATTGCTCCATAATTTACTTCAATTTTATTATTACTTTGCTGATCGGTGCCAACATTGTATAACCCTCGAACTGGAATAGCTTTATTCAAATTACATTTATTTTATGAATGATGATTAAAGCATAAAGCATGTACAAATGTATGTGCTTGCTCGCCTGAAGAAAATTTTATAATAAAAACCTTTCCCTGCACACTTAAAATGGCTTGGAAAATGGCCTATCATTCAGTTCCATTTGCATGGACGCGTCTCGCAACCCACAACTGTTCATGCCCTCGCTTTGGTTTAGTGCAACTGAAACAGTGAGGCAGTAGTGCAGGAGACGTTGAGGGTGATGGTGATGGTGAGAGTACGAGGCACAAGAACATAATGAAATACATGGCAGATGATGAGGGAGACCCGTAGGAGCCCTACAATGCGTGAATGCAACTCCACAACATGTCGTGGCTCCAGCATCCTGTGCCGGACTTCGCCACACACCACACCACTCCGTTCCGGTCCGTTCTGCACAGGGCCATCATGGTGGCAATCATAATAATGGCATACAATTTAACAGCATTGCATATCGGAAGGAAATCTCAGTGGCCGCAATCTGTACCCCGTCTTCGGGCGACACCCCCCCCCCCCTCCCCTTCTTCTGCGGCTGGTGCTTGGACCTGGACTCATTGCATTTGCCTACTTATGTACTTAAGCTTGTAGAGGCGGTGGTGAAGAGGCTAAAGCAAGAACCACTTACGTACGGGTAAATGGGTCACTTTGACCGCTGTACAAATGACAATTGCCGGTCTGGACACTGGTTCCAGGATCCTCAGGGAATTGCTGCAGTTGTTCGCCCTGCTTAAATGCATATGAATTAACCACATAAATCATGTATTTTTCTCCCATATACTCGTAGGTCTGTTTTAGTCGAGTAGGTCGTGAGACTACCGTCAGCATGAAGATGTTACAGACAACTACGTGGCTCTTAAAGCATCACCAAGACATCCTGGCCAACCCTCTAATGAACATGCAAAGTGATGGGCAGCAGGACCTTTCTCCGACAGTAAAAGCGGCCAGAAGCACGATTTTCTGGAGGAAAGGCACAGGGCATACAGGAGTCGAAGTCGACCGCTTTTCACAACGTGTCTAGGTCGTGGTCCGCTCTGATTGCAGGCGCCAATTAGCGTAATATTCGCAATATGCTTTTGTCTCCGTATTCATTTTTATTGCGTTTCTTGGTCTCTATGGGCCGCCAGGAAGGACCCTGACCTGCCTTCCACGACACATTGGCTGGTAAAAAGTTTGCAGGGGCAGATGGTTTTAATTGCTTCATGGCTTGTTTTTTGCCAAGTCTTTGAAAATTAGTTTGAAGTCTTTTGAGAGCGAGGGCAAGCATCTAATTGATATTGCTAAATATTTATTACTGCCTGGGGGAGGGGGAGACATGGCAGCCGAGAGCGCAATTTAACAAATGGAAAGCCGGGAAATGCAAATTGGAGCAGAAGCAGCGACAAGCCGCTCAAGGGGGAACCGGAGAGTCGCTCGTCTGTTAAGAATCAAATGTGTGTCAGCCGCAGGTGAATGCCCCCTGCTTGTTCTCTACTTCTCCATTCCACCCACTCCACCTAAAATTGTAGTGCTGCTGGAGCTGATAACTTTACGCCTGTCACGCCCAACATGGCGGGCCTTTCGTCCGATGTATAGCGTGTCGCAAAATGATTTCATTCACTAGCCAGCGGCGGCGCCATGACAGCGGTGTGCACACGGTCTTGCCTTCTTCGGTCGGTCATATCGTTCCGGCTACACACAGAACGTAAACAATGCGCGATAGGGGAAGCCTCGAATAGAAAAGGGAATGTGTTTTCAGCGCTTATCGGTAAACAATGGAGAAAACAGATATGAGCTACGCCGATCGACTTTACGCTGATTAACAGATCTATGGGGCTTTAATGCTATGCACACAGTCCAAGAGGCACCTTATTGCTAGACTTAACCCTAAACACAAAACTCTTCCTACGAAAATGGGTATTTAAAAAGTACGTCGCGACGCCGAGCTACTCCTCATCCTTGATGCAGTTTTCGACCAGTTGGCGAAGATTGGTGTTCTCCATGGCCGCAGCAATGCGCTCCTTGTCATTGATTTGCTTGTTGACTGTTCGAAGCAGGGGAAAATAGACAAATTAGTGTTAACCCCCTAATGATCCATTGAAGGACAATCTCACTTTCGTCTTCCGTTTGATGAGCTCCTTTTTTGATGTAAATGTCCAGCTTAATGTTGTGCGGCAGACCACGCTCCACCTTCACGCGTATGCAGAGCCCTATCAGCGTAGCCAGGGAGCAGTGCGGCACCGTCGGGTTGAATTCGATGCGTACCTAGCGTAATAGCAAGCAATTCAGAGATTAGATCACATTCGAGCAGACACCGAGGCGTGCGTAACCTACAACAGATACATTCGAGCGTGTGGGGGGCAGGACGAATATACCGTCCTCGTAGATCACATTCAGATCCTCCAGAGTGCAGGGCTTCTCGGGATCGCGTATGCCGCGCAACAAGTCTGCAAACAAAAGACGCAACGGAATTACATAATTCTAGGGGAAAATGTAAAAGTTCGCGCACCGTAGATGGTCTCTTGCAGGTCCGTGGCGTTCTTGTAGCCAAGCTCTTGCAGCAGTGCGTCCTCGCCGTAGGCAATCGCTTCATTATCCATCGACATCTGACTCGTTTTGCGCACTAAATCGTCCGCTGATGTGCGGCCGCTAGAGCTGTTGCTGCTGTTGGTAGTGCTGCTGCTGCTTCTGCTGCTACTGCTGACGCCTCCGCCACACGAGGACGTCACGGGTACGACGCTAGAACCGCCGTCGGACTCGGAGAGTTTGCGTTTGATGTAAGACAGCATATTTGTACACCGTGTCGCTCTTTGGCACCTAATTGGGGAGGCTCTCTTATCGGCAACAAATGCTTTTATCTATTACGAATCACAACGGCTGCCACTGTCTGCGAGTGCTATGTGTGTGTGGTTGGGGTGTGTGTGTGTGTGTGTGTGTCTACTCAGTGTAGCATAATTGTGGTCAAACCCTCCTTTTTCCCAACTTTTTGTTTAATATTTTTTAATTGTCACTGCACCAGCTGATTTTTGTTTGTGTAAAGTCCAGGGCTGCACAGACTTTCAACAGGGTCACGTCACCTTATTCCAACTGGGTGGCAGCGCTCTCAAAAAGATTTCGCCGATAAATGGTAAACGATAAGCATATCCGAAAAGCCCGCTCTTTTTCTATTACAAAATAAAGTTGTATTTAAAGAAAATAGATATGTTTATGCAGATTTAGAAATTTGTTGGGCCATTGCGGTGTGACATTGCGACTCTAGAATTATCCCACTGTGCGCATAACGCTGTGGAAAGTCGAAACCTATTCGGCCCATCGTACTTAACTCCAAATCACTAATAAAGTAGGCCTTGATTTCGCTCAAACTCGGGCCATTTTCGACCTACCGGAAAAATCCAGACAAAAATTCATTACGTTCTAGTTTGTCGTACGGATTGTTTCTTTTTTGTGAGAGCTCGTCGGAAAAAAGCATTTTGCTTTTGCCTTTTGAAAAAAAGGGTATAAAGTTTGTAAAATCCGAAAGAACCGGTCGAAAAAAAAAACGCGGAGAGAAATTCAAAATAAAAGGTAGGCCGAAAAGTGCTTGAAGATAGTGAGAAAAGTAATAGTGATAGTGAGATAGAGAAAAAAAGATGGCGCTTGAAGTGAACCTAGACTGGAAATAAACCGTAGCTTTGTACATATTTCCACTCCGCGGTGTAGATCAGTGCAGGCAGTTTTTTGCAATCCGTCAGACATTCCACAGCCAAAACGCTGCTCAAGCGGTTCGCGATTTTATTTTTTTTTTGAGAACAAAATTTTCTTTGTTTAGAAAATTTGAGTTTTGTGTTAAAACAGTAGGCCTACTCGGTTGCTAATTTTATTTTTTCGAATTTCCTGGTGCTTCTCAGATATTTTTTCAAAATGGTTGCCGAAATTTCTGAAGATTCTATTACCATTGCCGCGGCCGATCAGTGCGTGGACATGAAGGAGGTGCTGCCGGCAGGGAACTACATCCTGGTTGGTGTTGATATAGACACAACTGGACGACGCCTGATTGATGAGGTTGGTATTGTGTCGGAAGGGGCTTTGACCCCCTGAGTCGGACCTAACCTAACTTTCCTCTACGTCTCCCCTTTGCCCATTTTCCAGATTGTCCAGTTGGCTGCCTACACTCCAAAGGACAACTTCCGGCAGTACATCATGCCGTATATGAATCTGAATCCAGCCGCTCGTCAGCGTCATCAAATTCGTGTGATTTCGATCGGCTTTTATCGCATGCTGAAGTCGATGCAGACCTACAAGGTACATTCATACCTACACTCCCGTTATGTCCGCTAATTCTAGCTTTTTTCTCAGATTATCAAATCTAAATCGGAGGTTGCTGCCCTCATGGACTTTCTCAACTGGCTTGAGATGCTGGTCGCCAAACAGCCCAGCACTGATGGCATCGTTATGCTCTATCACGAGGAGCGTAAATTCATACCCTACATGGTATTGGAGGCGCTCAAGAAATACGGTCTGATTGAAAGATTCAATCTTACGGTGAAGTCTTTTGTCAACACTTTCAATATGGCCAAGACCTCCCTTGGCGATGCTAATATCAAGAGCTGTGGTCGCAAGCTTTCGTTGCTCTTGGCCAAGTCGAATAATGAAAGTGCCAACAAGGAGAATAAACCTGAGAATGTCAACAGAAACGGCAGCAGCAACGATAAGGGCCACAAGAATGGAAAGAATCAGGAGCATGACGTTTTCGAGGGGAGTGCCAATGTGCGGGCCAAGATGGTCTACGAAGTGGCCCTGCAGTTGACCAACTCTGACCGCACATCAAAGCCAGAGTCTTCGGAGGCATTGGTTAACCTGTTTAATGCCGTGAAACCATTCGCCAAACTTGTCAGCTCGGACGTCATGGAGCTGCAAACCCAGAACGAGAACATGGACCGCCAAAACTCGTTCCGTCCAGTCTTCTTGTACTATTTCCGCACCACTCTGTACCATCGTGTTCGTGCTGTAAAGTTCCGCATCGTGCTGGCTGAAAATGGCTTTACTTTGGAGTCTCTAAAAGCTATTTGGACCGAGAAGCGCAAGGAGGGCTTGGAACTGGCTCTGACCGATATTGATACCCTGAAGACCGAGGAAAAGACCGAGCTGGTGGAGCTTCTGGACAGCTTCTTCGACCCAAGCAAGGCGACAATCAAGCCGAGTTTCAAGCCCAAAGGCAATGGCCCTCGTCGTCGCGTTCGGGCTAACGGTGCAGCATCATCAAAGAATGGAGCCATGAGCTCCCGTTCTACCAGCACTGAATTCGGTGCTGGTGGCGACAAGTCCCAGAGCGACGGACTCAGTGCCCCAGTGCCGGACTCCACCACCAAGTCGCCCTCGCCCGGCAAGACTGGCGGACGTTCTTATCGCAAACGCAACCACACTCGCCACAGCTTTGGCAATGCTAAGGGACCCAAGAAGGCTGAGACACTGAACACAGCGGCCCCGGAATCACCACCAAAGTCGCCAGTGGCGGCGTCCACACCAGTGGCTATTGCTGCCACCAACTAAAGCTCCCAGGAGAGGGGCTACAGTGCAAGTAATTAAGTTTTTATTTTTGTTTTTTTTTTTTGCCTTACTTTTCGCTAGTAGTGCTTTGGTAGATTATTATTATATAGTGCATTAGCAAAGCTATCCCAAGTCGAGATTACCTTCTCGGGTACGTTGTAGATTGTTGATTAATTTTATGAATTGCCCATGCTTGTATTATACCATTGGATTTGTACATAAAGAGAATGAATCGAAACGTGATCTTTCAGCAGTAGCGTAGCTGCCAGTGCTTACTCTTATTCCACTATTCTACCAAACGAATTCTTATGAAAATATCAAAATTGCAGCCACCAATGAAACGGACACTAAAACCCCATTGAATAGAAGATAAGAACGAAGGATGAAAAAATTATGACACTACGAACTTTTCCCTTTGCAACACCAACACAGATTAGAAACAATGTCAAAATTTAAGCGTAAACACACATCACAACGAGACCCGTGAAGACTAAGAATTGAATGTTTGTACAAAACACTCGCGGCTGAAGCTTGCTGTCGAGAAGTGCTTAATCGAGACGTTTTAAAACAATTATTGTAACTTGGATGTGCGCCCAAAGCGAAGTGCTGTGCCCACGCTACCCCACACGAAATATCGACACATTGATGCGTACAAATCGTTGCGTTTAGACATAGTTTTCCAAAAAATACGATGTACAACTGTACTGTCGGAGGGCTATTGGAAAAATATGATCCCAATAAACGTCTCGATTAAAATTTTGCATTGGGCAGGTTGACACACTAAGCACACTAATAGTTAAGGAACCCCTATCAGGTCCCTGGCCCAATGTTTAAAATTCCACTTGAAAGCTTAAGTACACACAAAAAAAACCACACTCACACATGCCCTACTGCAAACACACACACATAATCAAATCAACTAAGAATGAAGAAAAAGAAGGAAGCTTCAAGCTCAAATCACCTACTCAAACATGTCAAAATATTTCAAGGTGTATTTCATTTTTCCAAAGAAATGTATGAATAAACGATTAATTATAGTGTAACCATATATCGAGCGCATCACTAAGTGTGACCGCATACCACTGGAAAGAACCATATGATTCGCTGGCGATCGTTTCATTTCTTTCCGTTTGCTAGTGTTCAGTTCCTCTTGGTATTTGTTTTTGTGAAGGTTTTAAATGGAAGTCGATCCGGAAGAGCTTCAGGAGGAGAATACATCGTTCTACAATGGCTATCCACTTGACTTTGAGTACTTTAACATGGCCCACGGCATGCTCGTGGAAATCAGCGAGGAGCTGCGCGAAAAGTTCCCTCATGAGGAACACTTCAAGCTACAGCAGCTGAACACTCTTTACCTGGCCGCCCGGAGCAGCCAGATGATGAGATTCGTAGAGGCTCTCAACACCGCCAACAGCAAGGCGGTGCAGACATACCTGGTCAATACAGTGAGTACCGTACCCTATGGTTTGGCAGGTGCAGCAGTGTTATGGCATGGAAACGAGCTGCGCGCTGCCTGTATTTACTACTGCGTCATTAATGAAAATCATTGCTATATGTATACGTATTTGGTTTATATGTAAACTTGATGTCTGCTGCCGCATAGAGCGCATTTTATACGATCCATTGCTGGTTTTTGGGTATTTACTTGGTTTGTCATTGTTTATGGGAAAGTGTGAGAGAGAAAGAACGGGAATGAGAAGAGCTCCATATGCTCTTTCCAATATACAGTAGGCACTCGATAAATAGGAAAAAGTAAAATTTTTTTCGCTTCCAAAGTTATAATGTACCATCCACAGATATACATACATACATACATATACAAATCTTTATTAAAAAAAAACATTTGTGTAGCATATGTATGCCTTGCTTAATGGACATTCACCGTACTCGTTTATAACTTTACTGCCTGCCAAAAAGACAAGTAAACAGTAATTCTGTTAATTTGCAAACTTAATGATCGATTCGCGCACACTAAACTCTATTTAAGGCCTGCACAGTCACTGTCACATTGAAATATCTGATGGAAACAGGCACTCGGAAAACCATCTTTGACCAATTACTCATGGCTGGGCGTAGAGGGGAGGGGGGGGCGGACAAGGGACCAGTCGGTACCTCTCTGGACACGAATTTGGCCTGGCGCCAGATCGAATAATTTTCGGTTTCCTGAAATGTGTGTTTATTAATTTGTTTACTAACCAAATTTTGTGCACACCTCTTGGCAGGAGAGAGGGGATCTGATCGAGAGATTGGCCGTAATCTAATCGAACACAAATCCAATCCCATAAATAATGCAACGTAGGTCTAATCTTTATGGAGTCTGAAATACGATTGAATTTTGCGTTCAAAAGTCGAATTTATGCAGCGGCTTACTCTTCCTCTTTTTCGATGACTGTGGAATGCAGGGAAACAGCTGCGGGCGGTAAACAAACCCCTGGATGGTATGCAAGGACCTCTCTCCGGGAACAGCTGTTTGGGCCGAGGGCTCGTGCGCAGGCGGTCTGCTCTCTCCCTTTTGATTCAACCCCCAAAGACCAATGGGTCTGAGCCTGAGCCTTCCCTTTACGAGTGTATCTTTCATATGCTAACTTAGGGTTGGGAATCGAGAGCTCGTTTCACTGGCGAAGTTTTATCGAATTTTTTCGGCGTTCGTCCGGCCTGGCAGGACCTTCTATGCCTCGGCAGCTGTCAGTTAAAAATTAGATTCCAGGCCATGAACGCGGAGCTGTATCGGTAATAGATTTCCTCCTCCATCGCTTGGGGCTGAGCTCACAAACATCACTCTCTATAACATTGTTGCAGCACACGGAAACGCTGGTACGAGTCCGCCTGGCCAGGACCGAGCTTCTGGCGTGGTGCTAACGACACCATGCCCGTGTCCAGCTACATAACGTATCCGGCGGTGAGTGCCGACCCCCGCAGCCAGCAGTTTCTTGACCCAAATGCTCTCTAAATGCAAGGCCAATACGCAATTGTCATCCGCGAATCGCCTTGTGCTTGGACTTTGGCCAGCCTGGATGCTGTTTTCCCTGCATTCATATGGCGCTGGCTTGTAATTTGTACTCTCGCCGTGCCAAAAGGCGAACAAAGAAAGCGGTTGGCCCCCGCCACCAGCGTGCCGACCAAGTGACAAGAGCTCTGCTCCGCACGGTTTTTCCCAAAGATTTATGCTTTACATTTCGTTTTACATTTTCCGACGCACTATTTTCGTCCAACCTTGACTGTGAAACGGCTGCGCACGCACATCATACGCTAACCCGTCTAATTCTCATGCTCACTCACTCTCCCCTTCTCTGTAGAATTTCGATCAGCCAGATGGACAATCGCTGACCCCGCTGACGATGGCCGCCATGTCGGGCAATGTGACGTTTGTGAAGACCCTTCTCTCGCACTACGATGTGGATCTGGAGAGGGAATGCAATGTCATCTTCGATGGCCTGGTGGTGTATGGGGCCACAGCCCTGTGGGTGGCTGCTGGCATGGGACATCTACAGATCGTAAAGATGCTGGTCCAGGCAGGAGCGGCTATCAATCACAATACCAAGGCGCAATCATCGCCCTTGAGAGCTGCCTGCTACGAAGGTAGTGCTACGAACTAGTGCTTCTCTGAGCTTTATTCATATATTTCCATCCCATTTTAGGACGCCTGGACATTGTCCAGTTCCTGATAGAGCACGGAGCCGATGTAAATGCCACAAATCTGTTCAACAACAATACATTGATGATTGCCGCCTACAAGGGGCACCATCTAGTCGTGAAAACGTTACTGCAGAACGGTTCGCGTCCCAACGATCAGGCGTTGTGCGGAGCTACTGCTCTGCACTATGCGGCCGAGAGCAGCAACCTGGATGTGGTGCTGGTTTTGCTGGATCATGGAGCCACATTAAAGAAGAATGAAATCGGCATAACACCCGCCTTGCAAGCAGCCGAGCGGCTGAATGACGATGTCGTCGAGGCCTTCATACAGCGGCCGGATCTGATGAGCCTCGAGGAGCAGATCACAGCATTGGAACTACTCGGCGCCACTTATGCCAATGACAAGACCAAGTACGACATCAATCGGGCCTACAGCTATCTGCTGCGGGCCATGCAGCTACGTTACAGCGATCCCCGTGGCGTGATCCGCAAGAAGGTTCAGCCGCCAGTGCCCGCCTATGACAGTTGGTTTGAGACCGAGAACCTGCCCGAGCTGAACGCCATCAAGCTGAACCATCACTCCATACACATGGAGTCGCTGGCCATACGAGAGCGCATTCTGGGACGCAACAATCCGGACGTCCCTCAGGCCATTGTCTACCGTGGAGCTGTGATGGCGGACCATGGTCGCTTCGACCAGTGCCAGGTGCTGTGGAATTATGCCATCGATCTCCGCATGCGTAACAATGTAACTAGAAATGGAGACACCACTCACTTAGGTATTTAAATTGATTTGCAAATCCATCCATCCCTTTCCAGGTCTCTGTGGATCGCGATCTGCTGCGCTTCGCCCAACTGTTTGCCCAAATTCTGCGCGCGGATAATCACCGCCTCACCCTAGACCACGTTCTGCCCGTGCTGACCAAGTGCCAGCAGGAGATAGAGAACAACAAGTTCAAGATACGCCAAGCGAAGCCAAATACGTGTGCCAGTCTGCTGCAGGACCAGAACAACCAGAACTGCATTACAGCTTTGTATTTAATCAAGATTGTTACTCAGCTGGCGCGTCGCAAGAAGGACCAGGACATCAACGAAGAGCATATCCAACAACTCTTCCTTGTGGTCCGCAAGTTCATACAGAACGACACTCGTCTCAACGATGGGCAGACTCTGCTACACATCGCTGTCAATGGTGTGATGCCTGTGGATGAATTCTACACGAATGAGATGTGCAGGTAAGCCACGAAGTGGTTAGCTCCATCTGCGACTATGGGTACAGTCACCACTCTCTGCTAATAGGTTCCCCTGCTATGCCACTGCCCTCGTCTTGGTCCACTGCGGGGCCTCTGTGGTGGCCGTGGATGCAGCTCGCAACACGCCTCTGCACGTACTGGTGTCCAAAGTGAATTCCTCGCAAGACCGACAGGGCGAAATGGCACGCATTCTCCAGCTATTCGTGGAGGCAGGAGCCCACTTGGATGCAGTTAATGCTGCGGGACAGACAGCGGCCGCGGCCTGCAAGTCTGGCCTGGGTAAGTGCGTCATTTCATCATCAGTGCATCATCCACTAACCATGTCCTCCGCCTTGTAGCTACCTTGGCCAACCTACTGCACGGTCATCAGAATGCCCACACCAGCCTCAAGTGTCTGGCGGCCCGCACAATAGCCACCCACAGGCTGAACTTCAAGGGTCTGATACCTATGCAACTGGAGGCGTTCATCCAAATGCACAGCGTGCACAAAGTGCTACCGTAGATAGCCAAAGGGAGCAATACCCCACCCCAATTACTGAGTCATTATAGCTGTGTGTAGTATACTCTGAGTGTATTCTGAGCCATGTCGGAACGAACACATATACGTTTATGTATCAACTATATGTACAGCCTTTAGCCATGTGTATGTTGGTCTGTACGTATATCGAATTTAGCGACTTAATTTAGCCAAAATGAAGAAAGGAAACGTTTACGTTCTATTTTTGTACACTTTTTATTTATCATTCGCCATTCTTAATTTATTTACAATTACAATCTGCAACAACTTCGACTGTACTTGGACTGACTGTTTGTTTGTAACCATTAACCATTAATCGTTAATCATTAATCATAACCATAATTATTAATCATACTTCTGTAGAATCATTTATACATTTTTCTATGTAAAACTATGTACTATGAGTGGTGTAATTAATGTTATTCGCAGTGCAAGAGGGCGCAGGCCACCTAAGTTCAATCAATCGAATTGATTTTGTTTCGTTTAGGTGCAACTAAAATAAAGATCAACCAAAATCTATCTGTAAATCACAGCGGACAATGACAAACTACCAGTATGTACAAATCAATCCTTAGCTAAGTATCCCTGTTGTCTAAATATTAGCATCGCTTATCTTGTGATTATTGTGGCGAACCTGTGGGTATACCTGTGGTTGGCGCATTACCTCCTCGTACGTCGGTGGCGGCGCTGAAAATTTATGGAAGGACAAGAAAAACGATTACCCCAGACAGACACCACACATTCAGCTGGCTTACCATTGATCACATAATCCTCATCGTGCATGTAGGCCGGATTAATGACGGCATCTGTGGGATAGGCACGTTCAACAGTGCGCTCTTCCAGGGTGGAGCGTTGCGAACGATGCGAGTACCGCTGCAGGTTTTCTGTGTTCCTATGAAAGCTATCCAAATAGTGGTCTTCGCTCTCCACATCCTCATTCTGCAGCTGTATCACATGCACCGAAGGACGACGTTCTAAAGAGAAAAGAGAGGTACGTATGGATGTATATCCACAATACGCTCACCATCATAGCGTACACCTCGGACTCACCCGTATCGGCTATGGCATCTGTGTAGTTCTCGCCAAAGCGAAACGGTGCGGCCAAGGACTTTTTGCACTTGAGAAACAGCACGATCAGTATCCAGCCCAAGATGAGAACCAGATAGACAAACCCCAACATACTCATGTAGAGGCCGTACTGTGTGGGTGCCCAGCGAGGTCCCGAGCTGGAACTTTTCCTTGGAAACAAGCTCTCTAAAGTGTATATCCAAAATCGATAAAAGCTGTCACGTTGGCGGCGTCGTCTAGTGGAGTGGTGGTCATTGTAGTCGCCTGACGGACTGGCACTGAACAACTAACAATTCACAAAGTCAGCCTGCAAGCATGAAAGGCGGGACCGCTACCGAGACTGGGGTTGGCGTCGCCATATCAGCGGCTGGCCACAACAGAGCGGAGCCAGTCGGCAGTGGGAGGCACACTCCCGACTGAGGGCGAGAGCCGAGAGCCAGGGCGTAGACGCATGAAGTCCAGTTCAATTTTGGCCAGCTTTGATTTCCGGATAAGCATTTAAGAAACCGATTAGGTCGATAAACTAGCGCTAACGTTTGATAAGCAGGGTACCCTGGGTGGTATACATAGTATTTGGGTTATCATCCCGCCCATTACATGGCGCAGTTTCCCTTGGGATGATGTATGAGCTATGAGCTCATTTCCATTTAAAATGAACTAATTTAGCGGATAGTTCGCCTCCTCATACGCATAGTTTGTGTCGAGGGGGCAGATGATGTGACCGTGACGTCATGGCTGTAAGGTTAACAGCCCACTTAGCATTATGCGGCTATTTGGTAATGTCCCACCTAATAATAGACCACCACGGAATTGGCCCAACTGACCTTATGAACGGTACTTCGATTGCAATTGGCTTTTATTTCTCTTTCCACAATGGTTTGCATGCTCGGTTTTGTGTGCCTTGAAATTGGTTAATAAATTATTAAAGCCTTACGACTAAGAGGGTCATGACTTATGGTTCCGTTCCTAACTTTAAGGAGGCGTACCCTTAACTAACACTAATTCTAGATGGGCGCTAGGGGGCTACCTGCACAGTGGCGGTAAAAACAATAGTATGTAGTACCATTACATATTAATTTCTGTGTTGAATTTAATTTTTGTAATGCATTTTTTGTAACATATTGGCACTACCACTATTACTCGGACCGGAGCTGTCAAGTTGCCTGGGGTTCTGGATTGTGTATCGATTAGCTTATGGCACGAGTGGGTTAGTGTTGGGCCAAGTATTTGGATTAGTGCAGTGGGTCCTTAGGGCTACGGCCTATCCTATGCAACTACGCAAGTCGGTACAGTTTCTGCTGTACTATCACATGTTTTATTGAGTGGGTGTGCTGGGGCTGCTGCCTCCTCTCCTCACAGGCTCGTTGTGGCCTGCAGCTTGAGGTAGCGTGTTCCGCTCTCCGCGTCGGCGAGGCGAGCTATGTGATCTGAGGCGGCGTAGCAGGTGGTCGCCGTCGGAGTGCCCGGTCGACTATTGTTGTTGTTGTTTTGTATGCTGCTGCTGTTGCTGCCGACGCTGCCATTGCTCCTGTCCGCGCCAACGCCGCTGCCGTTGACACCGCCCGACTGCCTGAGACGCGTGGCGCCCCAGATGAGGACGAGCACGGAAGTGACCAGGACGCCCAGACCCAGGCCGGGCAGGAAGCTCTTATTGAGGGAATCTATGACAGTGTAGCTGTGCAGCAGCGTAGATTGCTGTTGAGGATGCGTCTGCTGCTGCTGGCTGCCCGCAACGGTGTTGAACTGGCGCTGGTTGTGCTGATAGTCCTCGCTGACATCCTGCTCATGGGAGTCGGGCTTCAGCTCGTTGGGCGTGTAGTAGGGGCGTCGCTGGTACTGGCGCGACACGGGAATGGAGCCCGGACTGCTCAGCTGCAGCTGTGTGATGTTGGAGCATCCAATGTTCAGGTCCGCCTTGGGATTCAGCTCTTGGACCATCACTAGACAGAATCGGTAGCTGCGCGTGGGGGGGGGGGGGGGAGCCGTGAGTGGATCAGGCATTTTGGAAAAAGACAACTGCTTACCTTTCTCCTATGTCCAGGGAGGAGCTGTCGGGAACGATAACGCTAACCGTGTTCTGGCCATTTACCACCTTGCTCTCGCAATGGATCTGCAATGTGAGTGGAATGCGGCTTTAAGCAGGGGCCATCAAAATAGTAGATTTGCTTGCACTTACCGGAGAGTTGTCGATAAGTATCTCATTAATGTTCTCCTCCTTGTAGACAAAGATAGCATCGCACATGTAATCCTTCTTGCTGAGATTCAGCAGCCAGGTAAGGATCAGCCCATAGTCCGCCGAATAGTGCAGATCGTGTAGAATAATCTGCGAAAGGAAACGGTCATATTTATCTGCACATTTATCGCACTCTGCTCCATTTGTTCCTCTCACCTCCTCTGACAAATCCCTGACGGGAGACGTCTGA
This sequence comes from Drosophila miranda, assembly GCF_003369915.1. Classification (NCBI taxonomy): domain Eukaryota; kingdom Metazoa; phylum Arthropoda; class Insecta; order Diptera; family Drosophilidae; genus Drosophila; species Drosophila miranda. The sequence continues at coordinate 6,749,729 of NC_046676.1, read as the reverse complement.
TTCGGCTTGGCGAAGGTCTCCAGATGCTGCATAATGTTGGCATTGTCCTTCTCCACATTGTCCATGTCGCAGCTGAGCGTCTCCACGGGCACCTGAAGCAGCGGAGCCCCCTCAAGGCGCGGCGGCGTCACACAGGAGGCAGTGAGGCTGGAATGGAGCTGGGATACCTGCAGCCACTCGGCGAAGGGACGAATGCTGCAATCGCAGGAGAGCGGATTGTCCTGCATCTGGAGGCTCTGCAACTCGCGAGCTCCATCCATGGCGTTCCTAGCCACAATCGAGATGTCGTTCCCGGCCAGTCGCAGCTCCCTCAACGAAGGCAGCGGAGCTATCAGATCCGAGGTAAGGGCGCGCAGGAAGTTATGCGTTAGGTCCAAGACGGTCAAGCGGCTCAGATGTTGCAGCGAAGAACTGGAGATGGCCACAATGCCATTGTAGCTCAGATCCAAGCTATCCAGAGCGCCCAGTCCGTAGAAGGCGTGGTCCTGGAGGACATCAATTTGATTGTGGCGCAGCGAGAGGCTCACCAGACGAGAGAAGTTGGCCAACGCCTTGTTCTGAATGCTCTTGATCATGTTCCGATTGAGGTTCAGGCTCTCCAGGTTCCGCATCCCAGCCAGTGTCTGCGCGCTGAGCGGACCATTCAGATTGTTGGCCGTAAGGTCGAGTTGCCGCAAGCTCAGGCACTGGCTCAAGGATCGCAGGCTCTGGGCATAGTCGCCCAGGCGATTGCCGCCCAATTTAAGCACCTCCAACTTCCTCAGATTGCTGAAAGTGCGCTGCGATATGCTCGAGATCTGATTGTTACTCAGCTCCAAGTAGACCAGATTGGTCAGGCCCACAAAGTCGGCCGTTCCCAAGGCCTTAATTTTGTTGTTGGCCAAATCCAAGCGTTCGAGGGCTCCCAGCGTTGACAAGGCGTTCCAGGGCACGCTAAGCAGAGCGTTTCCGGGGAGCCCTAAGGCCTGCAGGGGGCCCTTAATGCCCAAGAAGGCGGACTTGTGCACTCGCTTGATCTCCCCCGAGGAGATGACCAGGCCATGCAGAGAGACACCGTCGAAGATCTTCGCGTCGCTCAGAAAGGTCACGTTGCGCAAGGAGCAGTCAAGCAGCGATATGGAGTACGGGGAGGTGCGCAGCCTATCCGCCAGCAGCTGTAAATGGAATCGAGTCAAGGGTTAAAAGTTAAGAGAGGTCCAACAAGGCATCCGGAGTGGATTCTCACCAGTAGTCCGTGCAGATCTATGTTGCATCTCAGGGTGTGGGGCAAGTCGCAGCCGCACTCGAGTTCCGCGTTCCGAGAGCCCGTTATGTTGGGACACTTCCATTCCATGAGGCCATCGTCCACGGGCAGCGGCAGCGAGGAAACCTGCTCGGCCTTCCTCTTCTTGGGCGTACTCTTGTTGAAGTACTTCACGGCGGACTTGGATTTCCCGGTAATGGTGGTGGTGGTTACGGGCACGGCAGCCGCCGACACCACATAGGCAGTGGGTGTGGTTGCGGTGCTCGTAGATGGCGCGGGGACGCTGGTGCTGGTGCTGGTGGTCGAAGCCGCTGCGGTGGTGATATCCTCAAGCAGATCCTTGAGTTCATTGGCCTCTGTCAGCACAGAGACCAGACATATCATCACAAATAGGCTGCAATGCAAATGGAAAAATTTTCATGGAAATTATTGTATTATTGAAAGCAAAACACTTGGATACAACAACAGAACGGCAGCGTTCGTTGTGCGTTTTTAGGTCAAGCAGCGCCACCGCCACTGACACTCTGACACACATACAGTGTGGCACCCGTAGGTGTTTGTGTCCAGCGGCCAGTGGCGGCGGCGGTGGTGCGTCTCACGCTGGAATTTGTGCCTGTATTGTGCCTGCATCCGAGCTGATCTCTGCAAGACAATTTGCCAATTTAGAGCTTAACGCAATCAAAACTCGAGCGATTTATGCACTGTGAGATAATCTGTGGTCTTTACGGGTTGCGGAACTCAATGAAAAATTTCAGATTTCACGCATTTTCTGCCTCCCAATAGACGTCCAATCCTTTGCGGTGAGTTTCGAAATTTTCATGATAGATGTTTTTATTTCGCACAGTCAACGGCGAGGCGAGTACCCCCAATATATTATGCATCTCACCGAACAGGCCACCACCCCAAGCGTATCGTCACGTCTTGTTGCGCCTCGCAGTGACACACTTAAGTTGCGTGCGAGGCTTTAAAAACCCAGAATTCGGTCGCTACGCATCCAGTGCCATAGAAATAATTCCGCAGCAAAGTGCCCAGTGCTCGCAGTTGCCGCGGAAGGAAGCGCCACAAAGCCCCACATACAGGATTAGCAGTGGTCCCCCCTACAACATTTGGACAGTCTACTCTCACTCTCATTATATCCCCATATCCATGGCCAATCAGATGCACAAGAGTGGTGCCCTGGTCCTGGTCCTCAATCTGTTGCTGCTGACGCAGTCGGAGACGGAGGCCAAGCTGCTGACACGCTGCCAGCTGGCCAAAGAGCTGTTGCGCCACGACTTTCCGAGGAGCTATCTGTCCAATTGTGAGTGGTAGGCCCAGACAAAGCTTTGATTTAACCGAGATCTGTATTTGCTAGGGGTTTGCCTTGTGGAGTCAGAGAGCGGACGCAGCACGTCCAAGTCCATGCAGCTGCCCAACCAGAGCGTCAGCTATGGACTCTTTCAGGTGGGTTATCTCATCCACTCTCTGTAGCATGTCTATCTATGAGCAGCTCATACTCATACTCATCCAAACCAAACCACAAATCAACAGATCAACAGCAAAAACTGGTGTCGCAAAGGTCGTCGCGGTGGCATCTGCAACATCAAATGCGAAGGTGAGTCGTCCGCCCACGCGCGCCCAGACGTTGAGAGTATGAGAGAGATTTGTATTACAGAGTTCCTGAACGATGAGATCTCAGATGATTCACGCTGTGCCATGCAGATCTTCAATCGCCACGGCTTCCAGGCCTGGCCCGGTTGGATGAGCAAATGTCGTGGGCGCACGTTGCCCGACGTCTCCCGCTGCTAGGACGGGCTGCCCCCAGACTTGCCCACAATTTCCCCGATCTGCTCTCTAGCCTTAAACGTACTCTACTATTACTCTAGCGACTAATTAATAAACAGCTTAAGCCATGATGCCCGTACGATAATGTATTCATTCTGCGAAATGTGCAAGGCGCAATTTTTCGCAAATATTTCCAGGAATCGCCACTATCAGCTCGCAGCGATGCGATCCCAAAGCTGATACTTGACTTAACCTTTTTTGAACTTTGCTTTATTCGACTGATAAGACAGTACCCAAAGTATTGCTTAAGCCTAGGCAAGGCCATGAGAATGCAGACGGATGCACCCCAAATGGGGAGAATCCCATCCCTCAGACCACAAGTCCACGGGGAGGCAGTTAAGCATATCATTAAGTTCAATGTGCAAGTGCCTTATCAGCTTAATCACCCAAAACGGAGAACGTTGGCGCTGAGAGAGGGAGGGCCCGACAATCGGTACGATCGGTGGAGAGAGATCGGCGTTTGGGGAGAGAATTTCCTAAGCGCCAATGTATCTGAGAAATACTCGAATTCTCGTTGGGCTTTCGATTTTAGTACTTCAGCTCGGGTCAGAAGCGTCGCACCTGGCAGCAAGCGAGCAAGCGACCGAGCGACGTGTGCAAATGAGATTGTAAAGCACGCCATCGCATACGAAGCCCACGAAACGCGGTAAGAAGATACGGATACTCGCGCACAGCAGTTTATAATTATACTCGTAGATACAGATACTCCGCGAAACAAACTCGTTTCCTGTTGTTCTGTTCTGCGTTCACTAACAACATGAAGTAAACAAACAGTTTGCTCTGCTCTGCCTGAAGTGTCTGTCGGGAGAAGTCACTCAAGTCCGTTCTCGTTCCCATTCTTTGCTGATCCGAGTATGCAAATCAAACAAAAGTGAAACGTGTACGTGCGTGTACTTAATGATCTATCCAGGCGCTACATTGTAGTGCCGTAGATTGTATACTTTTTGGCACCTTGAGAAGGTTCTAGGAGAAACAAAAAGATGGATCGTACAGAGATAAATAGATAGGGAGATAGTTACGAATCGGAATCGAAAGTCCTATGACGGAAGACGGATTAGCACATCGACAGGTATAGTACATGGTTTGATAAAACAATGAGACGGAACCATGTGGAAGTAAACAAAGGCATCAATTTGTGTGGTCATTTATGATTAGCATCCAAAAAGCTATTAGATTTGTTTCTAAGAGTATCATTCACTCCATAGATGTCCCCTTTTAAGCCACATAGAGAAATAGTGCATATGGAAAAACTGGAAATTATGCAACCAAGTTCGAAGAACTAGGCGTGTGAGTGTGAGTCTGACTAATTAAGTATGCCGATAAATTATTATAAAGCCAATACACCAGACCTATCAAAGTGAGCCGAACAGTTCGCCAAATACTTTGTACCTTCTACCTGCTGGGGCTCTACGATAATGTCGCATTTTTTCAGTTGAAGATGAAACATTTTTGCCTGTGTCTGATGCCCGTGCTGGTCCTGCTGCTGTTGGGATCTGAGCGGGCGGAGGCCAAGAAGTATCTGCGCTGTGAACTCACCCGCGTGCTGGTGGAAAACTATAACTTTGACAAGACTTTTCTCTCCAATTGTAAGTGGTTGGAATCCTCGTTTTAGTTAACGCCCATTGACATGTATTTCTCCCGCAGGGATTTGCCTGGTGGAGCACGAGAGCAACCTGGACACCAGCAAGATAACGCGCAAGGAGAATGACAGCAAGAACTATGGCCTTTTCCAGATCAACAGCAAGGACTACTGCGCCGAGGGACGCAAAGGCGGGCAATGCAATATGAAATGTGAAGGTAATTTAAATGCTCACCACTCTCTATTGATTCTGTATCAACCACATTCTGTTATCTTTTTAGATTTCTCCAACGACGATATTGGCGATGACATTGCCTGTGCCAAAATGATCCAGGAGCGCGAGGGCTTCAAGTACTGGAAGAGATGGGATCGCTTCTGTCGGAATCCTCAGAATCTGCCCAATCTGCGTGTGGCCTGCAATCTACGTAGCCTGTCGCCGCTGCGCACACCCCGCAGTTTCTTCTACATCTCAGGCTGATGACTTACTCCTATACATATAATACATGCATAGACCTCTCCAGATACTAGTACATGTACAAAGTACTAATGTATATAAATTTTGCATAATTGCTTGTTTACTCCGCATTTGTTGCATGCCCACACACACACACACGGGGTTGCGATATGTGGATAAAGGGGGCCCTCTTTCTGTGTCCGCAAGTTGGCGACCATCGACAACTGGGCCTGACAATGCAGAGGCTGAGCGAAGGCCCAGACCAAGACTGAGAATAAGACCTTCAGTGGGCATGGGGGCATGTAATTGATAGCTGCGGTGCAACATGTTGCAACTCGATTCCCATTCAAAGTCAATCATACAGACTTCTTGGTACAGAGAATGCACAGAGAACAATATCATTTTGCATTTCCGCTCAACAAAGGCGGCATTTCCGTTTGCCGGATAACAATTGAGCGAGTGGTGTGTGTGTTCTATAACGCACCGCAGGGCATCGCATCGGATCGGATCAGGGAAGCGTAGCGCGCAGAGCCATGGTAACAGGTGGAAGCTCAAAAATCAGAGCGTAACTACAATACAAATTGTACGAGACAATGGCCAAACATGGCCAAGAGGAAGCACTGGCCCTGGCTGTCCGGGCTGTCCAGGCTGCCTGGCTCTCGCTGCCCGGTTCCATTAGAATGCGCTTTGCATATGTACGTGGTCAAAATAAATCAGTTCTTGGTAGAACAGACAAGTGCTGCGTTGACCATTGCCTGCAGGGGCAGTGGCAGGGGCACAGGGGTCTGCCAACATCCTCAACAATAAGAATTGTTTAAAATGCAGCTCATACGCTGGCCACCCGACTCCTCCCCTGTCACGCTAACTGGTCAACGGCTCGCAACGTTTCAGTGCCTCTAATTTCCGCCCTTGCCCTCTCCACACTGTGGCTAATTATGCATAAAATGCCACGCCTCACACCTCACAGGATCTCCTCGCATGCCCTCGGACCCAACCGCTGACTCAGCCAGATGGGAAGCACACTCAATCACATTTCAGAAGATAGTTTGGCCAACTAGCCGACTCCTTGGTGGCTGTTTGTTTGGCTTAAAACTTGCCACAGACTTGCTAATCAATCCACAACCAGTCGGGTCTGAGTCCCAAACAAAACCGAGCAGAGTCGGAGCCATCGACGACACCTCCTCTCAGTGTGCAGACTGGAGACGCCAGTTTAGGTTGATTATTCATCTGAGCAGAAATCAGCCAGCTCCCACACACCGGAGCTACGACTGTGTGGTTGGGAACGTATTTCGAATGCTCTTTCGGGATGCTCTTCTACTCCTGAAAAATGGGCACAGACTCTCCTTAAAACTCTCTTAAGACAAAACATGTCTTAATTCAGCGCGAATAAGAAATTCTTAAAGATTTTCCCAAATATATTGCTCCAAAAATATAGTACAATGATTGGTTGGGAAGTTTGGACCGATTTTGTCTTCTAAAGCTTCTAATAATGTTTTTTTTCTTTCAGTCAAATTTTGTTCTATCTTTGAGTGCCTCCAGTCCAGTTCCCCCAGCTGATGGACTCCTCCAACTCCTACCTACCCACTGCCCAGGGCTCTGTGTTGTGACTGTTGGCTGTTTCGCGCGCTGGTGTGTAGGCGCACAGTTCAAGCGCCATCATCATTATCATCGTCAGCCGGAGCCAGGCCAGCCGAAACTGACTGGAATTAAGGCACGTCAACGGAAATAAACCTTCTCGCACGCATTCGTGTGTTAGTGCACATGTCTATCCGTGTGAGCCAAATGGTTGAAAATGGATCGAGTTGGGTTGGTAACGGCATTGCAACGTTTTCTGTGGAACGGACCGAGACGAAGAGAAGAGATTTTGCTGCCTGATGATGATGCTGGGGCCGATGCCAACTCGCAGATGAAGACCAAAAGATACAAAGATATGATAATGATGCAAGCTGACTCTGCAAACTTGCCGCAAAATACAAAAAATACGAAACTGATTGAAAAATGAAATTCCAAAATGCAATCACTCGCTGCTATTAACAAATCGTGTAAAAAGTGTTTTTCTTTTCTTATTTATTTCTCACATAAGTTAAAACTTAAACTGGCACACAAGCCAGCTAAATATATTATAACTTTTTTCTGTTTTTCTGCTGTTTGGTTTTCTAAGCCCAACTTTTTTGCGCTCCCCAAATGGCCAAAACATGCGATAAGCCATTGAACAATTAAAAACGCGTTTTTTGCTGGCCTGCCTTCTTTGGCAGCCAATGAACGAGCAACCAAACAAAAAAAGATAAATAATAAAAACCGAAACTGAACCATTGTCGCTTGACACACCGAAGTGCAAATTCTCTTTGGAAGGTGATGGTAGACTAAGGAATGACTTGAGGTACATACTACATTGGATAAATTAAGGGGGATAATTACTCCAGTAAAGATGTCAAATCTACATATCTAAACCTGCTATTAATTGCTTGGTTTAAGTGCTATCCAAGCAGAGAAGAACCACACATTTCTGTCCGAATTACAGCATTAATTAAAGTTCAGCTGGAATGTAGTTTTTATATTACTTATCTTTTTTAAAGTATCCGCCACCGAATGACATGAATTGCAACAAAAACAGCAGCCAATTGGCCAGCATGTTGCTAATCATAATGACAGCAGCATGTTGCATAGGTTAAAGGCGAAATTACCAATTTGCTATATCTTTCGGTAGTTTGTTTGGTAGTTTGATAGGTTGGTGGTCTTTTGCGCCATATTGAATATCAACCTGCTGTGTGGCATTGTTCGCGCGTTGAAAGCGCAACGAAATGTGGCGTGGCTCTTGGATGTGTGTCGTGGCTGGCTCGGCTCTGTGTGGCAGATGAAATTTATGCCTAGCATGAAAATAGTAAAAGTTTGCTGCAAAAGCCAGCCAAAGGTCGAAATGTCACGCAAGTGGCAACCACAGACGTGTTGCACACAAGAGGGAAAAAAACCGAAGCAGCTGCTTTCGAAATTGAAGTAGCCACAAAGCAAAAGCAGCAACAATTGTGGTCTGGCGTGAGTATTTAGCATGCCAAAAAAAAAAAATAAAAAAGGAGACAAAAGGCGACAGGAAACAGAGGCAAAAGGGATTTAATTGTGTGGCCCATCCTGGGCCAGGTACCAGTTCCCCTACTACCCCTTGAGCCCTGTGAGAATTCCATGTGTGAATGACGGGACGCATTTTCTTGTGTCTGGAGGTAAGACGGAAGCGGATGCTGATCCTTGTCTGAATACAGAGCAATGTAATATTGTATTTCTATATAAATATGTATGTACATACGATTACGAGTAAAAAGATAAATCCATCATATATTCAATCATAATGCATAAAGTGATATTCGTGAAGACAGAAGCTTTAATAAACCCTAAAACCTGTAGCTGAGGTTTAACGATCAATTTAAATTGAACCCCTTAATATATTTGGTAATTAGCGAGAAAAATAAATTAATTTTTGTTAATTTATCTTAATAATATACTCATAATATCAATAATTTAATAAAACACAAAAATTAATTTATTAAACGTTTTGGAACCACCTTGGTCTGGTATTTACTTGCTGACAATTGCCAGATGATATTATTCATTATGCCACTTGATTTTCAGAATATATGTATACAAAATACACGCCCCTTAGGGCAAGTGAAATGAGCTACAGGAGGAGGAGGACGGTCGATGTGGATGCCCATAAATTCAGAGCCTCAAATTGCTTTTAGTTGTTCGCGGCGGCTGCCGTCGGCCATATTCATATGCAAATGGCAGACAAAACACAGATTCCGGGCAACGAAAATCCAATTTAATTTAAATTAAACACAACCTGGACCTGGACCTGGACCTGGTTCATTCATGCTCAGAGCTCGGACTGACTCAGAGGAGCTCGTAAAATGCAAGATTTGGTGAATAAACTAAAAATGCAGGCGAACAAAAGCCGGCTTAAGACCGTTCCACCAAATAATGGTTTGTTTACCTTGCCCCAGGGGGAATCGGATCGTATGCCATGGGATAAGCCAACTGTTCATCTCAGAGCCACACATGTGCGGACCGAACATACATAAGTAGATTTAAGAGCGGCCTCTGGTCCGCAGACTAACAAAGAGCCCCTGACAGAAGTTCGACTTGCAGCAATTGCCGTCACTTACGGGCTACTTTGTCTCCGATTTGGTTAATTGTTCGAGTGCCGGTGCTTGCCCGAGCAGCTGCCCACGTGAGCGTTCCATTAAAAAGTAATTTGCCCAACAGAAAAACTGGAAATGAAACAAAAGCGCCAAAGCCAAATCCCATTCAAACAGCAAAGACACTGGCAGCCAACAGACCGAGCCTCGGCAGAGACGACAGTCAGCCGCCACCCACACACTTCCGCTGACTTGTCTCTCGGCCCACTCTCAAAAAATAATACACACTAATTTTATTTCTCCGACTTGACTTGTTGTGGCTGTTATTTTATCGCTGGTTTTTGTTTGGAGGAAAAACAAGTTTATCAGCCCAGTGATTTGCAGTTGCGGTGACAATTTTACCAACAATTTGAGACTAGAGAGCGAGCAGGGAGGAAAGATTGAGTTAGAAACTGGGTTTGGAATGAATACAGCAGAATACAGGATGCCTCAAGGTTAAAGAATATTACAAACATTGAACTAGCATTCGTAACAGTCATCCCAAATGGTAAAAGATGAATCTTTATGTATTCTTTGATCTGAGAATAATTGGTTTGATGTTCTATTTCCCCGCGATATTATTCCAGAATCCCTTAACGCTAGCATTTCATGAAGAATTCCCCTCCCCTCTGTGCACACCAGCTCAACCAGAGCAGGCCATAAACCACACAGAAAAACCAAGTTCACAGCCCACACAAGCCCCAGAGAGCGAGTGGAGGAGCAGACCGCCAACGCATGTGCATAATGCTAAATCGACTGTTAATTGCGACATTTCGAAAGCCGTCAAGTCGGGCCGAAATAAGCGAGATCCAATCAAATGGAAATCGCTGTTCGGCAGTCAAAAATTGAATCAAGTCGGTAGGAAAATATTGAACAAGAAGAAAGCTGACTGGAGCCAGGGCACGGAAATGGGTCTGAAAATGAACTAAATTAAAGATATTATGCGACAACATACGACATGACACACACATTTATAGTCAATCGTCGAGCCCACACCAAGAGCTCCACTCCACAGCCCACACACAAATGCAAATGCCAGAGACAGCAAAGAGCAACAGCGCCAACTGCTTCGGCTGTGGCTGCGGCCGCGGCTGCGGCTGCGGCTGCTCAGATGCTGGGATGCTGCGGAGGAGTATGCTAAGTGAATGGCTAGATGCCTTATGTGCACTGCCAGAAATCCACACAGATCATATGGTGGGGATACCAAGAGAAACCCCTGGCATGTCCATTCCTCGAGGCAGTGTTTAGTTTCGGTTAAGAATCATCTTCGGGGGAGATCATCTGACTGTTAACTTTATTATTACCTCGACGACGACACACTTTGGGCACAAAAGTAAGTGGGCAGCAGGCATCTATCTCTTGGTTGCTGCCGCTGTTGCGCTCCCATTGCCAAATTTGGCAACTTGTTGTGGAGCAACCAGCCAACAGTTAAGACCCAAGCACCAGAGACAGCGCCAGCAGCAGAAACAGCAACAGACACCAGCTACGAAGTAACCAAGTAAGTGGCACAAATGTATTTTTATTTATCTCTGCTTCTTGGTTATTTTTCCCCCTGTACGAGGGTTTCTGTCGTTTCATTCCCGCATCAAACGGACGCCCACAGACGAGCAAACAAAAGACTTAGGCAACGAACTTGCCGGGCCATATCCACACAAACCGACGGAGAAGAACAGGGAGACGGAGGCCAAGCGGCTAATGAGCCACATGTAAAGCAGTAAAAAATTATATAAACATTAATTATGAACAATCTTTTTTCCGCTTTCATTGTTGTTGTAGGCGTTCGAAAATGAAATGAAAATACAAAGATTTTCTTCAGCTGTAGCTCAAGTAGAAAGATCCAGAGCTGCCTGCTGTGAAAATGATAAGTTATAGAAAATCGGGAGAAGACATATTCGGTGGTAGAGAGAAGGAAACGCAACGAAAAGCGCTAATTGCGCGTAAAACCGAGCAGAAGAGAGCCCGAGCCACGGCCTCCGTGTGTGGGTTTACTTTGTGTGATGCATCTCGCCCCCCCCTTCCATTTCTTTTGTATCTCGTCTGTTGCGTGGGTTAAAGAAACTCCACTCCCCTTCCCCCCATCCGTTGTTGCATGTAAATTTGGAAGATATTAGCCCGTGAAACATAACGAAAGATGAGACAAACGCAACGGAAGAGATGACTTCAAGTTGATCGAAATCTTTATAGGAAAACCATTATAATTTCCAAAGCGAAGCGGCCTTCGGGCGACGGCGGAATTGAGACTGACTCTGATTATGCCTCAACCGAATAGCAGTCAATTAGAGTGTTAATATTAAATTAAAAGCCGCTAAGTTCTCTAGCACACGAAGAGGCTACAGAAATCGCCATATCTTTGCATATGCCGTTCCAAGGTTGTCAGACCTCGATTTCTACAGCATAAATCGTTGTGGGCGTACTTTTATTTGCCTTTTGTGGCATTAAATTAGCCCAGACCTGCGACTCACCTTAGCTTGGGCCACATCTTGCTGCTTTCTGGTTGCTGGCAAAGTCCGGAGATGGTGTGGCGCGGGTCTTTATCAGCGTGCGAAACTTAAACAGAGAGCAGGCAGGCGAGCGCTGGCAACGTTCATAGAACAATAAACCGCATTAACCTGGCCTCTACCTGGCACTGGCACTGGGCACCCTGGTACACACACACACACACACACAACGCGACTGTCTTCTGCCTTCTGCTCCAGAACGTATTTAGAATGCGATAAAGATCTTTACGGTGCACTGACGCCCAGGGAGCGACAACGGCGGCAGCGGCAGCGGCAGCGGCAATAAATGGAAGGAATGGAACGTCAGTTGACACCGCTGGAGCTGGACAGAAGGCTCACACACACACACGCACACACGCGGACACAGTCGAAATTAAAATTTCATTCATGAAAAACTACCGACCAACCGACTCGAAGTGCAAGTAAACTAGTAGTCAACTGAAAGAACCGGAAACGGATGCGAATCCGACGCTGTTGATGTTTGTCTTGCCCCCCGCCAGGATTCCAATAGTTTTTAGGGATGATGACGCGGACAAAGACGATGACGTTGATGACGGGTCAGGTAGGCTGTGTGCCACTCGCAATCGTAACTCCACTGACAACTGGCGACGACCGTTCTTCAGGTATTGTCAAATTTGCATTTTTCACATTTGCCGCTTGAGACGAACGTTTGCTGCATGCGGCAACTAGCTGCACATACACAGAGACGGAGGAGAGCAAACGCAATAATCAACTGCCACGAACTGGACCCGACCACGTCTGAAACTTGACTGAGCGGCCTACGTTCAGGTAAGGCGGCTCGAGCCGCCACCAGAATGATTTCGTATGCGTTGTCTGGCTGTGCATCTGTATGGGTGTGCGCCTGGGTGTTTGCCTTCGCATTCGGTCGATTCATTCACAAATACTGGTCCGCTCTCTGGTCTGGTCTATGGTCTGTTCGCTGTCGTTTTGGACTTCGGCTGAGTCAGTGAATGAGCCGCCTCGGCCTCCGCCTCCGCCTGCAGTGTGTTACTGTGTGGGCAGGCTTGGAATTGTAAGAGCACGCGGTTGAACTTAATTCTCATTTTTCGCTTGCCAAAGATCGGGGCCCAGAGCCGCATTCGACTGCAGGCTTAACCCAAATACTGGCCACTAACTAGCCAACTGACCGTCGTAGTCAGGCTGCAAAGAAATGCTGGATGGAAAATAAATCACGCAGCGGAAAAAGTTCTCACACTCGACATGGCATCTGGCATGACCATCGCTGGCCGTGGGCTATTTGATTTTCACATTGAATGTGCCGCAAAACAATTTTCTTGTTTATCCATTTATTCCCCAAGCGGACTGGGAGTAGCGCAATGCACAAATATGGACACTGGAAAACGGGTTACAATGATTAGCACGCCGCACACACGTCTACTGCGTCTGCTACGTCTGCTTCGTCGGCGGCATCAGTAGCAGGAACAGCCACTGAGGCAGCAGCATAAGATCTACGGGGTAACGGAGAGCGCTAACTTAATTAATTTGTGCTACTGTCCAGGGCTTCCGTCTTGAGGGGCGCCATCGAGGGCGGTATGTTCAGTGTCTGCAGTGATTAGGAAGCAAACAAATTGGTTGAATAAATGTATTACATTCTTAATTATTTACTGACCTTGCCCGGACAAGCAGCCTCGTACTGATGCTTCAGGCTCTCCATCTCGTAGATGCAGGTGGACAGGGCCGTGCGCAGCTCACAAAGCAACACCATGTCGGAACGCAGCTCGTTAAAGGATGTGCATATATCCTCAGTGGGTGGTGGCGCGGGATCTGTAAATAACGGTCCAATTAGCGAATGTAAGACAGTCCCAGTTACTCAACTTACCAACTTTGAACTCCTGTATGGCCTGTTCGAGAGCCTTAGCTTTACGCTGGCCAATGTTGGCAGGCAACTTCATCTTCTGCGAACGCAAGGAGACCCCTGACCCACGCAGATCGGCAAACTTGATGCCGCTGCTACCTATTTCGATTGCATTCACCACCGAGTCCACCTTCGAGGGCCGCGGTTGATGGTGCACCTTCTTTTTGTGCAGTTTCTTTTCGTATTTGCGAGTGCTGGGCGTGCTCGAGGCATGCTCATTCTGCTGATCCGCCTGCGAGATGAGTTTTTGTAGATCTTGCGTTTTGCGCTCACGCTCCTTCTTGCGAGCCTCGATCTTCTTCATCTCATTGATGAGCATCTGCTCCTCCTCCACCTGCAGGGTGGTGCGCTTAAACAGTTTCTCTAGCTGCTCCTTTCGGCGCCGTTCGTGCTCCGGATCATACGAATATACTCTCTTCTCGATGGTTTGATTCTTCGCCTTGGCTAGTAGCGCAACGACCTCGTAATACCGCTCCTTGAGATCCTCCACAGTTTTGTCCCCGTGCTGCTGGCGGTTCCAGCGATCCGCCATCACAATAAAGCGAAGATCAAAGCTGTGGCAGGACTTAGTCAATAAAACAATGCGATTTTCTAATGGTCAATTCCAATTATTTACCGTCTTGCTAAGTCAAACAGGTGATCCGTCTGCACCTTACTCCAGTTGGTTATGTTGTTCCTTATATGCGCGTTGTACTCCGTCATAGTGTAGGAGGGGATCTCCAGCTGTACATTGAACATGGCAAAGGGATACTCTCCCGAATCATCGCTGACCCTTTTCCAGTGGTGAAAGGCAGCTGCATCGGTGCGCGCCGGGTTGGCAAATGGCGCCCACTCCCACTTGCGCACCGTCTTCATCCCCAGACGTGCCTTCGTCTGCTTGTACCCGCCTCCAATGCCCAGGGCCGTGTCTGTGGGCAGCAATGGCGGGGCATCTTTCTTGTCTGTATAGAGCAGGGCGAACACCTCGCGGTGCATGCCCTCGGGACGCCGGGAGGCATGTTTGGTGCTGGTAAATATAGTTATTGTTAAAAATGTTCATTTGAACTTTAACAAAATGACTGCTTACCGTTCGAAGTTGCGCTTCTTTGTTGCAAGGAAGGAATCCTTTGTCACTTCGGGCGTATTGGCACGCTCCATGTCCAGAATATCACGCACGTCGGCCGACATGTTTCCTCTTTATTTGTTACTTTAATTTACTTTAATTAGACAGCTCCAGTCTGCAAAGAACTGGAAATATTTTCAGCCGCAAATCAAAGAAGTCGCCATCTGTAAACAACAAAATATACCGTCAATATACCAACGAATTCAAGTTATATTTTACGAACTTAGCCCACTTCAGCCCCATCTATTTAAATAGTTCAACTACTTCAGGTAAAGGGCTGAAAATATTAACGATTGTAAATTCTTCTTGTAGATTCATGCCATCTTTCATCTGAACTTAAAAATAACAACGATTACTTTCACCTGAACTGCGCTAAAATTATTAATTTTTTATTATTTTCGGTGGAATATTGAAATACCCCTTTGGCTTATAATGGGTTTATCGTTCTCCATCGAGGAGGGGAAACCATATTCCTCGATTTTGATCTTCCGTCGAATATTATTAGCTATATAGAAAATTTAGCCGTGCCCACATAGTTTTATCCGCTTAGTGAATCAATTTTCTACTTGACTGGCCTATTCGTAATCCTTGCTTTTATTGGATTTCTATATAACGTTGAAAATTAAATTTAATAGATTGATGAAATTGACAAAATATACCATTATATACCGATATACCGTAAATATACGGTTCCATTTTGACCTAATAAATACCAAAAAGTATTAAAAATACCGTAAATGGTCACCGTAATGTATACCGTAAATATACCGACGATAAAACGAACTTAGCCCGTAGAAGCCCCCTTTATTTAAACTGGAACGTGCTCAAAATCGAGGCAAGGCAGAAGATGTTGTTTTTCTGCCCGTCGTGCGGCAATATATTGATCATTGAGGAAGATACAGATAGCCACCGCTTCACATGTAACACCTGCCCATACATATCGAAGATCACGCGTAAGATATCAACGAAAAGCTTTCCCCGCCTCAAGGTAAGTCCATCAATTGGATGATGCAATGGATTCCTTCGAGTGTCGATAATTCTTGGTTGTCTGTCCACACAGGAGGTGGATCACGTTCTGGGAGGGAAGGCGGCGTGGGAAAACGTCGATTCGACGGACGCCGATTGCCCCTCGTGTAGCCACAAGCGAGCCTATTTTATGCAAATTCAAACCCGGTCGGCTGATGAGCCCATGACCACATTCTACAAGTGCTGCAACCACCAGTGCGGGCACAATTGGCGAGACTAATGCGCTACCTACAAACATTGCTTGTCACTCGTCTCCTTGGGCAACAAGCCTACCCCAGATTCAGCACAATGCAGCACCAAACAGTCGAAAAGACGAAGACACCGGTGTGTCAAGTGGAGGATAGAGCCGCTCTGAAGGTGGCACGTCAATGCCTGTTGGGCGGTCAGGTTATAGCACTGCCCACAGACACCGTCTATGGGCTGGCATGCGATGCCAACAACGAGCATGCAATCCAACGCATGTACGAGATTAAGGGTAGAGACGAACACAAGCCAGTGGCCATCTGCGTAAACAACATTAGGGCACTGCGTCGCTACGGTCAGGCCGCCCACCTCAGCGACGAGCTGCTAACTCGTTTGCTGCCGGGCCCCCTGACCATTGTGATTGAGCGGACGCCCGAGTTGAGCAATCGTTTCCTGAATCCCAGCACCTCCAAAATAGGCATCCGCATTCCAGACTTCCCATTCATACGCGCTCTGTGCTCCGTGTGGCATGAACAGCCGCTTGCCCTGACCAGTGCCAATCGGTCTAGCGCACCCAGCAGCCTCCAGGTGACCGAGTTCCGTTCGCTGTGGCCCCAGCTGGGCGCCGTCTTCGATGCTGGTCAGATTGGTCTCACTGAGGAGCGTCGCCTGGCCTCAACTGTGATTGACTTGGCCACGCCAGGATACTATGAGATCGTGCGTGCCGGAGTGGCCCTCAAGCAGACCCTGCGCGTGGTGGAAGAATATGGGATCAAGCCTCGCAAGGATATTGCACAGATACTATAGAAATATCGGTTCTCCGATGTGTCTGCCCAATCAAGTTAATTTTTTCTTCAATAAAACTATAACTTTATTTGGTTTCATTTTTAATTTTGAACATTCTTCTCTTGCTTGGGAGGGACCACAACATCGGATTATGTACATATGTATCTTTGGATGCACATAACTGGAACTATCGTCGAAAAGACTCTTAACTGGTCAGTCTTCTAGCCTCGGGCTAATTGTAGTGGCTAGTCTTGGCCACTTGAATGGGCGCACGTCGTCTGGGCAGCTCGTTCTCCAGCAGCCGCCAACGCTCTGGAGGCCACACGATTGCCACCGCCTTCGCCGTCATCAGACCCAGGGCCACCGGCCCGAATGTGTTGCTGTCCATGGAGTGGCCCGTGTGGTCACCCTCCACCCAACAATGGCCCTGTGGGACGCTCACTATTGGATCACGGTAGCCTATCGTGGAAACCACATCGCCTTGCAGGCCCACCACACGTTTGATAATCTTCTGGCCGGGGTCCTTCGGCGATACCAACGATATTATGTCCCCTCTCTCTACATCGCTGTTGTGATTCCCCCAACGCAACAGGAACACATAATCCCTCACATCTGCCACTGGATTGAGTGCGGGTTGCATGCTGGTACCTGAATGGAACGTGGGAGATTCCGTCTTAATTAAGAAGCAATTCCCGTGGCCGGCTACTTACCATCCACTCTGGCTACATAGCCCACGCAGTCGAGGAAGGTAATCCCCAGTGGCAGGCCGTAGAGTAGAGATTTAGAAAAGAAACGAAATGCCATGTGTCAGGTACGGGCAGCTGTTGCAGGTCCGTGAAGTTACAAGTACTCTGTTGGACACCTGATACCGGGTTGGGGCTGCGGATCCCCAGACTTTCGATTCCACTTAGTTAGAATGGACCAAAAACACTATAGAATGAATACATAACCAGCATTGGGCTGAGTTTTGTTGCCCAAAGTTTTGGCATTCACAGCGAATGGCCAGCACTTGCTATTGTTTATGCAAAACAAGGTGTCCGAATGCGTCGTATTCAATATTTATTATAGGTAGTAAAGTGAAGTTTCCAGCTATTGTACTATTGTTACAGTAGATGTGGCTAAGTTTTATTCAAATTTTTATTGAAACAGGATTGGGAATGAGTCCTTTGATTGGTCTCAGCAGCTCTCTAGTTCCTTTGGAATGGGAATATCGTTATGTGCGGCAAAGTGGAGAAGGGCCTTGTATTTGTTCTTCCAGTTTCCGACCTCGATGCGTATCAACTCATTGTCCTCGTGCCTTTGCTCCAGCTCTGTCCATTCAGATGTTTTCTTCGTCTCCAGCTCGTCCTTTTGTTCGATTCTCTTGATTCGGCAACTGGCAGCATAGCCGCGATTCTTCAACGTGCGTCTTCGCTGCTTCATCCGCACGATTTCTTCGCGGTTGAGACCGCGCATCTTCAGGGTCCGATTGAGGTCTCTCACAGAAATGGTCACCAGTTCGTCATCAGTAATGTCGGAAATGGGACAGGGAGAAAGTGGTGGCTGGAAAAGCCCATATACAATATGGTTTCATTCTTTTTGCAACACATTTCGAAACAACATACCAATGAGGACCTTCTCTCACGCTTGGATTCCATTTTTAATAGCAATAAAGTGCTTTTTAAAACAGTTTTTCTTCTCCCGATGGAGTTTTTGCGTTGTTATTGTGTTTTCTTCTTTGATGACCATTCGCACGCAAACGCCAGTATCGCAGCGTCGATATCAATTACAACATCGATATACATTTTATAGTCGATAACCACCGATTAATCGTGATTTATCGAAGCACTGCCATCTCAATTAGATTTGTGGGGCAGATTTTCCCGCGCCCTTTGGCGCAGTTGTGGCCCATTTCTCCGCCCTGCCTCAGCCCCCCAGAAGACGAATTTCATTGAAAAACAATTGAAAAAGGAAGAAGAAGAACAGACCCTGGACTGGGGGTGGGGCTGTTCCAGCTGTTTGGACGCCGGCGCCTTCAGGATTCTGGCGTCTGGTGCGTGTGCCGTGTGGAATGGGGCCTGCTCCACCTCTGCCTGTACCGGCCCCGCGACCCCCTGCGTATTGCCTGCCGCCTTCCTGCTGTTCTCGCGCCAGGAGCACATTGGCCGCATCTCGACCGAGTACAAGGTCAACAACGGGGGCTGCTCCCACCTGTGCCTGGCCCAGCCCGGCAGACGGGGCATGACCTGTGCCTGCCCCACCCACTACCAGCTGGCCAAGGACGCCAGAGGAACAGCTTCGGCCGACTGCTGCCGAACACGACAGACTGCCCGAATGTGCCGATGCCAGTGTCCGGCAAGAATATCCGCGCCGTGGACTATGATCCGATCTCGCATTACATTTACTGGGTAAGGAGGATTAATATCCCAAATCCTTTTTTTCCAGATCGAAGGCAGGAGTCACAGCATCAAGCGATGCTGTGAGGTGAGCCTCTTGGCCAACTCCGGACAGCCGTTCGACATTGCAATCGACATCAATGGGCGGCTGCTCTTCTGGACCTGCTCCTAATCCAACAGCATTGGTCACAAAAATGTGACACAATTGTGTTCCTAAAACGTTGCCTCTTTTTAGCTTTCTGGGTGAATCCGTAGGCGTCAACGATACCGGGGACTCGGAAAAGCCTCGCAACATTGCCGCCTTGGGGAGATCTATGTACTGGCTGGAGGACAAGACCGGAGTGGAACGGGTCACTTTCAACGGAGAGCGTTGTTCCGTGGAGCTGCATCGTCTGTCACAGTTGCCCAAATTGTTTCCAAAACTGCATAGCCATAGGGGTGTGACACGCAGCACGCGCGACGTGTTAAAACCTTGTTTTAGTTAAAATACTATAAAATCAAGGACTAAAAACTAACCAATTTTGTAGAAAATGTATTCATCAATGGCCTAAAATGATGTGGGCAAAACTAAGGGTTTTAGTTAGCCAGAATTATTCAACGAAATCTCTAAATTGAGAAATATGAACGACTATCCTTTTTCGTTTTTTTGTTTTGACCTATTTCGCTAAAACCTTTTCTACGCAAAATGCAATAAAAGCAAGTATAAGCCGGTCAAGTAGAAAATAGATTCATTAATTGGATAAAATTATGTGGGCATGGCTAAATGTTCTATATAGCTAATAATATTCGACCGAACATCAAAATTGAGGATATGGTTTCCAATCCTTGACGGAGAACGATTAACCCATTGTAGACCAAGAGGGTATTTTAATAAACCACCGAAAACAAGGAAAATGTATATTTTTAACGAAGTTCGGGTGAAAGATATCGTGGTTTTCTTTTAAGTAAAGAGGGAAGATCTACAAGGATAATTTACAAACAGTATTATATTCGGCTGTTTACCTCAAGTTTAAATAGAGGGGCTTAAGTGGGCTAAGTACTCTTAAGCAGAGGAAAACAAGCGCACAATTTGTATTTCACAGAAAACTCCGCGTAATTGCAATCAAATGCACAGTGTTATTTCATCAAAATAATATGTATTCAGAGTTAATTTATCACAATGTTCCAACTCCGCCGGCAACGAACATACCGCTGGCGGTTGCAGCACCAGACGGCGGCTTCCTGTATGCCGGCGTACGCAGCATAAACTACATATCAGCAGAGCCGGCAGATGCTGCAGAGAAGTCGCAAGTTAAAATCATGTCCACGCGCTTCAATATCATTGCACTCGATGTCAGTCCCATGTGGGGCAAGGGGAGACAGCCATTTGCCATAGTTGGCGACGATCTGAGTGTGCAAGTGTGGGACTGCATGATGGGCGGGGCTGTCAGCGGCCACAAGGCGCATCAACATCAGCACGAGGCCCGCAATTTCAGAGGAAGCCGTCCCTTTGAAACTGCCGTTCTAATGAGCTACATGAGCAACGGCAATATACTTTCGATAGATGCCAGTGATTTGGTCATCTACTGTGTGGCCTCCAACACCTTTTGCCGTCGTCCCACATTCATTCCGTCGCGCAATCACCACCCCGAAGTCCTGCGCTGCTCTCCCTACAACAACAACGTATTTGCTTTGGGCACGACGTTGGGAGCTGTGTTAGTTTGCGACCTGCTCAAGATGAGTATCGTTTATAAATTCAGTGGCCATAAGAACTGTATCAATGGATTGGCATGGCGGCAGGTATCTCTCCCCTTCGAAGAGGAAAAGTTGAATCTCGATACGTTGTCCTCGCGAGCTGAGCAGTGGCGCAGTCGCAAAGAAGATGAGGTAGCCGAAGCCTCTTCCAAACCAAAACCCAAACCCCCTCCGCTGGTCAAGTCCAAGCCAGGCGAATCCGATGATCCGTTTGACATTTACAACTTTGATCATCTGGA
Source organism: Drosophila miranda (assembly GCF_003369915.1). Lineage (NCBI taxonomy): Eukaryota > Metazoa > Arthropoda > Insecta > Diptera > Drosophilidae > Drosophila > Drosophila miranda. The sequence continues at coordinate 6,728,644 of NC_046676.1, read as the reverse complement.
ATGCGAGTTCGGGGCGCCAGTAGACGCCCGACGCAAGTCATCCGACGATTGCGGTGACGACTTTGTTGGCCTGGAGAAGCCCGCAGGGGCCGCTGCCCTCGATTTTGTGGAGGCCTGTGAGAGCATTAAAGCGGATATAATATCCAATCGCTCGGAGGCGGTTGGCGGTGTGGAGGTCACTTTAGACGACTGCCAGCCCACAAAACCAACTGGTCCCCTCAGCGATGCCAGCAACATAAGCAACAATGACAGCGCAACAAGCAACAATCAGAATGCCGCCCTGCCCAGCGATTCCACCGAAGGCAGTCTGGAGGTTATCCAATACAGCTCCTCCAGCGACGATGCCGTGATCGTCGATGGCGATGCAGCCAAGCCGAAACGAGAGGTGCTGCATCACATCTATCACCGGGCCGAAGTGCACGCTCCCGAGACATCTCAAATTCAAATGAATCCCGAGCCTGATTTAAAAACCGCATTGGTTGAGGAGAGTAGTACCGAGTCGATCATTTCGAGTTCCATAAACTCGTCCATTCGCCCAGACATTCTCCTGGTCTCCATTGATGCCGAAGAGGTGGTGATGATCTGGAATACGAACACGGGCGCACATGCCGGCAAGAACTACAGCAATGGCAAGTCAACAGGTGAGCTCCATATGAAAAACACAGCCCTGGACAATCTTCATCCCTAGATATCTTTACAGATCAGTATTGCAGTGTCATGTGGCTAAATGACCGCACCATTGTCTCCCTGGGTCGGCATCAGTTGTCCTTCTGGTCACTGGTGTACGATCGAAAAATGCTTCGCTACAAGATCAACAAGGACAAGCAACACAAGTGTGGCACAAAGGACATACTATCTTTTGCCACTAAATGCAGTAAACAGCAGCTATGGGTGTGCAGAAACAATCGCACGACCGGACTGATGGATCCCCTCACTGGCCACATAATCACCAACTACAGCTCATTGGTCTTTGGAGTGCGGGCCATGGTCGAGTGTCCGGATGATATGAACAAGTAACACATCAAGCTTACTTATCAATTTTCTTTATAAGAAACTAATTTACCGCTACTTCGCTCTCCAGAATCGCTCTGGGATGTTCGGACCGTCGCGTGGCCTTCTTTGATCTGTCCAAACTGGCCACGAACGGCACGGCCATCACTACTAGCCATATTGGTAGCAACGTCTACTCCCTGGCTTGGAGTCCCGACTGCTTGCAACTCGCCTGCGGCACCTACGACGGATCTGTGAGTTATTATTTTGACTTTAATCGAGAGTACATAAATCAATAAACATTAAAAAATAGGTGGCGATTCTCGACGTAGAGACCATGAAAGTGAAGAGAACCATTCAAGGGCCCCAAAAGAAAGAAGTCTACAGTTTGGTGTGGCAGGAAAACTACATCTACTTTGTTGTGAACCGCAAGCTTTGCTTCGTTGATTTAAGCCGGCCCAAAACAGGTGAGTTAGATGCTCTTCTCAGCATCGCTTCTCATTTGTGCTGTCGTGTGTTGTAGGTCTGGTTCTGGGCATTGCGCTGGCCATAGCTGATCTTTGTCTGGGCATCGTGAGTCTGTCGCTTTCGTATCTCTGCCATGTGGATGGTCTCGCGGTGGTAGTCCCACACATTCCATGTCACATTTATCCAGTTCGAGGCCGACAAGTCATTGGTGACCACCATTTCGGTTTGACCCGCGAAATCTTTTTGCTTCGGAGGCTCCACAATCAAGTCCTGCAGCTCATGGGATATGAGAGCTTCGTCCAGCTTAAAGAGCAACGCCAAGTTGGCACTATTAAAGATCACTTTCCTGAAGGCCGGTATAAACTGCTCGAAGCAGAGCTCCGTGAACCTGGCGTACATGTGGTCCCTCAAACCAAATGTTATGTCCATATTCATGCAGAGCTTTCGCGTCACTTTTGCTGGCAACAAAAGCCCGTTGGTTATGGTCAAGGTCAGGGCACAAAAATCCTTGATATCTGCCTGGGCCAAGCTGCAAAAGTTCCCGTCCGTGTGGTAGTCGGTCATGACGGCTATGCGATCAAGAAATTTTGTTTTCTGCGGCACCTTGATGCGTTTGTGCAAAGCCTTGAGCTCGGCAATTGTAGCCTCTGCCGCATCCTTGATCTGAGCGGGCACCAGTATTTCCAGTTGCTCCCGCAACTTGTTTAGCTCGACAACGTGATTGAGGAAGTTATTCAGATTGCTCCAAACCTGCGAGATGTACACAAAGTGCGGCTAATGGATGGACAGAGGAGTGTTAGAAGGACCGACGCCGACCCCGACTCTATCTGCTTGCCACTTACGAATATCAGCTCCGAGTCGATGGCCGTGCGCATGGCCAGCGTGTCGTTTATCTTTGCCACCACACACTCGTAGCGCTTTCGCTCCACCTCAATGAGATAGACGGTGCTCTCATAGCTGCGATGCAATGCGTCCAGGCAACGCTGCTGCATGGCGTAGATGATGGTGAACTGATTGAGTCGCTGCAAGTGCTCAAGAGGCACTCGATAGGTCATCGTTGTGTCCTTGGGATCCAGGTAAATCATCTCATCGATGGCCGCTTGGCATAGCGACTGCATCTTGGCCGCTCCATCCAGAGCCAGCTGGAAGGCAGAGCTCGTGTTCTTCTGAGCCATCTCCAGGTCGCCAACGACTGAGATGGGAAAAGCAAAAACCGAATTTACGTTCCAGATTACTGGAGTTCATGATCTGTACTCACTGTATCTCACATTTTCCCGGTCCCCATCCGGTCCATCGTTGTTGTAGATGACTATACCGCCCACAGTGGCCGCCAGACGCTGCAGGTACTCTAGTCGATGGTATTTCTTCTTCAGCACATATTTCTGCAGGTCGCTACGCCCGATCACGCTGTTCAGGGCCTGAGCTGTCAACTTAAGCAACACGTGGTTCTTGGGACAGCCCAGGTTGTAGCAGGCCACAATGAAGACCTGCATCTTGGCAAAGAGCTGATCCAGCTGCGCCTTGCTGCAGGTCTCGGGGTACTGCAGAATGTCGTCGATGAGCAGCTTCAGTTCGTTGAGGAACCTCTCCTCGTATTGCTCCTTTACGTACTGCAGATCGATGCCGCGACCCTTCTTCATCACCCACGACATCTTCATGTTGGCCATTGTGCAATCCACCGGACTCACATAGCTCTCGACAATGCCATCCACGAAACTGTTGATGGCACAGGTATGCTTGTTCAGGTCGCTCTTGAGCAGGCCCCGTCGCAAGTCGCGGGCAAGCAGTTGCACCACGAAAATTATGAACTCCTCCTCCACATCCAGATCGAGCTGTTCGAAGCGCTTCATGATCCGTCGCCCTATCTCCTCCAGAGCCCTGTGTCGCGGCATTATGAATACTGAACAATAAATTTGATTTTTGCCTTTGTTAAGGAAGAAAACTAGGAAATTAAGGTAATGTAGGGCTGCTTGTTATTTGTTTGTGCCGTTGCTCCTAGAAACGTCAGCCTACTGTGTTACTCAATACAGTTGGGGGGCAAAGGTCATGTCTATACGAGTATTTCCGTATATCTATGAAAATCTTTAATCTTTTAAATCTGGTTCTTAGAATTCTAGAAGGGCCACGCAAATTAATCTTCCGATTCCGCCTTAAATGCAGTTCCTAAAATGATATTCACACAAACTTTCCTATACATTTCTTTGACAGAAGTTACTGTTCTTAACCTAATGGAACGCACGTGCTTCCTGAGCATTCGTGGATCTTTCCTCTTTTTGGGCTCCGAGGACGGCGTACTGCAGTTGCACGAAAATAAGCCCGACCAGATTCCCAGATGGGGCCCAGTTCTGCGCCAGTCAGCACTGCTGTCTCGGTACATTACGGACATTACCTGGAATCCGTTGGAGAGCAATGTCTTTGCTGTTGTGGGCCACGAAAAGTATTTCCTAATATTGGAATTTCTGGAGGCGGATCGCAACTGGAGGACGCTCCATACATTCACGGCCAGCAACCCGAAGGGATCGATCACCTCGCTGAAGTGGAGCAATTATCAGAAGAACCTGTTGCTCACTTTCCACATCGAGGGAAAGGTGTGCATGTGGGACACTCATGATCCGAAGAAGCCGCCTCTGACCATAACCTACCACTGCCCCATGTGGTGCGGTATGCTCTTGCCCTCCGATGAGAACATCGTGATGTGCTCTGGCAAGTCGATTTCCCTGGAACTTATCAATATTAAAGACGCCTTGGCTGGAGACGATAGAAACATTTGCTCCAAAGTGGATGGACTGCTCAATGTCAAGTGGGCCACCAAATCCCTGGTGCAGCCGTATGCACCTCCCACCAGAGCAGAGGTTAAAAAAATTCAGCGCAAAGATCGACGTAGGAGGAGGGTCCATGGAGGGCCACGTGAAGTGCAGGAGGTGATCCCAGATCGCGAGGCGACGAATGACCCCAATGACCAAAAAATACAGGAGATGTTCGACTCTATGACCCTCAACCAGAAACCAGAGCCTAGCCAGAGCACAAACGAGTGCCGCAAGTGCAAGGAAAATGAGTCTTCTAGCCAGGCTCCCGAGAGTGTCCCTACCGTAAGTCAAAGTTCGTGTGGATGCCATGACAGTAACTACATCTTGTTTGCAATCATAGACTACCCGCACCTGCCTCTACCTCGCCCAAAAGGATCTCAACAAGAATGCCCTGGGAAAGCTGGCGATTGTGCTGACCGAAGATGCGGAAAAGATTGACAAATCCGTGCTCCTGTCTAAGCTGTTTGGCACCAAGGCGATGGCCAAGGAGCTAATTGAAATGGAGTGTAAGTGAAATGCAAACTCAAGCAGAACTTTAATGACAAGAAAACTATTTCAGTGACCAATTTAAAGCAATCCAATTCGAAGGATATTGCTCCGCTTTGCCTGACTATATCCACATTTAAGCTGCGCAAGGAGTTAGAGGAGCACATTGCCAACAAGACACTTACGGAAGGTCACCTGGCTGTGGCCCCTTCCGTGTCCTATGTGTAAGTCCTTGGCCACGTCCTGTGTGTCACTCGCTAAAACGCCATATTTCTTGTTTAGGTTTTGGCGAGACTGTTGCGAAGCCTATGCCAAGCAGATGGAGGAGAAGGGCTACATCATGCATGCGGCCACGTATCGCTTTAGCTTGGGCCAGCATAGGGAGGCCATCGATCTGCTCCTGGCCAACGAGTATTTTAAGGAGGCCTTGGTCCATGCCCGCATCAGTTTGCCGGCCACGGACCCCAAGATAAAAACCATTATCAATCAGTGGCTGGAGAGGCTGGAGAAGACGGGAAACTTTGGAGCGGCTGCTCTGATGTGAGTGCAACCGAAGTGTAGATAGTAGATAGTGAAAGCTAATGCCATTCCCTCCACAGATGCGTGCTGGACAACGAGATGATGCGTGGGTACATGTATCTGCGCAAGTTCCACAATTGCAAGCCCGAGATTGCCGATCTAATGGCCCAAATCAAGCGCCTTGGCCAGCTGGGCGAAGTGTTAGATGGCTGCGCTCCCGGTGAACCACCAGCCCTGAATGGAGAAGCTAGCGACCATGTTGCCTAATTGATATTAAGTTATTTTCAAACATTGAAAAGGCTGTACACTTTTATGCATTTCATAGTTTATCCCAAGACAGAGACAAGATCTGCGCCTTAACTGAAATATTTGATTTAATCAACATGAAATGCACTATACAATAGATAGAGAAAACATGAAAATTGATTTTTGAATAAAGGAAAATGAGAAACATTAATTAGAACCAGCTGCTGGTGCCAGCTCCAGCCCAAGCTGCCATTCACTCGAGCCATTTCTTATCAGGCGTAAGACCTGCGGCCCAGACAAAGGTATGACCGTTAGGCCTCATTTTTGTCTGGTCTGGGCTGCTTTGTTTTTGGCTGGAATCAAATTATGCAAATGCCGGTGCTTGCTCCCTCCCTCTGAGCATCATTGCCAGTTAGAAATTAAGTCTTAATTGTTGGAACAAAAGTCAGGGCGAGCGAACTTGCTGCCCGGCAGACGACCAGAAAACCAACAAAATCTACAAACAAACAAACAAACGAAAGATTCAAATGAACGACAGACAGAAGCATGGTCTGGGGCCCGGGCTCCGAGCCCATTTCAGTTGCCAAACAGCCGTCGTAGCGCTCGCTCAGCTGGCGCGGAGATTAGTTTCCGAGTGTTCGGTGTGGTTCGGCGTTCGTTTCGTTTCGTTTTGTTTCGCGTTTCCTGAGTCATTTTCGAATTTCACTTTTAACTGTTTGTAGGCAAGCGCGCCAACTCGAACGTACCGTTACCGCTGCACGTTACGGTTATTTATGTGAGTGAACGAGAGGGGAGAGCAGAGTGGAGTGGTGACCCATCCGCCTATATGATACGATACGATACGATGCGGACTGTGTGCGAGTATTATCAGCACATGGCATGTGCGTGTGGCTCCGCTTTTCTCACGTCCCATCAACTTTGACTTGACCCAGCTTACGCTTGCGCTTATGGACTAACCGTTGTACAATTAAATAACAATTAGATTATAATTATGTCCAAGCACATTTCGCTTGTGCAAAACAAGTTTTTCAGTTTATTCAATTTGTGCGGGTAAAAGTGTTGAGAACAAAAGTGTTCCCCCATAAGTTGATCTCGACTCCGCCAGTGGAGCCAGCCTCAAGCTACGCTCCGCTCCGCTCCCATGCGAACGACGCAATTTGCATGCGCGACAAGCCCAAAAGCTTCTCTTCTTTGGGCATGACTCAACATTGAACAATTTTGTCGTATGCGAATGCGTGTTTCTGGGTTCGAGTGTGAGTGTCGCTGAGGAGCAATCATTTCTTGCTTGACTGATAATTTGTACGCTTTTCTTTGGTCTTTTCGGTGTATTTCTTATGGCTGTTGTAACTTGGAAGTGAAAGGTAGACATAGAAATTTTTAGACCCATCCCATCCCATTTATGTAGTTTTGATTGCATTTTGAAACGCATATAATAATGGTAGCGCATCAGCCCCAGCGCTCCCCCTGAAATCGTCATTCCTTTTCATTTCCATTTCATTCCATTTCGACTCCAACTTTATAATAATAACAATTTGCATAACTTTTCTGTTGCATTGTTGCTTATTCATGCATTCAGTTGGCAATGCAATGAATGTTGTTTCCATTGTTCAAGCTGAGCTGTGTTGTACGTATTGTTGCACTTATGCTATTGAACCCGACATGCCACCGACACGCAGCGCAACTGCAGTCATAATCGCATTAACAACGATCACGAAATTAATTCAATTTCACGAAACGGAGAATACAATGCAAGCAAAAATAACAGGGACGACAACAAAATATTTTGAAATGTGGTTCACAGAAATTATGTTGAATCTGCATAATTTCGTAATCTTGGCAGCGGGCATATGCACGCTTCGACACGGGCGTGGCCTGGCACTCAGTCAAGGGCGCACTGGATTCGTTTTGCCGCCTTTCCCTGCCACTCCACAGCCAGTGCTAATGAACAGCAGCAGCAGCCGCAGCCCCCTCCGGTCCCGAAACCCGTTTCAATGGCGGCAGCTTTGCCCCCGAAAAACCGGACAACAACCGAAAGAGCTGGCTATAGACTCATGCATATAGTTTGTATGTTTGTCCAGAAAATTAGCAATAAAACGAAGTTGGCTTGCAATTCTTTCCGGCCACCAAAGAAAGCCAGACCAGGCCAGGCCAAGCCAAGCCACTGTTGGACTGGGTCTGGGACTGGGACTGGGACAGGAAAGAGCTTAGAGCATGGAGCTGGCAGGGGGCCCAGGCCCAACTGTGCAACGTCTGCGGAATGTCAATGGGGCAAGTCAACGACTGACACTTTAAGGTGCGCATATCCGGCGCGTCGCTCCATATGGGGAGCAGGCAAAGACAGGGCTGGTCCCAGTCAAACACGCCCCCATCATAATCGATGATGATCATGATAATGAAGATGATGTTGATGGCACACCTGCGTGATGACGGCATTGACAACGAGTTCGTCGCCTCGTCTGGATGACACTGTCTATTATAGGAAGATTACCGTATCCGTCTAAGCCGCTAACTGGCTGTGGCTCTAGCTCTGGCTCTGGCTTTGGCTCTGAGTGATGTGTTGGCGAGGCGTCTCAATTGCCTACACTCCACAACACAAGATCGTGGGCAATTATTCGAGTATTACCTCCGTAATGGAGCTCTCACTGAATGGGGTGGGCTGTAGATGATCAACCACTTAAATGGTCATTTCGGGGATACTCCTGCTTCTTCAGTCTTCAAGTGGCCCAATCTACACATTGACTTTGTGGTGCAGTGTAATTGATTGAATGATTTAATTTTAGTTCAGCTCAGCTTGGCGAGCACCCAAATTCATTTGTCATGACATAAGGCAACAGGTACTCGGCGGCAAGCGGCAACTGTTGGACATTGTCAATATTTGAACACGAGCTTCGTTTAGCTTGGTTTAGGGTCAAATATTTGCTTGGCTAGCGCCGCAGGGCACAACAAAAGATTTGGGCAACGAACTGGCTTTGTAGAAAAGTGAAAATCTTCTAGAGAATATGGCACAGGCCGTTAGCTCTCGAGAGCTCGCGACACTCGAGAGAGTGAATGTGCGTGTGTGTGTGTGAAACAAGTTCGTTGCCTAAGTCTTTTGTTGGACGAGTATTTCGAACACCTTGACTCGTCTCAAACACAAACGCTTGGCACTCATTCGAATTCTCATTTCAGCATCAACCTAGCATGACAAGGCTCAATTAGGCCGCCTAACGCTTTCATCCAACCACCAACCACCAAACACCAAGCACCAGCAGCGGTCTGGACTCAAAACTCATTCAGACATAAACCAAGATCTAGAACTAGAGCTTCTTCCCGCCACGCATCGCACCACTGACCTCCTGCGGGCGAGCCAAGGCCGGCAGCAGCTGGCGGTTGAGCAGGCTTACCATCTCCATCTCCCTTCCCAACGCCACATTTCTCTGCATTTCTCTGAGCTGAACCATCTTCTAATACCATCTTCTGCCGAAACCGCAACCGCAACCGCAACCGAAACCGAAACACGAATAAAATGAATTATCAGAAGGCCAGTGAAAAGCATTCGCCGTCCTCATTGAAGCAGAGGCCGTCGGGCACCAGCGGCAGCATACAAAACTTTTGGAACGAACGCATTATGGAGCGCTTTATAAAGGCGAATCTATTCATTATATGCTGCGTGGTGGCTGTTCTATTGCTGGTGAGTAGTACAATGGGATCGATATCCAGCCGTGTGTCAGAGGGAAATAAATACAACATATGTACCTTAATATTAGGATACTTTAGCTACCAAAATATCACCAATTAGATACAAGATATAATCCTCCCCTGATCTACAAGTAGATATCGAATATCTTGCAGTCGGAATGCTATGTGGCTGTTTTTTCCCCAGTGTAGGCACTTGATCATATATGACCATCATATTATTGGTATGTCTCTCCTCCGCACACCTGTCCGCATGTCTGTCCATTCGTCGGTTGTCTCCTCAACTGGCGGCTGTCCGTGAACCACTATCAGTGTGAAAACATTTTTGCCCCATTAAGTGAAAATGAAATGAAATCGTTTTTGTGCATCGTGCAAAATGTACAAATTTCATCTTTTTTTGTTGTTTTTGTTTTGCTTTCTGTTTGTGCTGTCAGAGGGGGGTCGGTGCTGCAGAGGGGGCTCATTAATTGATTGATGGATGATTGTGGAGCAAAGATGTCTCCGGTTTTTGTTCCGCCACATCGCGTCGTCATCACATCTTCTCTTGCCATCGCATGATTTATGTTTTCGCTTTTCTTTTGCGATTGTGGGTTAATTTCCATTTCTCTTTTCGTTTGCCCCCACCCGACCACGGCAGATTGTCTACCTGGGGGCCTTCTCGTGTGAGGTCTCGTGGATACTGGAGGCCCACGGAGAGCTTCCCTTCGCCGCCTACACCCTGTGCACCCTCTACTTTGTGATGTTCGTGGCGACCACGATCCTGATCCACGGTCTGGTCAGCGGTCTGTGCTGGCCCCTGTTCGCCTGGTCAGGCATCATTGGCCTTCTCTCCATCCCGGAGCTGGTCTTTGTGATGATCATGACCACGCAACACTGGGTAAGTGAACCCAAGAGGAACCCGCTAGAAATGTTCCATAATTTCCGTCTTAATTTCGAATGATTTTAGGGCCTGCAGTCGGTGCACGGACTGACGGAGCTAACCTCGTACCTGATCCGCCTGATCATTAACTGCTTGGCGTTGATCTGCGTCATCCCCACGGGGATTCGGTGGCGCCGCGAGACGCAGGTGCTCAGCCAGCTGCAGGGCCTGGCCACGCGACTATCTCTGCAGACCCCGGCACCCAGCGTGCCCATGACCAAGGCGGACTCTAGGCGTTCCAGTCAGCGGCTGAGTGGCTTCGAGAATGCCGGCTATCAGCTGTGCGATGAAACGGCCAAGCTGCCCCTGGGCCCCGGCTTGGGGATGGGACTGAGCAACCAGTGCGGCAGTGGCAGCCAGGCCTATGGCTCCCAGAACGAGTTCAATGCCAGCATGTTTGCCCCGGCCTTGGCCCAACAGTTCAACAACGCCGCCCAGGTGCAGCGTGCGGCTGGAGGAGGTGGAGGAGGACCTCCGGGACATCGCGCCCAGTCTCTGATGGACTTGCGCTGCACCTTGCCGGGAATGTACAATCCCCGCCACGTCCTGGACACAGAGGACAAGAATGCCAAGTACTTCAACATAACCATCGACGACCTTAAGAACAATCTGCAGGACTCGCATCGGCCGTCGCCACCCTCACTCATCGGCTCCACCAGCAACGATCCCATCTACTGCTCCATCGAGCCCAAGCAGATGACCCCACCGCCTGCCCAACAGCGTTCGCAGCACGGACATCGCCCTAGGGGCAGCCACAAGCAGCCGCCGCCCGGCCAGCTGTCGAGGAACTGCATCTCCCTGGAGAACCTGGAAGGAATCAACAAGGTGCATAATGACCTGAATGCCTACGGCAACAACCTGCTGCAGAACTACACGCAGCAGCAGCAGTACTACCTGGCCATGCTGCTCAATCCCCTCCACCAGCAACAGCAACAGCAGATGCAGCAACTGCAACAGCACCACCACCAGGCGGCAGGGGGCATCTACCGCAGGCCGTCCACCTGCAGCTCGATCGGTGGATTCACCGGAACGGTGCTCGCCCAGCCGCGGCGCGGCTCCCACCACAGCCAGCAGATGCAGTACTACGGGGGCTTTGGGTATGCCAACTATGCTAATCCCTACATCACGGCCAACAGTAAGCTGTCGCTGGGCAACGAGTCCGACGACTACCGCAAGTACCGCGATGTGGCCCTGTAGGCGGTCCAGATCCAGTCCAGTCCAGTCAGCGCTTAGATTAAACTTATATTATATGTATATTGTAGGACATGCTCGAATTAGAATGAGATTCCTCGGAATAACGACCAAAGAGCCACAAACTAACTCAGTTTCCGTTCGCAAACCAACACGTGAGGAGGAAGCGACAAACTCCAGAAACTTGTTGAAATCATCGACTAACTAACTAGCAACATCAACTAGATGTACCCTAAGTTTAGACGTAAGCATCGACAGCGAACATTCATCGTTTAATATTGTAGCTAGGAATACGAATACGAATACGAATAACAATACTCGATTACTCGAACTGATCGGCAGTCCCAACCATTCACAGACAGATCGAAAACTGTACATATTTGTAATTAAAAGCAATCATGTTTCACTTAAAGCCCAACAGATCGGCCAGGGGATTGTCTCCAGAGCTGGCTGGAATGGTTGTTGCAGTGCGGGTTCTGCTAGGAGCGGGCTTACTCGCATTGTGGGGCAGAGGCTGAGGCTTGGCCTGCTTGCTCGTCGCAGCTCCTCCGAATAGATCATCGTCGTCTTCATCGTCGCTAAAGAGGGTATTGCTCTTGCTCGACTGGACAGGCACGATCTTTTTCTTAGGAGCAATCTTCGCTGGCAACTTGAAGTCCTCATCCTCGTCGCTGCTAAACAGAGAAGCTGCTGGCGGTTTGGAGGGCACCTTGGCCTGGACAGAGGGCAGTGGGGCGGACACTGCTTCACTGGCAAACAAATCATCATCGTCATCGCTCTCATCGAACAACTTGGCTGGTCTCATCGCCAGCGTATGTGCTTTGGGCTGTATGTGATCCTCTGGCGGCTCACTGGGCAGACGAGCAGTCAGTACCTTAGCTTTAGGAGCTCCCATAGTCTTAGCGGCAGGAGTTACCTGGCTTTCCGCTGATGAAACGGTTTGTATCGCAGCCGACACTGTCTTAGCAGGAGCAAAAAGGTCCTCATCTTCATCATCACTGTCCAACAAAGATCGTACCAGTTTGGCCAGAGTCGGTGTCTTGTTTGGAGCTGTTGCTGTAGATTGTGGAGCTACCTCAGCCGTTGTCTGCTGCCCTTCTGCCAGCACACTCTTGGCGTAGCTCTCTTTCCTGCCCTGCCTGGTCGATGGTCGCCTTCGAGCCGGTCCTCGAGTCCGTGTTTTGTTCACGTGTTGAAGGCCATTATTCCCGCCGCTGGATGTGAAGTCCTCATTGGGCCTGGGTGAGGTGGCACTCGATGGTTTAGCACCTGATGTTGATACCTCTGCTTCTTCTGTAGGAGACGCAGTCTCCTGCTTCTTTGGGAACTTGGGCAGGCCTCCTCCGGTGCCAGGAAGCAAAGCCTGAACATTGATGTTGATATTGGGCATCTTCAGTTTCTTCACGGGAGATGTGGGAGCAGACAAGTTAGATGCTTCTTGTGCCTTGCTGCGGTCTACTTCATCGGATGGTTCTTCTTGATGCTCCTCCTCCACGATGGAAGGTTTGGTGGGATTGCTTTGCTCTACGGCTCCTGCTCTAGCAGTTTCACTGAAGTCATCATAGAAAATCGTATGTATCCGGGTTGTGTTCGAAGGAACATCGATGGGATGTGCTGCAGCATGCTTCTGACTCTCAGCAGAGTCGTCATCGTCATCGGGTGGCACATCGCTGAACAAACCAATGGACCCATGGTCGCCGGGGGTCGCTGCCGAGCTCTTGTTTGCAACTGGAATCTTGGGCAGCGCCGGCTCAAAGAAGTCCTGCTCGTTCTCAAACATTTTCGAGGCACTCAAGCTGCTGAGGCTGCTGCTGCCTAGTGTCTGGAAGAACTCGCTGTCATCCGGAGGCTCCTCGGAGAAAAGACTTGTGTAGTTCTGCGTGATTTGCTGGGCAGCATCGATGTCACCTTCATGTTCCGTTGTAGAGACTTTGGATGTTTTATTTGTGATATCAGCCACCATAGTTATGATAGGGTCTTCATCGTCATCCAGGTCATCCGGCGGAGGGGTCTCTGAGACAGGTGCTCCGATTTTCGGGCTGCCAAATAGATCCGCCATGACATCGACTTTGTCTTTGTTGGGACTTTCATCTTGTGTTTTGTTCGGTGGCTCCGGAGTTGGCAGGATTGTCTCTGGCAGTTTCTGTGGCTTAATTTCTTTGTCCAACTCTTGTGGCTCAATCTCTTTACTAATTTCCATGGCACCAGCAGTAACATCTTCTGACTTGGTCTTTGCTGTGCTCATAAATGAATCATCATCGCTGAAATCTTCGTTAAACAAGTCAGCCGTTTCGCATGCAACTACTTGCACCCTGCTAACCTGCTGAGGGTTCGATTTCTCTTCAATAATCTCAATGGATGCTGGGGGTTTGTGGTGAATATATCCGTTCTCCGATAATACTTCTTGTTTCTTCTCTTCAATTTCCTGCGCTGGCTGGGCTTTTTCTGGAACAATCTCAACAGGTTCTTTTAATTTCTCCGTTTTGGTTTCAGCTTCTCTCTCATCCGATGGTTCCCCGCCACTGGCAAATAAGTTCTTGGACTTTGGCGTTCCGAATAGATCCTCATCCTGAATGTCATCAAAAAGATCTTTCTTTGGAGCCATAGGCGTTTCTACTTTCTTTTCAACTAACAGATCTTTCTCCTTTTTGTTCTCCTGGACTCCAATGGGTTTCTTCTTTGAGCCAAACAAATCAGTGACATCATAATGGTCGTCATCATCAAACAGAGAGTTTTTCCCAACTAATCTCTCTGAGAGTTTGTTTGGCTGCATCGATGGCTTCACAAATATATCATCTATATCCAAATCATCGTCATCGAATAGGGAGGATTCAAGTTTTTGTTCTGGTGGCTTTGGTTTGGGGGAAAAGGAGCTTAGGAAGTCATCTTCCAGATCATCATCAAAAAGAGACTTTGGCAACGGTTTCGCAGACTTTTTGGGAGGATTTTCACTCGGCGTGGCACTCAAAGACGACGGCCCGTCATTAAAGATGGCCCTAGACAGATCATTGGACGCATCATTAAGCGGAGTCTGCGTTGGAATGGGACTCAACGGTGGACTGTCATCAAAGAGATTAACAGTTTTGGGCCTGGGCTGAGTTGATACAATCTCATTGATCTGCTTGGGCGTGTCCTGTTTGGTTGCTTGAACCACTTCGGGCAACTTGTTTCGTTGATGCGATGTTCCAGCGGATGTTGAGTTGTTTACCGCCTTTGTCTGCACCTTATCCACAATTTCAGACATTAAAGAGTTGAATTCATCATCATTAAAAAGATTTACAGGCTTGCGTTTAATTGGGCTGGGATTAGCCTCGGTTTTCCTGGGAATTTGTGGGGGCACAGCTTCGTCGAATAGCCCTGGCGGTGGGTGATGGACTGTGCTGCTGTTGCTGGAGCTCAGAGAGGCCTCCGATGCAATTGGCAAGCGAGCAGCTGTATTCCTGTGGCCAATGGCAGGCGACGATCTGGGAGATGAGGAAGTAGAAGGCGGATCATCGCTTGGCGGTGATTGCCGAAGGGCAGCAAACAAGTCACGTTCATGGGGATTCCGTTGACTGCTTATAATTGGACGTGGCTGTGTCCTATTGGCAGCAGCTTCTCTTGGCTGGTCAGCAGGGGCTAAGATAGGAGCTGCATTGGCAGGAAACTGAAGCTTAGGTGGTGACACAACTACCGGCCCCATGGTCGCCGAGGCCAAGGAAGAAGAGTCGGATAGCTGTGGCTGCACGAATTTGTTCCCTTGCGTAGGTGTTTTACTAGACACTGACTCCCTCTCATCCGATGAGCTGGAGGAGAATTCCTCGGACTTCTCATCATCGCTGTTCTCTTTGCTATCATAGAGTCCAGCATACTTGTGCTCCTGCCATTCCCTAGAGCCAATAATGTAGGGCAAGGGAATGGCATCGTACGGGTTCTTGGCGCGAAAGATTGTTCTGTCGATTAGAATAGTTAATAAGGAGTGCATCTTTATAAACACAACCCACATACGTAGAATCAACTGGCGCATCATCGTCGTCCGAATCGGGCACGTCAATGGTCACCGGCTCAAAGTTCTTGCGAAACATTTGCAGATTGTTTTCTAGAAATTCTTTCGACATTTCCTCGGAACTTTTTGGGAGAGGCTCAGGCTGCAAGCAAATATTGATCATAAACAGTTCTCCAAGGAAAATTCATTGGCTGATGGCACCTTCTTCTTCTTTTCCGCAGCCATCTGAAAGTCGTCATCTTTAATCTCCTGCACCCGATACTCCACAAACTGTTGCCCGAACTGAAGAGAGCGCAGGCTGTTGGTAGCATTGCTCATCGCTATATCGGCTTCCTTGACACTAGTTTCGAACTCTCTCAGATTCCGAGTGGTCCGTTCCCCTCGTTCGTGCAGGTTCTGGGCAACAAAAATATAATTAGTTTGCTGATAAGCTGAGTCAGTTGCGCGAACCTGGGAGATGCGCTTCATTAGAGCCAGGAGAGCACAATCGCCAGCAAAGTTCCATTCTGCCGCCTGGGCTGTTATATCTGCAATTTCAGAATCTATATCCATTGCCAGTCAAACACAGAGTGCAGATTCAAAATTAAATAATAACAATGCAAAACAAAGAGAAGGAAAAATTAACAACACAGAAGTGATGAGCGCCGTTCACTTAACTGCTACTTGTTGCTACTTAAAATCACTGCTGATCGAAGTGATACTAAGGAAAGAGGAAACGTGTTAAGGATACTGGCAGCTATGATTTTGAATTTAATTTCGCTTTCCTTGTTAATTTACATAATATAGTCATTTTATATCTCGGTTTAAAAGTTACTTTTATTCACGGTTCCAAATAGACGTAACTGCGACATTAAAATACTATCGCTCATCTCTATCCAGCAGCTGTTTTTCTATCGCTATCGATAAGTTCAATTGATAAAACGTGTTGTGCCCGTCCGCATTTATTTAATATTATTAGAAGTTTTTACAAATAAAATGGCTATGCTGGCAGAACCACGTCGCCGGAAACGGTATAATTTGTGCCCGCGCGGCAAAGCCCTGTACGAAGGTAAAGTCCTCGGAATCAAATGGTGACAAAAATAACTGAATGCTGGATATTTTGCAGATGATGCTCGCTTTGGCACCAAAATGCTCGAGAAAATGGGATGGTCCAAAGGAAAAGGTCTCGGCGCCAACGAGGACGGCCAACAGGACTTCGTACGTGTTCGCTTGAAGAACGACGCTGAAGGATTGGGTTTCGAGGCAAGAGATGATCAGTGGACCGTTCATGAGGAGGGATTCAATGGACTCCTTAAATCCCTCAATGGTGGCACTGATGAAACCAATGGTGCAAACGGAGCGGCCTCCGCATCTGAAGATGAGGCTAGACCTATGGGGTTTGGGTTTAAAGCCGCAGAACCAGAAGAGCCGCCCAAAAAGAAGCTCAAAGAGAGGATCAGTGGCATATCGCTGGAGGAGGCGTCAAAGGCGAGCAAGGCGCGTGTGCACTACAAGAAATTCACACGGGGGAAGGATTTATCGCAGTACAGCGAAAAGGACCTGGCCAATATATTCGGCAAAAAGGCCACCGAAGAGATTGACGCACCAGTAAAGATCGAACTAACTCAAGTGGAGGAAAAGGAGATAAATCCCAATTTTAGTGGTGTGACAACAGTAGCCACTGGGCTTTCTGTCCATGATTACTTCAAACAAAAATTGGAAGCCATGAAAAATAAGATAAAAAATGGAAGTGGAAATACCCTTACGCAAAGCCCTGGCACTGATGAGGAGGTCCAGACAGAGAGCGTCCAAAGTGAGCCTATCAAAAAAAAGAAGAAAAAGGACAAGAAGAGAACGGTCAATGTGCCTGCTGAGGAGGAAGAAAATGTAGAGCCTAAGCAAAAGAAAAAGAAGAAGTCGAAACGTGCCTCCGACCATGAAGTTGAGCAGTCAGATACAACTGCAAAAGACAAACCAGTGGAAGTAGTATCTTTAGATGAAACGGCTTCCAAAAAAAAAAAGAAATCAAAGGAAACGAAGGAAACCATTGCAAATGTTTTAGAAGAAGAGCCCTTAAAGAAGAAAAAGAAGTCAAGGAAAGACAAGAAAGTCGCCGAGACCAAGGAGGATGCAGAATCCGAAGCTGCGACAGCCGTTCCAGATGACTCTGAGAATACCTCTCCGTCCAAAAGTAAAAAGAAGAAAAGATCGAAAGAAACAGTTGATAGCCTTTCAGAGCCTGTGGGGGAGGAAACAAGCAAAGCCTCGGGCAATACGCCAGAAGATAAAAACGAATCCCTAGAAGCTCCACTAAAAAAGAAAAAGAAGTCGAAGAAAATCGTGGATGAAGATGAGCAATCAGTAACGCCTGTTCTCGATAAAGCTGAAAAATCCTCCAAGAAAAGGAACAAGTTGGGTCGCGATGTACCTGAAGATTCTGTCCCAGCAGCTGACACAGGAAGGAAGCACAAGGACTCAGTAAGTGCTGAACCCAACTCATCCGGCGATAAAAGCGATCAATCAGCCGATGAAGATCAGCCTGAGGAGCTCTTATCTCTGGACGAAATAAAAGAAAAAATCAAATCATTCAATATTTATACCATCTCTCAATTTTGCGCAGACAAATTCCAAATGTTTGATATGAATGCGTTTCGAGAATCGTCGCTGGCTGAAATAACAGGCTACGGGTGCACCGCGAACATGGAGTTGAGGGTGGAGGAGATGAAGAACGACGACAAGCGAATTATGGACCTTTGGAAGAATGAATCGTATGCTAGCTATAAGAAATCTGACAGATTTACAAACACCAGATATCCGAATCAGGTGAAGCGCACGACGCTACGGGCCGTGAAGAAAAGATTCGCATTTCAGGCCATTTGATTAGGGCAAAACGAAATATATGTAATTCAACGTTATTCTTAATACGATTTGTTTGTACATAAACAACTTAATTATTTTAAGCTTCATGGTCTACATTTTAAAGTGTAACGCCGATAATTAAACTGAACTACATATGCCCCGCAAAGCTGTGCCATAATCTTCAGTCTTCTTCATAGAACCAAGATGCGGCGTGACTCTGGTGGGATATGCACTCCACTCAACTCCCCCTTTAGTCTGCGCTTGAATGTTAGGTACTCTCGCTGGTGCTGGTACTTGTGTAGTGTTCTAATATCAATGGGGTGCGGTGCCGCCTTAAAGCTAATCATGAAATACCAACACGCTTAAGACTAGTCTGGCGTCCCACGATTCGCTAGACGACGCGAACGGCGCAGTGGTCTTTTGTCCTGATCGAAGCTCTGCTGACGTTTCTCCGACCGATTGGCGTTGTTTCGATTAAAGTTGTTCAAATGAACGTGTGAGTCCCACTGCGAGAGAGATACAACCATAGAAAAATCATTCCACATGTACACCAGATGTGTTTTTGTCAACTTACCGAACCAGACACGATTTCCGAGCGCACTGGATGCCAGTCCAAGTCTCTTACCACATTCCTGTGCCCCTCAATAGCCTCTTTGATCCTGCCAGTCAGCACGTCGTAAACTGTAACCGATACGCAATTAAAGCTTTTTCAATTTCTTCTTCATTTTGCCCACTCACTAATAATGCGTCCCGTAGAACATCCTGTGTAGATAAAACGCTGTCCAGTCTGTTCCAGCGGCGAGAACTTGGCGCGCAGCAGTGTTTTGGTTACTCTATGACCACGATAAGTCATTATACTGGAATCCCCGTCCATAGCCTTGCGGGGATCGTAAACTGCAAAAGAATATAATCATTAAACAAGAATAAAAAAAAAATGAGGCTGGAAAATGTCCCTTAATCCTTACATGACTGTGGCACCCGATTCCAGCGATAGTCCCACATCGAAAGATCCAGTCGCTCTTGCCTGGTCCTGCTGCAATTTCGCGTATTGCTGGGCTGTCTCAAGTCCCACAGCTTAATGCTTTGATCTTTGGAATTGGAAAGTAGATAATAGTCGTCGTTGCGGGAATCAATGTAGGTAATTCCGTCGTAGTGTCCAACCAGGGAGACCACCGCCCTGGACAGTTCCCGAGAGCGGAATGAGTTGCGCAGATCGAATACCTTGATCAGTCCGTCATCGCAGCCAGCGATTATCACATTTGGATTCTTATCATGAAGGTAACAGACGGAGTTCACGTCAGTGCCAGGCATCCGATGAGTGCGCAAGATTTGGGTGGCCCTCGTTTGAATGTCTGTAACGATGACCATGGAATTGTTACTGCCACCAATGATGGTGTCGCCCGTAGGCGAGTACCGAAGCGAGAATATCGCAAGTCGCAGATTGGGCAGCCCGTGGACATCGATCCATTGGCAGTCGTCCTCAGTGCCATTCACAGGCATTATGAAAACTGCAAGAAAATGCAAGTACAATCAGACTTAGTAATTCCTGCTCTGTGTTGCAAACATATGGTTCAGTTCATGAGGTCATTCCAGAGTACAAAAGATAATATAACTTACATGAGCGGGACCAGGTGCTGTAGGCAAAGTTCTGCCCATTCGGACTGAAGTCGGCATCTATAATGCTCCATTCGACGTCGCGTGCTCTGATGCGATTGAGTAGATGGTAGGTGCCCTTCGCCCCGTCATAGATGCGCACGAAGCCATCTGCAACAGGTAATACGTGTTTAGCGAGGTGAAACTTGACCGTTGTGTCAACCCATTCTGACCTTGGCAGGCAATCAAGAGTCTGTCCCCACTCTTATCAAACTTGGTCACAAACACCTTCGAGTCCAGCGACATCAGACGCAAGGACTTTTTATTTGGTATATACAGATTGGATATATAGCGCTGTTGGTTTTGCGAGAAAGAGGCAGAGCCAGGCGCGGCCAGACCATTTTCTCGCTGCTGCAGGGCGTGCAGGAGATTCCAGCGATTGTTCAATGGCTTGCTGGCGAAACCACTCAAAGCCCTTATCTCTTTGTACATGTCGGAGCCCTGCAAATTCATAGAGTACTCGTTAGTCTCGAATGAAAGCTGGAGTATTTCATGATTACTTGAAATTTGTGCAGGTTTGGCTCCCCCCGTATTTTGGGCAATTGGTTTGTGTGATAGCACGTATTACGCATTTCCAACTCCATTGCATTTACAGTAAAGTTAATGTAATTGTTGATGTCACTGTTGTCTGAAGAATCATCGTCGTCACTTAGAAGACCCACTTGATTTCCCATTCTATGTTTTTTTCCAAATGGGAATTATTTTCTTTTTGTTATTAAATCGTTTTAAAAAGTTGGACTTTTGTCCTAAACGTTAAAATAATAGTAAACGCGTATCGCATGCGGTCTTACTTTTTGGTATATTTTTCCGCTCTGGGAGCTGTCAGCTTAGGTTGGGAACTATCGCATTCGCTCTCGCTGTTTCTTTTTTGGTTCTAGCGAAAACAGAAAACGATTTTTTATAATAAGTGACTGCAACTTTACATTACAATCAAAATGCAGCTTGACGCCTTCCATTCACTTCCTCTCGGCCTGGAAGATGTCGTACTAATTGTATAAATTTCTGTGTGCGATATATTCGATATGGTCTAGTTTGCTAGAGACTATACATACTTCTCAGAGACTATATGTTGTGTGGAGACTCCAGTAATATAACGCTGTTAGAAGTGCATTTCACAATGCTGTCCCGCCCCCAATCAACCATTTTACAGTTACTAAAAAGCTACGAAACTGAAAATAAACCAGGGACTTAAAATTATTATTTTTAAATAGAGTATACTTTTATGAAATTTCATTTTATTTCTATCTTTCTGGCGCATATTGTGGGTATTTTTGAAATGGTTTTTATGAAGGGTGACGACTTTTTCTGCAGCATACCGTCTCCTCCTCTCTACAGCTACGCCAAAAATCATTGTATTTAGCATTTACGGTAAGAGATAAAACAGTCCAAACTTTGCTAGAAGCATTTCTAATTGAAAGCTGATCTTAGGTTCCCTACCTTATTTACTTATACCATGCGTTAAAGTACATGCATATGCAGTGATAAACAAAAGGGAGTGTGGGCTTTAGACTTCAAGACAAGACCAATCTAGACTGCAGGGCAAAGATAGCATGAAAATATATATAACGATAAATAAGTATTAGTAGCTGTATCCACAGTGCATCAGTACAAGTACAATTCTGCCACTGCTGCATCTGTCAGTTCGACTGGAAAGCGCAACTGGTTCATATATTACTTTCGCTCGGATTGACTGCTTTTTCCATATAGTTTTTTATAGTTGGTTTGAATTCGACTATCGGACTCCTAAGAGCGAGATGGATATGCGCACCTATGAGTAATTTTACCATGGTTCGTGGAATTCGATCTGAGCCGAGCTTTGTTTGCTATTATTCGAGAAAGCTACATAGCTAGAAAAAGCTTGGCTCAAAGCGATCTCGACAACAAGCGTGGTTGGTTGGAACGGTCGGTCCAACTCGAATCTTGCAACTGTGTGAGTTGTGTGTGCGTGTGTGGTGTTGTGTCTCTCTCTCCCTATCGTTGTGTCTGTGTTTGGTAATGAAATTTGGTTACATTCCCAATCTGAAACTTGCTTGGCTCTTCTCGGCCTAAACACACAAAAAATGCCAAAAATGTAATAAACCAAAACGCAGAGTCGGAATTCCTCACACCATTTGATCAACTCTGCCGTGTTCTGTGCTCAGTGAGCGTGTGTGTGCGTGTGTGTGTGCTTGGATTTTGTTGCTACACCAGCTCGTGGCGTTTGTGTGCGTGCGTGTGTGTGGAATTGATCATAAATACTTTTGCACAACGCGCCCCTCCACAATTCCAGAAGAAAGTTGTTTAGCATATGCGTTGGTCCAGAGGCGCATAGACCCCGGGCAGAGCGGAAAGGAAGGGAAGTGGGACCAGCGGCAGCAGCAGCAGCACTGCCAATAAGTATGTCAAAAAGGGCCTAGAACTGCAGCAACACACAAGGCCCGAACCAGCTACCAGCTACATATATCGCGTGTGTATAATCAAGGCGAAATAATAAAAATAGTAATGAAGAAAGAGAAATAATTTACAAACAAAAAACTGGAACGCGCGAGCCAGACTCGAAAAAGTGAAAGATTGCAAGCTGACGTTTGACGTTGAAGCAGAGCAGAGGCTGAGGCTGAAACTGTGGTTAACTGGAGTGACGTCGTAGTCTCTCAGTCATGGCCTAAGCACACAGATACATACATGCACACACATGCACACCCGTTTGGATGCGAGGGGGATGGTTAGAAGCCACCACCTGTCATGGGCGCTGGCTGCACACCGCTTCCGTTCCCTCTGCTCTGCCCATTCTATTCCAGAGCATACATAGTTCCAGTATCACTTCCACTTCCACTGTCAGTGCTGCAGTTTCCAATTACCGTTTTGCGACTCATAAATAATTTTCGGTGTTTGTGCTTCTACTTTATTGCCAGCTTGTTTTGGGCGATTTCTAAAAGCATTCCATTGTGCCATTCAATTAGCACACAAGTGCCTGGAATCTGCCGATTTGCCCAACTAATTCTCGTACATATGTATGCATATGTATGTAGTTTCTCTTGTTATCCGCTTCGTTTTGGGATCTTCATATGTACATATATACTAGGTAAATATATATATTCATCCCCCTACTCTTTCTGCATTCATCTAAAAGTGACGCAATCATTTGAATATTATTTCGATTCCTATGATTGTTTTACTCTCTGGCGGAATAACCAGTTGTTTGCTGGCTGGCTGTTCGTTTCGTTGTTGTTTCGTTGCATTTATCTGCAGCTAAAATCTCTCGTATCGTGGCTCTTGAATGCTATTAGCTCTGGCAATTATGCCAATTCAAGTTCATTATGTTGCTGCGGCCGCTGCCGTTTACTGTTATTATTGGGTATTTATTTAATTGTCATTGTTAGCGCTTCGACCGCAGCCCGAAACAAAACGAAAGACTTAGGCAACGAACCCGCTCGACCAAAAATCTAAAACTGGCGCTCGCTCGCCGCCAATCCCCAATGCAAATGTCGCTGCCGAGCGACCGCTTTTCAATTTATTTAAATGATTTCTGATTGCAAGCAATTGTTTAAGTCGAGCCACTTTCGTTTTCCTTTATTTTCCGCCTCAGCCTTTGTCTTTTGCCATCATTTATTTATATTTCCAGCATTCCAACCGCACTCGGATGGAAAAGAAAGCTGGTAAGAACGCTAGTTGCCGACTAGATCATACCCACTAGACTAGACCCCTATCAGTTACACTTTCTATTGATGGCATTAAGAGGTCCACTTGTTTTCCATATCCAGCCTTAAAGTTATAGACTCTGAAGCACGTCCTATTGTCTGGTGTCTCAGACACATTCACGTAAAACCAGTATACCCCTTGACCAATACGAGTATAGGGTGTAGTGGCTACGGAACAGTGGACAGACAATATGATGCCTTTGACAGGTATGCGAAATTCTATGCAAGCACCTCCCACCTCCTCCTCGTGTTCTGTAGATAGAGCAGACACTTCCCTTTTCTTCGCTTTTCGTCTCAGTCACACCCAAGTGACCATGGTGGCATGACGTGTGATGTAAGTGGCACGAGGCGTTTTGTCAAAGCCGCCCCCTAAGCTAATTGGCGGGCCAGTAGGAGGAAGGGCAGGGCTCCTTCTCAGCATTATGGATATTCATATCCATATCCACAGCCATGTTCATGTCCATTACAATTATCATTACACGCTAATTATGTCAAAAGCAATGTCTAATTGGGCCATTCAATCACACCGATTGTGATCGCATCAACGGATCATACGCTTTTCGCTTTTCGCTTGTCGCCCTCGTGGGCGTTTCCATTCATGGCTTGTAAGTTGTTGATTGATATTCGATTGCGGGGGCTGGACAAGAAAACTATTCCATTCCGGCTTGTAGATCAGTTACTCATCGCTGTGGAAAAAGGTGGAAAGAGGTGATAATGGAAACTTTAGGAAGTTCTTCGGCCCGTTCTCCAACTCACTATCTCCTCTTATTCGTTGTGGCCCATCGAGATCGAGAGCAGGCCGTCCGTCAAAAGCGGAACAAAATTTAATTCACAGCCAATCACAGTAATTTTGTGTTACAAAATATCTTAACGGCCTTCGCCGCATTAGCATTTGCATTTTCCAACTCTTCCATCTTTCAATATTTCAATTTTCCATTAGTGCTGGAGCCCAAGTTGGAGCTGGCATGCCATCCGCCATCCGCCAGCCGCCGTTCGACGGGGGCTCGGGCCAGCAACCTTCGGTGGGAGATGGCGGCGAGGTGACTATGCAACACACTCCCCCTCCCGATCCACTGGCTCAACGCTTAACGTTCATTAAACTTGAAAAGAAAGCAAAACGATGACGCTGACGAGGCTTCGACTACGACTCCGACTCCGACTCCGACATCCACTTGCAGTTTTGGCTTTGTCTGAGCCGAGCCGCATTTGTTTTAATTTTGGTCAAAGCCGCAGCCGCGCGGCAGCCAGAGCCACAGCAACAACAACAGTTACAGCCACAATAACATTCAATTAAAGTTACATGCACTTGCCTCGAGGCGCATACCCACCCGTAGATACAATATGCGAGCACTCGCATATGCTTTTTTCCACTTCAATTTAATTGTTGCAACTCAACAACAAATACAACACGAATAACAACCGAAAGAAAACAACAATCGCGTCAATTAATCAAATGGAAAATGCAACTTTTGCCGGTGCCAGGCGGCTGTTGAAGGCGGTTCGGCGGTTCGTTCGTGCCCCAACACCAAAAGCAACAAGTTCAGCTGTGGCACGTTCAGAGCAGGCTCTGGTTCGCAGCGCGAGGTCAATGGCAAGGCGAAATACCCGAAGCCCAGGCCCAGCCGAACCTGTGGCCCTTTTCGCCCCATTCAGGCCGGAGCCAAAAATGAATCCATTCCGCCTCTTGTCCACTTAATTAAAATTCATTAATAATCTGTTCACAGTTGTCCACAAAGCAGCCAAAGAGCCAAAAAAAATGAAAGTTTTGGCTCGGACGCCTGCGCAGAAACCAAAGTTTGTGTGGCTTTGACTTTGACTGGGGATTGGGGTTTGGGATGGGGCTTGGGGCTTGGGGATGGGGCTTTGGCTGTTGACCAGTTTTGGTCTGGGCCAAAATCTAATCTCAACTTAAATAGGAAATATGTCTCCCACTCAGCCAGTAATCAATTTGGTCATTTCTTGGTTGTTTCTGTGGCACAGCAGCTTCTGCCAGCAGCGGACGTATGATGAGGATGAGCGGCTGCTGATGACGAATGACGAATGACGAACTGAAAGTGTCGCCCCCAGAACCAGCTCGACGCACCACAAACTAGCACCTTGCTCGGAAGCTGAGTCTGTGGCTGCAGAACAGATACGATTCCGAGTGAAATTAGAAGAGGAAAAGAAAAGTGACAAATCCAACTGGCGACTGGCGACTGGCATTTGGCAACTGGCGGAACCTGTCCCCAAATCCAACGCACACACAGAAGGAGAGCTGAAGAGAGGCTGGCAGCAGGCAGAAGGCAGCAGCAGCATGTATCGCCCAAATTTCTACGAGTCGACGTGCCTGCGGTGCAGCGAGACCGTCTATCAGGTGGATCGTGTGGGGCCACTCAAGGATTTCACATTCTTTCATTCCGGTTGCTTCAAGTGCGTCCACTGCGGCACCAAGCTAACGCTCAAGACATATTTCAATAATCAACACAAGCAGGATGACAAAGAGGTAAGTGCCACAGACGAAGACACGAAAGACTCGGGCGACAAACGCGTCAAGCAAACAAATATTTGCAAGTATTTGCACAGCTGCAAAATGCAGCAAAATGCAGCAAAATGCAGCAAAATGCAAAATGCAAAAGTGCAGTTCGAATTTCGAACGACTCTACGACACTTTTCCGTGCCCATGCATAATAATAAATAACTCTGTTATTGCGCTCTGCCGCAGCAGAAATGTGTGTCAGTGCGGTCTGTCTGTCATCCATATGCATATATCGTACATTTATATATATGTACATAAGTGTGCATTTATGTACACGCGCGTACAGTGCGTATCGCAGCAATAAGACTACTGCAGCTGCAGTAATCTTATGGAATATGGCAGAAGATTATTTCTTATAATTATCTTCAATTCCTTCAATAATTATAATTATCAATTCGAAACACATTTTCTATGTCAGCCTCCATAACCATAGATCGTTGACATTCCAAGCACGAAACGCACTGTGCTTTGGTGTATACTTATATTGCCACCTGCTGTGTGTAGGTGCAGCGGTTGGTGTTTCATTTGCAAGTGTCTCGAATCTTGGGGTCTGCTCACGCACTCGAGGCGAAACCGAATATGGCTAATGGGGTATATTGATTTGGACAGTAGATAGATACAAATTATAATGATTCGACAGTATCTTCATCTGAAAGGAATCTCTCAAAGAAAGGCCTTAATTGGTACCAAAATGTAATTCGGTTAATAGCCTCCTCGATTGGATGCAGAGCACAAAGACCGGGCAATGACAAATCATTTCTCGCACCTAGAAACATCCCAGTTGTCAGTCAATTAATGCTGTGTTAACCTTTCCATCAACTCTTTCTTGTGCAGGTCTATTGCAGTTCCCATGTACCAAAGAGCGGACCCGGTCATCTCGACCAGACAGCGGTGGGTATTCGCCAGGCCCTGAATGCGCCGCGAACGAGCAAGTTCGTGAACGAACAGATACGGGGCACGCGCACCGAGATCGACGGTGAGTAGGGGCTACAACTGATTCCTCATGGCCCACAGCCTGGCTGATCGTTCTCCGGGCTCCGGCTGGTTCTGTTTTGCAGGTGCCCCACTGGGTGGTTCGCGTCAATCCACGCCTAACGGCTACGTCGGCCGCGAGGTCAACTCCCCGTCGCAGAACGAATCCGACTACAAGTACGGCCGCTTCGACGCCAGTGCCCTCCACATCGCCCATGCCCTGAAGCAGACGGAGGTCCAGAAGGCCTACAACAAGGCGCGCGAGAAGCCGATTGATTTCTACCTGGTAAGTGACCATCGTTGATGCAAGCAGACCCAGACTCCACTCTGCCCCAAGAAGTGGCCGCAAATTAAGAGATTATTTAGTGCAGAACATGTAATGAAATTTTAAGTGGCTAGCGGGCCGCCGGCTGGTCAAGTGTGTATCCCCCGTCTCTGCGTCTTGTTCTCTCCAGTTCTCTCCGAGCTCCAGCGGTTGTGCAATGCTTCTGCGAGTACGAGCATGTGCACAGCCTAATTAATGCACTGCCAGCCAGCGCAGAGTCATGATTATGTAGGCTAGTGTGCTATTTGCACCTGACTGAGGGGTTGCGTTGCCCAAGTTGGGCCAGCAAGAAGCCCAAGAGAACCAAACTATCCACGGGGTCTGGGCAGATATATGTCTCTTCCGAGCATTCTGCCATCTTCAGCACACACAATATATATCAAGATTATATCTAGTCTATAGGTTTCGCAGCAGTACGACTACCATTAGTGTGCGATGATTTAAGCAACACCCCAACTGATCTAGTTGGGGGAAATCCACGCAGAGATTTCCATTCGAGTGGGGGAGGGGGTGATCACGATCGCCCAGCTTGATTATAATTTATTATCGTGCTGCATCGGGTCCAGGTCTACGACTAATCTGGCTGGCTAATCTCCGCATGATGCTTGGGTGAAAGCATTATAATCGCATTCAAATCGCACAAGTTTTGCTTTTCTTTGCCACTGCCATTGCAAATGCCAAAAACCGATTTTTCTTTCACTTTCGAGAATGCCACACGCGAGTGGCCAGCAGCATCAGCATCAGCAGCACCACCAACACTACACCACCAACAAATATTTTTATTGCAACGCTCAATTTAACAAATTTCGAACAGGTGTCTGATGGCGGCGTACACCACCGCATCAGCCCCAGCCACAACAAACAAACCACAAGAAATATATATATGTATATGTACACATGTGAAAAATTGCATGCATGCAATCATTAAAAATTTTCCATGTTTTACAACTGCCACGCACACTCCCTCCCTCACACACTACACACCGCACTCCAAACACCTGAGCCTGCGCCTGTGTCTGCGTCTAAGCCCTGGGCGGGCACACTATTTTGGACAGCAGTGTGGCTGCCTGGAAGCATAGATTTCCATATACGGATACAAGTACAGCAGTGGCAGTGCCAGTGGCAGGGGCAGTGGCAGACACAGGCACGGACGAGACAATGCCGTCACCGTCACTTGTTTTTCCGGCTGCGCTTGCGTTCGTTCGGTAAATCTAAATTATGCGCACCACAGTGAAAGTAACGGCAAGCGAAGCTTTTGCCAGCGACAGCTTTTCTCGTCAGAGCGTCATTCTGGTGGCGAAGCTTGTGCTCCCCCTATACTGAGCTCTCTCCTCTGCCCGCTCTCCGTCTCTTGGGTGGTGATGTCTCCAGACAAGCCCAGCCCAGCCCTTATGCAATGCACGCGTTTTTAAACGCCATGTAATCGCCGTGTAATTTGGCGCGCCGATTCCATATAAAACTCTCACGCAGCCGCAACGGCAGCGGGGCAGGCAGGCAGCAATCCCACAGACACTTCCTCATAGCTGAAAGCTTTTTGCGCATTTCTGTCCAACGCCAATTTTACAATTTATGCCACCGTTTTGGGCTTTTTTTGTTGTTGCTGCTGCTGTTGCTGTTTTTTCTGTTGTTTGTGTGGCCGCTTGCGCAATAATTAATTTCAACATTTTTAGACTTTCGTTTTCGTTCGGTTTTGATTTGATTTGGTTTTGGTTTTGCTTTTGATAGTCTGCACTTCTCTATTTCGCGTTTTTCGCCTTTGTCACCGTGGGCGTCGCATAACTGTACGTACATACGTCTGTGTGCTGCTGTTCAGCTTGTGTTCGTATTTAAAATTTACTCTAAGCCGCTCACGCAATTCCACCCCCATCCGCTGGCCAGCGCAGCGCTCTGCCCATTGTCAATGGGGCTTTGAACCATTTAGTGGCTGGCCGGTGCTTATTACTTGATTTGCTTTTGTTTCATATTGTTATTGTTTTGAACTTGACATTGAGGTTCGGCTTTAATTACACCTTGTACGGGCCGTTGCATGGCGCTAAATGCTACTCGTATGCGGAAGCTACTCGTATTATTTTTCCGGAGCTTTTAAACTGTATTTAGTCGAAAAAACGGTCAGAATGTTACTCGGTATATTTCTAAGCATATTTTCGGGAGGGAGATTACCTGTAGATTTTATGGTGACATTTAAGATCGAAGTTCCATTTTGCTGCAGGGGTAGTACCGGGCATAACTAATTTGTGGAAATTGAGTGCAGCCCGCTGATGCGTAATGACGGCCGAGAACACTGCGAATGAGGTAACAACCATTTGTGGCATTGCCTGAGAAAACATTAGCCAGATTAGCAGTCACAGAGAGCGGGCGCACAGACCCGCAATTATTATTGCACAAATGCAAACAGCAACGGTACATCCAATTGATGGCCAGCCAGCCACAATTATCGACGGAGAGACGTCCACTTATCGATGGGCGCACGCATTGCGTGGCGAATGTGTGGGCGGGATGGATGGGGCGCTGGCGGCAGATGCAACTGCAGCTGGAGGCGGGGCTGGGCCGGGGCCTAATGCCAGACATTTACCCGGGTCTGGTGGCAGCTCAGGCGTGCCATTATAATTAGCCAAGTTAACAAGCCAAGCATTGCAAAAACAACAAACCAAACGCTCGAAATGCATTCGGCGAAAATGCAGATGGATGGATCGTTGCGAAAGCTTTCTCCTAACATCTAACATTCCCGCCCTTCTGCTTTCAGGCCCGCGAGGAGCAGGCTCACCTGGAGATGAAGCACCGCAAGGAGGAGGACGACTTGTACCGCAGATTCGCGAAGAAGCGCGAGGAGGAGGATCGCAAGATCCAGAGCGAGTTCCAGGACGAGTGGGAGCGCGAGCTGCAGCGCCTGACGCACAAATTCGAGAAGGAGTTGGCCACCTCACGGCGCAGCCGGGACGAGGCCAATGTTCTAACGCTGCGCCACGAGCAGCAGAAGGAGGACCTGGAGAAGAACATGACCCTGCGCCGGAGCAAGAAGAAGGAGAGTATCACCCGGAAGATGCTGGAGCACGAGCGCTACGAGACCGCCGCCCTCGTGGACAGGCAGTCGAGCGAAATGCTGGAGCTGATCAGCGCCCGTCGCTCCGAGTACATGCAGAGCGAGAGCATCTTCCTGGACGACGAGTTCAGCGAGGGCGCCGTGCCCATCGAGTATCCGCTGAATGCCCCGGTTCCAGCACCGCCGGCGGTCAGCAAATTCCAGATCTACACGGACCCCATTGAGTTCGAGGATGTCGATCGCATCGCCATCTCCGTCGCTCAGGAGGACCAGAAGACGTTCACGGATCTGGTGCGCCAGCTGGTGGGACGCTGCACCACCGACATCGAGAAGGCCCGCACCATCTTCCGTTGGATCACGGTCAAAAACCTGAATGCCATGCACTTTGACGACGATCTGCGCGGCGACACGCCCATGGGGCTCCTGCGCGGCATCAAATATGGCACAGAGAGCTACCATGTCCTGTTCAAGCGCCTCTGCAGCTACGCCGGCCTCCACTGTGTCGTCATCAAGGGGTATTCGAAGAGCGCCGGCTACCAGCCCGGGGTGAAGTTCCAGGACTCGCGTTTCCGCAACTCCTGGAACGCCGTCTATGTGGCCGGTGCCTGGCGCTTTGTCCAATGCAACTGGGGAGCCCGCCACCTGGTCAATGCCAAGGAAGCGCCGAAGCAGGGTCGCGGCAAGAACGACAGTCTTCGGTGAGTCCAATTAATAGCAGAGATGGAGGGTTTTTGCGTATCTAATCGGTTTTCATCCTTCTTCAGGTACGAGTACGATGACCATTATTTCCTCACCGATCCACGCGAGTTCATCTACGAGTTCTATCCGCTGCAAGAGGAATGGCAGCTCCTAAAGCGCCCCATCACGTTGCGCGAGTTCGAGAATCTACCCTTTGTGCGGTCGCTATTCTTCCGCTACGGCTTGCACTTTGCCGACGAGGGCTATGGGGCTGTGGTCTTCACGGACGACACTGGAGCGGCCACAGTACGCATCGCCATGCCCACGGACATGCAGAGTTGCCTGATCTTCCACTACAATCTCAAGTTCTACGACAGCGACGAGGAGCTCTCCTACGACGGCGTCTCTCTCAAGAGATTCGTGATGCAATCGGTGATCGGCAACATCGTGGCCTTCCGCGTGCACGCCCCCTGCTCGGGCGCCTTTCTGCTGGACATCTTTGCCAATGCGGTGACGCCCCAGGAGTACCTAACTGGGGAGCCCATGAAGTTCAAGTCTGTGTGCAAATTCAAGGTGGGTTCCCGTCCCCTGACTTGTATTACTCCCCTGCTACTGCTAATGGTTGACTTTTTCTTCCGATCAGATCTGCTGCGAGGAGCTTCAGACGGTGATGGTGCCGCTGCCAGACTGTGCCAGCGGAGAATGGGGACCCACAAAGGCCACCCGCCTCTTTGGCCTCATTCCCATCACGCACCAGGTGGGTTAAGTGGTCATATCCTCTGGTAAATATGACAGTGCTCATTCACTTCGTGCTTTCCAGGACCCGCTCATCTTTGCCGGGCGCAGCCTGGATTTGCAATTTCGTATGTCGCGTCCGCTGACAGATTTTATGGCCACGCTGCACAAGAATGGCATCGAGGAAAAGAAGCTGGCGAAGTATGTGACTCACAGCACGCTGGACGACATTGTCACGTTCATCATTAAGTGAGTGCAGAAGGAAATGGAAAATTTAATAGCAATTCAGAGCAATCATTCTCGTTACCCGTTCCCTTGCCCGCTTTCAGCTTCCCTGAGGAGGGTCAGTATGGACTCGACATTTACACGCGTGAACTTGGCGCCCCACAGCACCACCATCACCATAACAACAACTCCTCATCCTCCTCCGGCGAGAAACATTTGTTGACGCACTGTTGTAAATATTTAATCAACTCGTCCAAGCGGAATTGATTCGGTTGGGAGGAGGGGGTTTAGCTGTAGATGCTCGAATGCATTCCTGGACATTGGACGTTGGAAAGGCGGGAAGCGAATCGGAGCAAACACACACACACACACAAAATGCAATATTAATTATAGTCTATACTTAAGCGGGAGCTTAACAAATGTTTACCATATCACAAAAGTCCATTATGGAGGTGCTATCTGACAGCAAACTGGCGAAAATTGAAATCCAATGAAGTCCGATGATAACAATGGAGACAACGATGGATGGATGATGACAATCGGAACTTGTAAATACTCTAGACTCTAATCATTAGACCTTAACGATGCCTAGTAATACCAACCCTAAAATCAGTTCTTAATTAAATTGTACATCTACCGATTAATGCTTAATAATTTATTACGTGAAACGCAATGAAACCCTACATTCTTATATGCGTACATCCGACTTCGAAATGTTTAATGTTTTTTTTTTTGTATAAGCGTTCACGTGCAAAATGTGAATAAAACCTTATTATACAATTATCCTTCACAGACTAAACGAAAGCTCCGCAAGCCTTGCATCAAGTTTAATTATACTTTATTTGTTCATTCTTCTTATCGTACAGAATTTTAAGGTTGACTTTCCCCGTTCAAGAGCAGAATGGTGTGGCTGAGAGAATGATGGTTGATGGGGGCGGCAGGGTCCAGGGTACAGGGGGCATGACGCAGGGCACACTTCATTTTCCAGTTGGCGTCCTTTTCTTCTTTTCGGGGTTTTCTCTCTTTTCAGGGGAATTTTCACTTAAAGTTAGAGAAGAAATACATAAATTTCTTTCGTTTTTTTTTGGAGGATGCTCTTTCTGTTCCTTTTCTTCTGTTAGTAAATTTAATTTTAAACGTGAAACGCAGCACATTTCGATGGTTATTGTTGTTGTTGTTGCATGTTGCATGTTGCTGTCGGTAAAGTTGTATTTGCCCACTTAAATGTTTCGCCTGCCATTCTCGTGCACACTGCAATGAAAATAGTGGAGCGATGGCAGAAAGCCAAAGGAAAACATAATTAATGAACTTTTTAATGAACAGCAGATACAGCTGAATGAAGGTTGGTGTTGGTGTTGGTGTGGTTGTAGATGTGGATGGTGGATACAGTATGTAGGATGCAGGATAACGCGCGATATGAGATTGGATTGGGATAAGCCATGACACAATTAGTAAATTAATAAACAAGTATTTTGTTGGTTTTTTGTTGAATGTCGAGTTCCGTTTAATTTGGTTAACCATCGATAGAATGAAGAGCACAGATGCACGCCGTAAGAAGACAAGGGATTTATTGTTATTAGCAGAGACCAAACAACAAAATCACTAGTCTTCCATACGGAATACACTCCCAGGAGAGGCCAATCGGTTAGTTAGTTTGGATGGAGCGATTTGATTTGCGAGTTAAAATAGACGACATACGATCAAGCACTTAGCACACTTAGGACCCACGACTTGAGGCACCGTTTCCGAGTTAATTGCGCACAGAACTAGCTTGACAGTGAGAATGGCAATGGAAGTGGGAATGGGAATGGGAATAGGACTGGAGAGTGTAATGTGTGTGATGTGTGGTTTCGGGTTAGTCAAATGAGAAGGAGTTGAGTGCATACTTTGATCTGCTTAGTCTGTTTGCGACACCAACCTCTGTTGCAGCAGATACTGGGCCATTTGTATTTGCTTGGGCGTGCCCGAGATGGTGATTATGCGATCGTTCGAGTTGGGCAGGGGCTCGTCGATGGTTATGTACGCACTGGACTCGTTCCGAATGCGGCGGATGCGGCCGCCTCCCTTGCCAATGATGGCGCCAGCCAACTGCGAAACAAACAAATCATAATGATTAGCAATCAAAGTGATGGAAAGATATGTCTGATCCACTACTCACCTCCTTTGGAATGGTGACCTGTGTGCTGTTGTTGGGGTCATGACCCTGCGGCACATTGGTCGGAGCATTTGGGCTCCCGTTGCCTCCGCTGCCGCCGCCAGCGTTGAATCCACCCGCGCCATTAGCACCGCCCAGGGCTCCAACGCCCCCGTTGTTGGCACTGCCGCCACCCAGGCCGTTGCCCAAGGCGCTGTTGCCGCCCTGATTCTGGCCAAAGCTGCCCAGACTGGGCAGACTATTGGTGCCGCCCTGGCTCTGGCTGAAGTTGCCAAGACTTGGCAGGCTGTTGCTGCCCTGGCTCTGGCCAAAGCTGCCGTTGTTGCCTCCAAAGTCACCGGGACCGCCGCCAAAGCCGTTGTTGCCAAAGCTGCCGCCACCGCCAAAGGGTCCGCCGCTGCCTCCGCCAAAACCAGCGCCTGCAAAGCCGCCGGCACCGCCACTAGCATTGCCGAAGCCATCCACATCACCGCCACCGCCGTTGGCCCACGGGTTGATGAAGGGATTGTCCCGCTGTCCCATGCCGCCACCTCCGCCGACTCCTCCTACGCCAGCGCCTCCGGCGCCTGCACCAAAGCGTTCGGCGCCACGTCCCCCACCGCCACTGCCGCGTCCTCCGCCAGCATTACCGCCGAATCCTCCGCCGTTGCCGCCACCAGCAGCGCCACCAGCACCAGCCGCTCCTGCTCCCCCGTTGCGGTTGCCTCCTCGCTGGCTGGGCCGAGTGCTGCCACTGCCGGTGCCATAGCCGCCGTACTCATCCGCATAGACGCGGTCGAAGTTCATCGGATCATAGTTGTGGATAGCCCCCTTAATGGGCGTGTCCCGGGTGAGGGTGATCACCTCGCGCACCGCCTCGATGACCTGGGCCTGCTTGCCCACCGTCTGCACCACGCGATCTGTGCTCTGCGGAGCCACATTGGAGAATACCTTCAAGAAGCGGCAGCCGATGCGCTGTAAGTGGATAGATCAGAAAGGAGATTAGTTTCTGCGCTTTGAGGTAGAGTTTCTGGAAACATGAGTAGTATCCCGCTGAGGCCCTGCTTTCCAGCCCTAGGCCTGGGCCTAAGCCTAAGCCCAAGGGGCTATCATTTCCCAGAAATCAGGACAAAGGACGACCCGCACACAGACACAGAGTCCATAGCAAATCTATTCTGGTCAAGGTCTATTGAGAGCCGAGTTCAAATCAATTTGGCCATGACACAGACACTGGCTCTGGCCGTGACCCGTACCGTCCGTTTCTGTACGTATACGTGTACGTATGTGTGTCCTGTCGTGCATCCTGCCACAGCGGGCAATGGCTCCTAATCAGCATGAAGCAGCAGCTGTCAGACACAGGCACTCAGAATGAGGTCTTCTACCTGCGCGCCATCGAATGTTTCGGGGCAGCTGCCTTCTGCTGCTTCCCTCTCGCTGGCTGCATGTAAAGTGGCAGGAAGTTCTTCTTGCCTCTGCCTCTGCCTCTGGCTTTGCCTGCACCCCCCGACCCCTTTTTTGTCTGCAGCGGAAGTGTAAATGGGGAAATTCGATAGCCACTTAAGAGGGGAAGCAGGTGGGGAGCGGATGGAACAGATTTCTGTTTCTGTTCGTGTGTGTGTGTGTCAATGCCTGGAGTCCTCAGTTCGTCCCGCTTCCGTTGCAGGGCCTTCAGGCCTCTCTGTTCCGCTCCCTGCTTTGTCGTGCCTGAACACATATGTATTTCCTTAGTTTTTCATAAATTTCGTTGGTGCCGCCTAGCTGCCTGCCGCTTGATGATTGCATCATTCCTAGGCCCATTGCGTGCTCCCTTCTCGACTCTCTCTGTCTGTGTGTTTGTGTGTGTGTGTTTGTGTGTACGCGTGTGTGTGTGTAGCAATGACCAAAGGCTGCGTCATGTTCCCTTCGAGCTATCCGGTTCTATCCTCTACCCCCTCGGCTACAGCTACTCCCAGGCGACAACTCGTTGCGTGTGCTCCAGACAACAATGGCGACATCAAAATTCTGAAGTGTTTCCTCGGCCCCCTAATTCCCGCATGCCTTCATTCACATCACATCACCCTTGTGGCTCAAGGGGCGTACAGGATGTGGAGCCTTATGAATGGCCAGGCCAAAAGCGTTGAGTCACACAAACACAAACACAAACACAAACATACATAAATGAAAGAACGAGGTCCGACGAGCATTCCAGCGCCTCTGAGAATCCCTGAATCAAATCTATGAAATTAAAACATGACAACAGACTCGTGCTCCACCCCCTCTCTATGTATGGCTGACACACATAGATCGAATATTAAAATACAAAAAAAAAAAAACCATAGCATACTTTTAGCTGTCCCACGAAACGAGACCAAATTTATTGGCCAGGGCGTGTCGCCGCCTCTCCAAATCTATAGTAGATTTTATTCCCAATCATACGAGAGAAAATCATTAAATTCCTTTCCAACTTTTTTTTGTTGTTGTTTGGCGCCGTCAAGGGGTCACTCTTGGTCCCTAAAAGGACACCCACGCACATCAGCGCCACTGAGGCATGTGCAACGTGGGGCCAGCAATTATATTCATATATCTCCGAGAATCTCCAACTACTAACCGATCATTAGAATGTGTAAATAATTAGTTTATAGAACTCTTGTCTATACCTTTTATTAGTTTGTTATCCACTTTGCAATTGCATACCATTTTCCACTGAATTTGAGATTATAGATGTATTTAGTTCTTATTTTTTTCATCACTGTTTGCTTAATTATGTTAACAGCAGGAGAAGCAGCAGCACCGACCGCTGACAGATAAACGGAGAGAAGAGTGGAACAGTACTGTGCGCGACCAGCGCCAATGTCGAAATAATTGGGTTCAACGATTGCCAGTTGCCATGTAAGGAGACCGAGACGAAGACGCAGGCAGGACGTCGGCAGAGCACACACACACACACAGAGAGAGAGAGAGAGAGAGCGGGAGAACGAATGGGAAAGAGAAAAAAAATGGAAGCACATACAGAAAGGCAGTCAGGCAACAGCATGTGCGTCGCGTCTCTTCTTCGTCTTCCGATGTTCGTGTGTTAGCATGTATTTGTGGCTGTTTGTGTGTGTCATGTCAGGCCCAAAAAGGATACGCAGGCTGCTGTGTGCAGCAGCTGCTGCTGCTCTTCATCGGCGGCCGCCGACGCTCTTCGCTGCCGCTGCCGCTGCCGCTGCCGCTCTGCTTTCTGCTCTCGCTGGCAGCAAACGGAACCGGTGTATTTTTCCTTTCGCCTCATTTAAATGTTTTCGTTTATTTTTTTGCTTTTGTTATGCTGTGTGCGCAGGCGCAGATGAGGGGGACAACAAATAAAAAACTGAAAGTAAATGTTTTGGGCATAATCAAACAACAACTTTACATAGTTCTACACACACATCCACCCACAGGCAACTACTCAAGGGTCAAAGAGCGGGCAGGGGGGCAGCATCATTAACAACAAAAATCGCATTCAATTGATATGCAAAATCTTTAAGTGATTCATGTATGCATCGATGGTGCTCCATTAAAAGATTATAGGGGATTACCAAGGCGCCTTAGATCCCCATCGTCGCCACCAGCAGCAGCAGAGGAAGAAGAATAATGAGAGGAGAGGGGGGGGGGAGAGAGATCATCCTAAGCACGCCGTGGTGGTGGAGAGGGGGAGACGCATCTCTCCCAGCAAAAGGCAATCAAAATTCAATTACGACGGCAGCAATTAAAAAAACTTTTACCAACAGCTGCGGACACGACGATAGTAGTGCAAAACAGCCACACAAAATATGCAAAATGAAGAACAGATACCATTTTTGTGACCACAACTGTTTTACAGACACACACACACACACACACACAACCACACAGATGAGGAGCAAAACTGGAGTACAGTTGTCCAGTGGTGTATCAATTACGGATGTATGTTCCGTATAACACTCGTACTCTTCAAGTGGCTGAAAGAGCGTGGAGGGACGAGAGAGCAGAATGAGGAAGGATGCAACAAACCAGGCGGAAGTGTGTAGAACCTCCAAAATAATTTGATGCCATCGGAAAATAAACCGGATATTGATACAACGATACAACTTCCCCTGCTATAAGCCGATGCCTTTAGTAATCAAATGATAATCACAAAACTCACTTCAGCAGCCACAGACCGCCCAGATGTAGATGCCAGGACGAAATTCGTCCAATGAAGGGGGCTTTTTTCTCGTCTCAGAACTGTGTAGAACGTTTTAATTTATAGGAACCTATGAAACCTCTATGAAACATATAAAACTTTTCATACAGATATCTGTGTTGGCTTGTCTCTCAGCCAAACTATTCAACTCTCAATTTTTCCTTTTTATATTTAGTATATACGAAAAGTTTTTTGTTGCATTCTCCGCCCTTTCATCAATATGTTTTCTAGTTTTCCTCCACTACTTCACTAAAAGGTAATTTTTACAAACTTCAAAGAGTATTTTTGTTTGTTTGTTTCTTATAAGTATGCTTAAGAGTGTACGTAGCACCTGTTTGGCATTCATTAAGGCGAACAGCGTGCAACAAATGTAAGCCGCAGGCGGCAGACGGCAAGCAGAGAGAAAGAAGAGCGCAGGAACAAAGCCAGACCAGGCCCAAAGGCACGTTCAATCCTCGAATGCATTTTAGGGCATTTCTGGATTTACAGACAGACGCACAAAGGATGACGGCTGCAGGATCAGTCGTAGTTGAAGCAGCTGTCGCTCATTATTACTGCCGCTGCAGTGGCAGATGCCATCTTCCCCCGCTCCTTGCCGGCTGCCTCCTTGGCACAGGACAACATTTTAATGGGGGGGCACACGGCACACGGCACACAGGCATGAAACCTGACGACTGAGCTCTCTAGGCACGCAGTAGCTGCTATCGACGCACTATAGGGGAACACATGTCCGGATAATGCGACAGATCTGGCGCTCTGCAAGTTCGGGGGAAATGTGTATTAAAAATAGTCTGGAATAGACTCTGCCAAGGACGTATTAGATGCCAGAAGTAAGCAATTACTTTAACCTCAGGCTCGGTACTCCCTTGGCAAAGGGAGACCCGAACGTAAACCGGCTTTGCAGCGGCCAAAGACAGAAAGTCAGAGCGGGAAATGGCAGAAGACAGAAGACTAAGGGAGAATGGGGGGAGGCCGAATGGCTGACTGAATGGAAACAGCTGCTGGCCAGGCCAGGCCTTGCTGTTGTTGCTCTTGCTGCTGCTGCTGCTGCTGCTCCTGCCGTTGTTCTTGCCGCAACAATGAAGATGGAAACGAGGACGACTTCCTTTTCAGCACAGACTAAAGAAAAGGTACAAATGTATAAACGACAAACACATGCTTTGAGGCAGACACAGTTGAAGATGCTGATGCTGCCCCACGGATGCTGATGCTGATGCTGTTGCTGTTGCTGCTGCTGCTGGAGGCTGATCATCATCATCTGCTGTGGCCATCAAAGCAGTAGCTCAACAGACGACGACAGCTGCAAGGATGCTACACGAATAAGAAACCCATAATAAAGGGAAGGAGTACGAGTCTCAGGAGGAAGCTCCTTTCTGCCTGCTGCCGTGGACTTGTTGACCTCCATAGAAGTAGTGCAGCAGCAGCAGCAGCAGCAGCAGCAGAGAAATCTGAATATGCATGAGGAGCATTTGGGGCGGCTTCAGGGGGAGAATAAGTGTGCGATATTATATTCAAAGCTGGCGGAAGGGGGAAACAAAGCAAAGCAAAGCAGTAAAGCGGAGCAGAGCAGAGCCAGAAAAGCGCGCAGGACATTCCAATTAAAATGCAGACCCACTTGTCGCTAATTAATGAGCACCCAGCCAGCTCCACCTCCAGCTGCTGATTCAGCTACTACGCCTGGAAGGACATGCGTTCCACTTAACTGCACCTCGTATCCTAATTGAACGCAGCAGCACCTCTGCTCTGATAGGGGAGACATTTCTGATTATTTTGAACTTGCGAATTGCGCAATTGAAAAGCGTTTGACGTGCTGCCTCCTACCTCCTACCTCCTGCCACATGCCGACCCAACCTCACGTGTCAGCCGTTTTGAATGCACTAGACGAAGCTCGAGCTTCAGCTTCAATAAAGCGGCAGTGACAAGTGTGTTATGCAAGAGTTGTAGCAGCAGACGTCAGCAACAGATTCCTCCTCCGCTGCATGAGCATTCACACAGACTCTTGTCCTCGTATTGCTATCCATTCGATCGATTCCCTAACAACATCGATGGAGATGCATTCTCCTGTCGCAAACAGAGACCTGCACGCGGAGCAGCAGGCAGCAGCCAGCAGGCGACAGGCAGCAGGAATTTTGTCCTCGTACAAAGTTTTCGATTTAGCCAAGCGCAAAGTTATGTTGACGGGTTTCAACTTCACGTGGCACTCTCGCAGCCGCCGTCGCCGTCGCCGTCGCCGTCGCCGTCGCCGCCTCCCTCCGCTGCTAGGAACGTCAAAAACATGTCAAATATTCCCACGTATCACATAGCCTGAATGACACACCTCCTCATCCTCATCCCCCACCTCGTCCTCAGGCACAGCATAATAGTTATAAGCCCAATTATGTTAGACTTCATGCGAGCGTCATGGTTGGCCAGCGATGTCCCTTGACCGCAGGACACTCGGCATGGGTATGGCGATGGGGGATAACAGGCAAACAAAGGACACGCACCGCGGACAGACATCTGCGGGGACTCAAAAAGCGGAATAGCGGAAATACTTTTCAACTAAATATGTTATCAGCAAAAACATTCAAAACGTTATACAAAAATGTGCGCCACATCACGAACACGAAATGTATTTGGTTTTGCCGAGCATCGGTCTTAGTCTCGAGGAC
This sequence comes from Drosophila miranda, assembly GCF_003369915.1. Taxonomy (NCBI): domain Eukaryota; kingdom Metazoa; phylum Arthropoda; class Insecta; order Diptera; family Drosophilidae; genus Drosophila; species Drosophila miranda. Next base: position 6,687,753 of record NC_046676.1, on the reverse strand, counting down.
GACTAGCATTTATTTTGTTTTTGCATTCTCGGGCATTTTCTTTTACCAAAGAATACATTTCGAAGCAATGGGAAGAACAGGGAGCAAGACCATTCCCATTTACAAAGCAGCTACTCCGCCTCCCATTGCCACCGATCTGTGTCTACTCTGTTTTGAGGGGACCCCAGCTACACCGCGACAGTACGGAATGGGAATGGAAATTGTTTGCATTTACTCACATCGCGTATCTCCTTGATCTTCTGTCCACCTTTGCCTATAACGCAGCCGGCCAAGCTCTGATGGATCAATAGGCGCACATCAAAGTCCTCATCGCGCTGGATGCGAGGAAAAAAATCGAGTTATCGTTTGTGAGAATCATATCACGTTACAATTGCGCCGCGCCACTTACCTCTTCAAAGTATTTCAGCATTTCGGTGATTATCTCCAGAGTGGCCTCGATATCCGCCGAGATTTGGATGGTCCTGTGTTCGGTGTTGAGCGAGCGGTTAGGCGTGCATAGAGATTTTTAGAGGATGTTAAGTGGATAGAAAAACAAGAAAGAGAGAGAGAGAGAGAGAGAGAGAGAGAGAGAGAAAAGTGAGGGGAAAAACACATATTAGAATTGCAGATAAACTAGAAATTAATTCAGGTCTAAAAATGGCCTTCTTTAATGTTGGGAGAACTAGAGAACAAACTTTGCCAGATAGAGAATCGGTGATAAAATAGATAGAGAACAAGAGGGAGAGAGATGGAGATTCCCTCCCAAGTGCCATTCCATGTCATATCATATATCACAAAGTACGAGTAATACCACCACAAGGACACGCAAGACTCTTGCTGGGGGACTTGGGATGTCGGCAAATGGATGATCCCAGGATCCCAGGATCCCAGGATCTCAGGATCTCAGGCCTTTCGATTCTCGGTTCCTTCAGAGTTTAAGCTCAGGCCGTGCATTTGGGAATGGATTGGGTTAAACATGGCACATGGTACGGGGTGCATTGTGGATTAGTATGCGATTAGGATTAGGTTTTTAGCAAGAGCGAGATCAAGTTAGATTCGGGCTAAGAAGGCGACCTTCTGGGCATCACAAACTACAAAACTGGATACTGGATATACAGGATACTGTGCGCCTGGCATACGTAAAGGCATGGGAGGATACAACACACAATATTTGGATAAATACATGACAAAGACAAAGACAAAGATATATGTAGATCTATGCAATATGTATGGGCTAAGGCTAAGGCTAGGGCTGACAAGAGCTCAAACTCGATTGGGTTTCGGTTTCGGGTTCGGGTTCGGTTTCAGCTCTGTTCTCGTCAATTCAATTTCAATATGGCTTGTACAGGAGAGATGCAGATTATATAGTATCTAATTATTGGTAAGGTTAAAGATTTGTATGTGGTTTACCGTTCGGGGCCTTGGGAATCGTCGACAGACACAGCTGCTTTATACTGTTTGTGCCACACAGACGCGCACACATACACATATATATATCGAAGACACGGGCGGATGGGCGGTCGGGCGTTATGTCAGGCAGGCGGGCGGGCGGGCGGTCGGGCAGACAGGCAGACAGGCGGTCGGTCGATGGGCGGGCGGGCAGACGGTCGGTCGGTCGATGGGCGGGCGGGCAGACAGGCGGTCATTCGGTCGATGGACGTAATATACATACATATATGTATATATTTTTTTACATTTGGTTGATTGATACGCCGTTTGTTCACGCCATAGAGACATATAGACCAGGTACATCGCAAGGAGAAGGGACAGGGCCCAAGCATCCACACAGATACAAACGTACCGTACATATATGGGAATATGGGTTCATAGACATATGCATATACATCATTTATACATGGATGTTCAGATATCAGATTATATCGATTCGGCATTTGGTAATTGGTATTTGGTATTGGTATTTGGTATCATCGGGCCAGTTCAGATTCAGATTCAGATACAGATTTAGATTCGGGATTCAGATTCAGATCGATCGGTTACCCAGTATCCGGGTGGGACATAGACCAGAGACCAGAGACCATGGAGACCAGCGGTGCAGAGTGACGGTGCGGGCGGGCGGATCGGGCGATTGTTTTTGGTCGGATCGGTTGAAGATTTTGTTGGGCGTGCGAACCGACGAATTATTATATTTTTTTTATATATATAATTTTTTTTTCAAACAATTTGTTACATATATGGGGTGTACGCAAGAAGAGAGAGAGAGAGAGAGAGAAGAGAGAGAGAGAGAAAATTGTTCATTTAGTTAAAAGGTTAATTAGCGTGTAAATCTATCGTTTTTATTGTTTGTTGTTGTAGATGTTTCTTTTTTTTATTGTTGTTGTTGTTGTAGGTCTTGTTCCTATTTAAGTTATAGTTCACCAAAATAAAAAGGGGGGGATATTTCTCCAAGTTTCATTTAAAAATAAAAAAAAGCGCCTGTAGTATATTACATTTCGGATTCAGATGTTCCTGGGATTACACACATTTCTTATCTATTGCTTGGAACATCCTTTTTGAGAAACGAAACGATAAATAAGAAGAAACCAGAGACAATATAGACGGTAGAGACGATAGAGAGAGAGAGAGATAGGAGAGAGAGTTAAGCTGAGTGGCAGACACCCGTTAGTAAGTGAGAAGCGTGTTTAATCTTATTTCGATTCCTCGCTGCTGCAGAGAGAGAGAGAGAGAGAGAGACTGGCAGGATCCGCTTACAGAGACAGAAAGAGAGATAGAGAGGGAAAGAGTGGTGGTGGTGGTGGTGGTGGTGGTGGTGGTGGTGGTAGGGGTATGGAAGGGCAGACCAGACCGGCACAGAAGACAAGATTTGGTTCGGTTTTGGTTTGGTTCTTGGTTCGCCTCGCTTCGGTTCGGATTGGATTTGGATTGGAGCTCTCGTTTCTGAAGTTCCGAGCGGGGGTTGGGGTTTTGGGGGTGGTAGAGACAGGATGCGAGATAGAGAGACAGTGACAGAGAGTTCGCAGGAGAGAGAGAGAGACACACACGATGACAGAGACAGAGAGACAGACGCTTTTGGGATGGAATCTCGATTGGGTTTCGATTTGCTTTCAACTTTCTAATTTTTGTGGTGCAAAAAAAATTATAAATGTACTTTTAAATAATACTAGACGCTTCAATTGTGATTGTTATGCAGATTTTTGTTCTTTTTTTTCTTTTCTTTTCTTTGATTTTCCTTTGATTTTTGGTTTTTTTGAGTGATTGTCGTGGGTTGGTGGGTGGGTGATTTCATATAGTACCTGAGTCCTCATCTTCTGGATGTGCTGTCCTCCCTTGCCAATCACAGCGCCAGCGATCTGTCAAATAGAAGGAAACATAAAGATCGAGAACGAGGGCGAGAGAGGAGTTTGAATAGCAAAGGCTCTCCAAGGATCCAAGCACTCTCCAAGCATACTTACACTGCTTGGAATTAATATGCGCACGGTGTCCTCATTGCGGCGGTTGCGCTTCTGGTCCTGTGGTCCGTCTCCTGCATCGTTCATTTCACGCTTCATTCTTATTCTCTCTGCAAAACGTACAAAATCCGAAAATGGAATTTGATTATATATTTTTAATGGTTTGCAGCTCAGATACTGTGCTGATCTCTGGTCGCTCGGAATCGAACTGACAGACAGTGCTGAGCGGATCGTAGCGGATCGGCAGCGACAAATAAATCGATGTGGGCCGATCAGAGTCACAGATGGCCTCAGGCGTCAGGCGTCAGGTGAGTGTGTGTGCAATTAAATAACAATTCAATTCAAGCTCTGCTTGGATCCGACGATTCGAGAGCCACAGCTGCAGCTGCAGCTCCACATGACCGAGATTCATTCGTGAGCCGACGCTGGGTTGCATCTACGCCCTATGCCACAAGCCACGGGCCCTCCTTCCCCCCTCCTCTTCCACGAACACACAAATGGCGGAAATGCCAGACAGCCAACGCTCAAACAGAACTCTATTTATACAATACTCATACGGCTGCCACTGCCACGTTCTGCTTGCATAATTGAGAGCAAACGTGTGGAATATACAATTATACAATATTTAACGAGAAATTATTCATTTACATAGAAAAACGCCAAGAGGCTGAGACTTTGATCCAACTATTTGTCGGGGGCTTTGTCGGTGGACTCTCGCCTGCCCACACAAAATTTTTTTTAGCACTTTAGGCCTTTGTATACCCTTATAGCAGCGGAATTTCAGTCTATTCTATTTCAAATTTATTAGATAGGTAAATATATTTGCCATTTCATCTATAATTCTGTCTAGCCGTCAATCTGTACAGCTCTAGCATCTAAACCTCTTCCTATCCACCTTTATCTACTACATTTATCTGTATTACAGAATTGTAAAATAAACCTGCTGCAAGGGTATTTGAAATGTCGCTCTCTAAATGCTCAGCTCTCTCTTTTCTGCTGGTATTGTTTTTTTTTTTTATGGAGTTTCCACATGTCAAAACATCAATTGTCCAAGCTGCTGCTGCTGCTGCTGTTAAGTTGTCAAAAATCTGTCGGATATTGCTATAACAATGGCCAAAGCGGCGGTTGAGGCAATGGAAGATTAAACGAATTTGTCGAGTGCCCCCCGAGTGACTCAGCTTGAAATTGAAATTGGGAATTGTTGAGCGAGACTGTACTACGAAACTACTGCAGAGCTGTTAGATGTGTGGGAAGAGCTTAGGGAAAGGACTGCCGCCACCACCTTCCATTCGGGACCGCTTTTATCTAACAGCGAACAATATATTAGAATATTGTTGGAAAAACTAAAAAAAACTGAGAAAACGAAGAGCTCGTCTCGTGGCGGGGGCAATCTCTTATGCTTATAGAATGATCTTGTAGTCCTTCACAGAATTACCTTCTTTTCTTTTTGCTTTTCAAAAAAAATATCACAATGAATCACTTGAATATTTTTATGCTTTTATTCGGGTACATCGCACAGACTTCCCCTCACATTCCACTGACTTTTCAAACTTTTCCACTCGACAGTTACATAATACTAAGACTCGTCTATCGTCCAGACGATACCAAAGGATAGCAGAGGAGCAAAGAGCACCGCTTGTGAGTCCTGTAGAAAAACTAATGAATAGTAGACACCAGAACGGGTGCTATTTATACGAAAAATCCTTCGATATGGCATCCTGGGGGCTGGCCAATCGGCAGCTATTGGGGATCGGATATATGACAGCGGAAATCGCCGACCAATAGAATTCGTACAAATGTACCAAGTGACAATACCTCAAATAGGGTAAGTGCCCGCCTATGGCGTACCGGATGCTAGGCAACCGGGATAATTGTACTGGACTGACCATAACACAAATCGTTCTATAGGGGAATACAGAATACCGAATATATAGAATAGACTATTCCTTCCCTATGTACGAAACGTATCGAAGAATGTATGGGACTCGTGTACATACAGCGATATTTGTGGGGGAGGAAGTGCATTTCGGTTTGGAACACATATGTGGAGCAGAGTATAGATTCTTTATATAAGAACACATAGTAGCATGTATGTATTACATACAGGATGGATGATATGCTGAATTTCCCCACGATATTCATTTAACATTTACTTAATTTAAAAACTTATTCATGGAGAGTTGCAGAGAGATAAAAAATACCACAATTTCTCTTTCTCTAAACCCTAGAGAGTGGGTAAGTAAGAGCAGATTATCTGTGGTATTAGGGACCCGGTCACTTCTGGACAGTCTTCTTTGGGAAAATTTTTGTTTGTGTCGTGGTAGGTCACCCTGTACAAGAACTCCCATTGCTCTACCTACGCTCAAAACTTTGTACATTATATATTACATATATAGAAATTGCCTATATGCATGTGTGCATGTACATGGGACTGCGTAATGAATTTACAGTTTGGCATTAGACTAATAACCGGAGGAGTGGCCGAGGGGGAGGAATAAATAGTGGATAGTGGACTCCTTTTTGGAGAAGCAGAAGGTAAAGAACTGCAGCCTTCGTGCAGTTTTCTTTGAATTTTAGATGAAACTTCAGCTGATGTTTTCCCATTATGCATATTTTAGATGGCAGGCACCAGGAGGAGTAGTTGTCGTCGTCGTCGTCGTCGGAGCAGTGGCAGGCAGGTCGGTCCTAACCGTTTTTCTAAGATATCAAAGCGTTTAACTATTGATAGAGCCCAATACATGTCCCTGCAACCCTCGGTGCTGGGTTCCTTGGCTAAATGCCTGTGAAATGCAACAAATTGCGCTCACCTGGACAAATATCATTAGAGGGTCTGTGTTCTATCTACGAGTAGAATATGGATGTGGATGGATGAGGCGGTCATTAGACTGCAAGCTGCACTGAGCGAAAAAGCGAATTCAACTATTGTTTCTAAGAGCGAAGATTGTCGAGAAGATTGGCTGTACTTTCCAGCACCTTGGTGGGCCCCTGCGGTGCTGCACTGATTGCATTCTGCGGTCGGTGCGAGGACAGTTCTCGTTTCGCAGGAGCATACGATACGGGTCCTTATTCCCAGTGTACTGTAAATGCATTATTCAAGTAATTGCTGCAAAATCGACGAACAGTAGTTCGTCAAAGGGAAAGAACCCAGAGCCCATCCATGCCATGTGCCACCCATAAGACCATCCTCGGCAGACGCAAGCCCCATCCCCGCAAGCAGCCTAATGAAACTCTGAGAGTTTGAACAGCCGTTCCCAGGAGCTCAGAGATCTAATTATAGGGACAATTTCAATGGCCTCAGGACGAGACCGATACCGGGGCCCAAGCCCAGGCCCAGGCACCGTCGCAGGCACAGGTCAAAAGGGCATTAGAAACTTTGTGTCTGCAAGTGCGGAAGTGGCCAGAAGATTGCTTCCCCTTTGCAAGCACCCTAGATGCCCCGCACTGATTGCATTTAGCGGTCAGTGTGGGAAATGCTCTCTTAGCGAACGTAAACACAGCTTCCCAGGAGCAGGTCCCCAGGAGCAGGCACAAGAGAGTAGGAGAGTGAAGCGAGGCCTTGGAATTCCTGAAAGTGACACAAATGACAGGTAAGCAATTATGTGAAAATCATTTGATTGCTGTCCACATCCTGTTCAAATAGCCTTTGACAGCGCACACGCCGCCGTCCCACCACCCACCACTCACCACCCACCATCCAACGGTTCGTACTGCCCCTCCCCCACCCAACAAAAAACAACAACAAATGCAATAACGACAATAATTTAAGCTGTTCGTCCACCGGGCGAACGCGCTTGAAACTTTTTTTTTTTTATACAATACTCGTGTACATGCCCCCCGGGCCCTCCACACACACACACACACACGTGCAAACATACAGGTGACCACAAAACAAAAGAAAAACAAGAACAAAATAAATGAAGAGAGAAGGAGAGGAGAGGGAGAGAGCGAAAGGGGATCACATGTCCAGCGAGACGTGGCGAACCACATCAAAACGCGGTTCGGGGCTGCCCACCAAAGAGCAAAAGGAGTCGGGTCACACACACACACACACACACTTACATACACACGCACCCATGTCCCCGACGCTCTTTTGCTTTTCCTTCTGTGCCTGCTCTTTTCCAAGCATTAGAGATGAGCACGTGACTCGCGTGTATTATCGTGATAAATGTTGTGACCACCATTCCCTTCCTTAAGGCAAAGCTTACCCGGCTTACAGATGCAGCTATAGAATGCTGGTAAGATCAAATGTACTTACTTACATCTGTATATTGGACACTAAGATACTGGAAGATACTGTGTCCGATTATTGTCTGTATACTATAATTTTGAATATTCAGCCTGGCTCATAAATATTTTTTTTGAAATCGGAATAGAATGTCATATATTACTAATCCTGGTGTTTTGTGGGAATCAGTGAAGCCATCCCTGGCATGGAGGGCAATCTCCCTTTCTATCCGTGGTCGCGTGTTGTATCACGTTGTCAGCTCTGGTATTTTTTTTTTACGTATGTGTATCCATGGCTATCCCTTTTCTGTCCACCTCCGCCGAAACCCCGACACATTTCATTTTTTTTTTTTTTTGCCAGCGTAATTGGGCGGTGGGTATATGCGTTCCAACTCTATAATTTAGCGGAAAAACAGCTAATGGACGCCATGGCCAACAACAACACAATATAACCCACCCCCACCCAGAATGTGGAGCAAAGAAGCAGGGCAAAAGCGGAAATGCATACAATTGACAATTCTCATCGTCCGCGCTAGAAAAATAGATAGCCGCCCCCTTTCAGCCCTGTATCTGTATGTGTATGTGAATGTTCATGTGCTGTCCACTTCAAGGCTTTTATGGACATGTCAGCGTGCTTAGCGAGCCAAGTCGGGAGCCAGCACCAGCGCCAGCCATCGACATCGCGTGTGTCTCTTTAGACGGGGGTGTGGGAGGATAGTAGTTGGAGGTGGGGTCCCTGCTGGTCCCTGCGCTAATAACTAATGTGCTTATGGCGTGTGCCGTCTTCCTATCCCGCTCTAACCTGTCCTGTCCTGTCCTGTCCCAACTTTCACGGAGAGCTACAGTAAAACTTGTCTTTGGCTGCCAGCTCTCCTTGTCTCCGCCCCAAAATTTGTTGAATTATTAAAAGACTTCGATTGAGAGGTACTTTGCTTCCTCCTCCTCCTCCTACTCACGCAATCCTTCCTCCATTTCGTTCCTTGTACCTTACCCTTACCTTTATCAACTATCAACTGCATCTTGAGCCATTCATCTTCAGCTAATTAATTGGAAATCCAAGAATCATTGTGCAGCAGAAATAGAAATACCACACCAGTCAAGGCTTCAAAATCAATAAAACTCGTTCGTTGACGGGGGTAAGGGGTGATGGGAAACGTGTTTCAAGTATTATTTTACGATTTGCATACAAAAAAAAAAAACAAAAAACATTTGCGTTGTTTCGTTTTTTCATTCGTCATTCGAGAAGACAAAAGCTATCAAAAATATTCATTGTGTGGAACATGTTTTGCGATTGTCATTGCGAATGGGAATTGGCCTGAAGAGGCCCCCAAGAAGTAGGGAAAGAGAAGAGAAGAGCGATTACAATCGAAGTTGACTAAAATGTTCGTATTTCTTTCGTTATGTACCCCCATATTGTGCATACATAAACCCAATAGATACTTATTAGATATATTTAAATGCGGGCAAAGGGAACCGACATTTGAACTATCTGGAATGGGAATGGAACTGGAACGATAGTCATATGGGAAATCATCAAAGCCGCCAACATCCGACAACGAATTGCGGTACAATGACAGCATCCCAGCTCCGTATTATTTGTTATTTATTTCATTTTCCCATGCTCAGCTGAGTGCATTGGAAACAAGGCGAGCATAATACATTTTACATGAAATATGGGAGCTCCGCTCCTCCACCAGAGATGGGCGTGAGTTGAGCACGGGCAGGCATAGAGAAAAATTACCAGTCCAGAGGCCACAATGGATTGAGTGGAGTTTGCTATATAAATTGACAGAATAGATATAGTAACCCAATCGATGACATATATAAGAGAGAAGATTTATTAAACGTATGGCTTCCAAGTGCATTTTTTTCTGTTCGTGCAGAGGCTTACACGAGCACGCACGAGGGGGAGAAGATCACATCTCTAGGTCCTATTTACGAATATACAAGAGAGCACACAACACACAAAGAGGAAACCAACAACAGCAAAAACAAGGAGAGAGAAAACGATTGCGAAAGCATATGAGTGTGTGTGTGTGCGTCTGTGTGTTCTAAAATATAGGCCGATGATACACCCCTCTGAAGATAAATTTATGGGCATTTTTGCAAAAGAACAAACATAAGCATAGAGCGGATACCTACTTGTCATGTTTTTTATTCAACGATGACAAACACTCAAAAGCTCGCTCAATAAGCTGCAAAAAACATAATGGAATTCAGTATTTACTAGAGAATTCAGTTCAATGTCAATGAACGCGCGCAAATAGCTGGGAAATATCTACGCGATTGCTTCATACGAAAAAAAAGAATGCCGACACTACATGCCATCCTCGTCATACGCGCACGGGAGCAAACACACCAAACAAGGCAAATAAAAGCGAATTTTTTCGCCTGAACTGGAAACGAAGTTGAAGCAAAAGAACAAGAACAAAAGCAAAAGTCGAGAAAGGGAGGGAGGCTGTGACTAAAGTTAATAGTGCCAGTGGGTGAAGAGTTTTGAAGGGGGGATGGGGGTAATAATGAGGTGTGCCCAGGTTGCACTCACAAGATGGGTTTGTTTCGCTCATTAACACACGGCACGCCAATATGTATGGGAGCACACACAGATAACTCCCTCTCTCTCTCTCTCTCTCTGTTCGACTCGTCGATAGATGCTGGAGCAACAACAACAGCCGTAACTATGAATAAAATATAGGTTAGGCCTCTTCCTAATATGTAAGTGGCCGAACGTTGAACTCGACTTGTTGTCGGCTCCAGCGAAGCGTGGGAGATGTTTCGGAGCAATAATATCAGCGGGGAACGAGGGACAAGCAAACGAAACTATTTTGTTTTGATTTTATCTCTGCCGCAAAAAGAAAGACAAATAAATTATAATGAAATTATATGCGCCGGCATGTGCGGTTGAGCGGGCGCTCCTCCCCCCGCACCATGTGGGTAAAAGCGCGTGGAGAAAAATAAAACAAAACAAGAGACTGAAGCGGATGAGACAACACAACAGCAACAACAACGGCGGCGGCGTCGGCGTCGGCGACGGCTCTGTACCTGGGGCCAAACGAATGCCGGCCTGAGAGCGCAAGGGAGAGGACAAGAATGCGAGTGTCTGGGTGTGCTCGGGTGGTTGTAAATGTAAACGGGAAGCCAAAAGAACGATCTGGGCTGCGTACGGGAGGGGGGGGGTCTAAAGACACTGGCGGCGAAAAGTGAAAAAAAAATCGGCATTCACTGTGTGTATTGGCAAAACTTTTCACAGAAAATGTATCCGGGAAAACACAACACTGCACACACACATTCACCCCGTTTATTTGGCCCGTAAATTCGCTTTTTTCCCGTTTTCCAGCGCGTCCCCAGGCATACACTTACCTAGCTGGGATGGTTTGTCGTAGCTGCTTTTGCGTTGCTACAACAATTCAAATGTTGCTCCGGTTAGCAATGCACACAAATGTATTTAACCACGATCTGGTTTATTCAGCACTGGCTGAAAATATTATTATTCAATTGTACAGAAAAACACACGAGAATCGTAGGAAAAATGCACAAAGTTAGCGATGAATTGCAAAATGGCGGATTATCGGACTTATCGATAAAGCGAAAAGGCGTTAGTGGCAGCAGCCTTTGATAAAATATACGGTCTGACACTCGGAAATATACCAAAATAGAACGTCTCATTTTCAAAATATACCCTAAATGTACTGATGAATTCAAGTTATGTTATACATATTCCTCGTTTTTGATATTCCGTCAAATATTACTAGCTAGATAAAGCCCCCAAACCTGCCCACATAATTTTATCCGATTAATGAACCAATTTTCAACTTGACTGTCTGGTTTTAAATATTCTGTTTCATTAGATTGTGCCCAGAAAAAAGGTTTAAGCGAAAAAGGTTAAACAAATAGAACTTAAGTGAGCAATCGTTTCTATTGCTCAATTTTGATATTTCGTTGAATAATGCTGTCTAACTAAGACTCTCAGCCTCAGCTCAGCCAACATATGCCATTTATGAATAATTTTTGTTCAAGATTAACTGCTTTTAGGTACTCCTTTTTATTGTATTTTGACTAAAAGAAGGTTTAAACAAAAAAAACAGTCGCAATGTTGTCACGTCAGTGTTGCTGGTATTTGAAGATTTGTTGCCTGTCAACCGGAGTATGGCCATTTTTATACCCTGTTTCATTAATTTTATGTAAAGACACAGTTTTTAAAATTTATATGTTGTATTCATACATTTGATTAGTTTCCTTTATATTCAGATCCCGATACTCAGACTTGGTCACTGTTGGAAGACCTTTAATTGCAAAATATCGTTGAAATATGTACCTTTAAAATAGAGACTGACTTGTTTCTGCATTCATGAGACCCTGGGATGACAAACATTTCCGCAATTCTATAATATCTTTTTCCTACAGTATTGCGAATGTTGCCCATGTTGCCCAAGTTGCGGGACATGCTGCTCGTTTTTTCTGGCCTATACAGATTAAATGTTGCCAGCAACATAATACGTAAGAAAACGTAAGTGAGTATGGAAAGTAGGACATTGTTGAGCTGAAAAAGGACATTGTGGCTACCAAAAATCCCTCAACAAAGAGAGGGATACAAAATACCATACAAAATAGAGAGCAATTCCCCAAAAAAAAGAGCAAGTCCCACCAAACATGAGCGCCAAAGTCGAATTGTTTGAAAGTGAATGAGTGACAATGATTTATATGCAATAGAGTGGAATAAATGTATTTTCGACAAGATATGCTGATTTTCAGTACTCCATTATATTGGACTGTGTCTAAAGTAAGGTTTAAACGTAAGTTTAAACGAAATGATACTTGTGTTTGAAATCTGAGTATGGACATTTGTATAACCTATTTCCAACACAACACCCTATATACCATTTACGCACTTCAAAATAAAATTTAATATAACATTTCTTAAATATATCTTTATATACCGATACACCCCCTCTAGGTCACACACCTTGGAAGTTTCTTAGATATTATCGGATAAGCGATATTTTATTGTCTTCAGTATTTTGTAGTATTTGTAAGACGAGTTATGGCTTCCCCAAAACTGGTCACACCTATATAAGCCACCGACGTGCATTTTTTAAATTAAGTCGCATTTTTTTTGTAAAAAAGTCAAAATGTCTGAAAAGAATGCCGAACCAGACCCCGAGGACATAGAGGCTGCCTACAATCGGCACAGCCAAATTGTGCCCGAGGTGAAACGGGCCTACCAGGAAGCTATATCTAAAGTTTTTGCCAATCTCAGGCATGTGCAGATTTCGTCAACCCGTATCACTTTTTTTGTTATTAATGGAATATATTTCTCCCCATGCAGTGCCGAGGATCTGGCTCCCTTTGCCGCCATTCACGCAGAGCACGGGGACACATACTTGGCCACCGATGAATTGGTGGCTGCCATGCGTCAGAAAATGACCACCATATTGAGCAAGTTGAACCAGCACTTCTTTGACAACAACGATGCAGAAAACAAGTTGGTTTTACTGGAAATGCTCAAGGAGAAGTTCGCCCCCTACGAGGGCCACAACTGGTCTGTCCTTCGCCTATACTTGTCGCCCTGCACGCCCTAACTTGCTGTCTGCCTTGTCTTTTCAGGAACGTCACCCATCTGTCCCCGGAAGAATACACGCGTCCGGTGCGCATGCGCCTCTTGGATTCCAGTATCTGCGTGATGGAGAGGGAACTGGCAGCACAGGAAAAGGCACTTGAGGTTTGTCTTTTGGCCAATCGCTACTAGACGCGACAATTAATTCGTAAATATTTCACTGCAGGTTGCTATGGCCAAAAGCAAAGTTAACCGAGAGCGCTTACAAAACATTCAGAACAAACGCGTTAAAGCGAACGTCTCGATGAATCAGAAGATAGCCGAGTACACGGAAATGGAGCCGTACCTATTGCACCTCGAGCAGTCGATCAATGATTCTTTTTTGCCACCAGGCTTTGATCCACAATAATTAATAAGATATTGTTTTGTTAATATAACTATAACATACATATAATGTTTGATGTTCTTTATGTTCTGGTTGTGGTTCGGTGCAACATGTGCTACAGTAGATTTTGACTCTGTAATGTACACGACATTGTTTCCGTGTTAATGTGCCTGATTGCCCGGCGCTACTAAATGGAATGCAAAATGGAAAGAGCTTTGATATTGGTCTGCACTTGAAACAGCCATCGATGCTAGCCGGGGGAGTGATGGTCCTCCGGAAAATCGGGCTGAGCTCATTAATACACACCTATAGAAGGCCAGACGTGTTAGTGTGTGATTTTTACGCGGCAATTGTCGGTTAATTCGAACTCTATATATGTATAGCCGCACACTTATGCGAATTTTAAGTGCTGCCAATTTTTTACGAACAACTTTGTTAGTGAGTGCTTCTTTGCCGCATTTGGGCTTAAATAGCAAGGAAATATATGTTTCAGAGTCGATCATTGATCAGAATCCATCCACCCACATGATATATTTTCGTATTCCTGGCGTATTTTTTTTCGGCGGGGCCGGGTCACCCATACTTTTGAGGATTAAAAGTGCTACCCATACTTTTGAGGATTAAAAGTGCTACCTATTTTTCGAACTGTCATTCGATATCGCTGCGCTAGCAGCAGCAGAAAACTATAAATTCAGTGACATGGGAGGTTTCTTTCCTTTCGATTTCCAGCAGTCAAGTAAGTGAGTAGATGAGCTTCCTGAGCAATAAGAAATAAAAATTATTTGCACAGCACATGCGCAGCGTTTGTGAAACATAATTTGTATCGGTTGATTCGGCAAATAGTGTATGAGAGCTGAGAGTTATCTTTTAACTGTACGAAAGGTCTTTCCACCCATTTAAAGATTGCGGAAAATTGTGTATTTGCCTGTGCGCGTGTGCGGCGGCGTCGCCGCGTCGTCTACTGGAGCGCCATTTTGTTTTCATCATTTAATTTCATCCGCGGCGTGGCTGTGGTTTTTTCAGTTTAAACGCAACAATTTTGCAGACAGCAATCTGGGGTGAGCATTTTAAATATTTTATAAAAACGATCAATCTAGATCGACGCTTGAAATATTGGATATTGGCAATTTTCGCCGCGTTTTCAGATCCATACATACATATGTATGGATTTATGCCGCCACGCCATTTTGTATAAGAATTCAGTCGCATGTTTGTGGCGAAATTTTATCATCAAATTTTTATTTGTATTTGTATAAATAAAGCTCGATTTGATTTTCACATTGAACCAAATTTGACATCGAGCCTTGAAACGCGACAGTCACACATGCATTTATACATGGACACATGCATCTGTACGTAAAAAAGTTATTTTTTTTCTCGCCATTGCCGTTCCAGTAGAATTTGCGGGAAACTGCTGTTCGGATTGGATAAAGTTTCAATGTTTCCACCAAATGGAACCGAACATAGACCTGCGCATGCGCAGCGCGTCTGTTACACATACATGTACTTTTTTAATTGCAAACTTAAATTTTTCTGATAATCCTGTTGTTTCCTACTCGTTTAATACAAAAATGTACATTTGAACATTACAGTTTCGATTTTAACATTTCACCAAAATTAGCACCCTCGTAGACCGCGCGTCGGGTATACATACATACATTCGCAAACGTGTGATTCCGCCATTTTCAAAAAATTCTTGCTTCGTACGAAGCGTTTTGCAACGTCCGTCGTTCTCCCTGTCTCTTTTTCGCGTCGCGTCGCTTAAACTATGTACATATGTATGCATTTTGTACATACGTTTAAATTCAAATGTGATTGGTACATACAAATTCAAATGTAATCGGTTCCTAAACACTCGTTGCTTGTTTTCATTTTCTCGAATTTTCACGTTTAGATATTACAGGACACGATTTTTCAGATTAAGCAGCAGATTGTAATTTATTTATCTAAAATCTAATTCAGCTGAGACAACTATAATAATGTACATATATGGTTTTTGGAAGAATGGTAAGCTCAAATTGAACGCAGTTTGAGTATTGTTGCAAATGTGTCTAATTAGGCCATACATATGTATGGATTTATGCCGCCGCGCCATTTTGTATAAGAATTCAGTCGCATGTTTGTGGCGAAATTTTATCATCAAATTTTTATTTGTATTTGTATAAATAAAGCTCGATTTGATTTTCACATTGAACCAAATTTGACATCGAGCCTTGAAACGCGACAGTCACACATGCATTTATACATGGACACATGCATCTGTACGTAAAAAAGTTATTTTTTTTCTCGCCATTGCCGTTCCAGTAGAATTTGCGGGAAACTGCTGTTCGGATTGGATAAAGTTTCAATGTTTCCACCAAATGGAACCGAACATAGACCTGCGCATGCGCAGCGCGTCTGTTACACATACATGTACTTTTTTAATTGCAAACTTAAATTTTTCTGATAATCCTGTTGTTTCCTACTCGTTTAATACAAAAATGTACATTTGAACATTACAGTTTCGATTTTAACATTTCACCAAAATTAGCACCCTCGTAGACCGCGCGTCGGGTATACATACATACATTCGCAAACGTGTGATTCCGCCATTTTCAAAAAATTCTTGCTTCGTACGAAGCGTTTTGCAACGTCCGTCGTTCTCCCTGTCTCTTTTTCGCGTCGCGTCGCTTAAACTATGTACATATGTATGCATTTTGTACATACGTTTAAATTCAAATGTGATTGGTACATACAAATTCAAATGTAATCGGTTCCTAAACACTCGTTGCTTGTTTTCATTTTCTCGAATTTTCACGTTTAGATATTACAGGACACGATTTTTCAGATTAAGCAGCAGATTGTAATTTATTTATCTAAAATCTAATTCAGCTGAGACAACTATAATAATGTACATATATGGTTTTTGGAAGAATGGTAAGCTCAAATTGAACGCAGTTTGAGTATTGTTGCAAATGTGTCTAATTAGGCCATACATATGTATGGATTTATGCCGCCGCGCCATTTTGTATAAGAATTCAGTCGCATGTTTGTGGCGAAATTTTATCATCAAATTTTTATTTGTATTTGTATAAATAAAGCTGGATTTGATTTTCACATTGAACCAAATTTGACATCGAGCCTTGAAACGCGACAGTCACACATGCATCTGTACGTAAAAAAGTTATTTTTTTTCTCGCCATTGCCGTTCCAGTAGAATTTTCGGGAAACTGCTGTTCGGATTGGATAAAGTTTCAATGTTTCCACCAAATGGAACCGAACATAGACCTGCGCATGCGCAGCGCGTCTGTTACACATACATGTACTTTTTTAATTGCAAACTTAAATTTTTCTGATAATCCTGTTGTTTCCTACTCGTTGAATACAAAAATGTACATTTGAACATTACAGTTTCGATTTTAACATTTCACCAAAATTAGCAACCCCCACCACCAATTAGACCGCGCGTCGGGTATACATACATATGTACATTCGCAAACGTGTGATTCCGCCATTTTCAAAAAAATTCTTGCTTCGTACGAAGCGTTTTGCAACGTCCGTCGTTCTCCCTGTCTCTTTTTCGCGTCGCGTCGCTTAAACTATGTATGTATGCATTTTGTACATACGGTTAAATTCAAATGTGATTGGTACATACAAATTCGAATGTAATCGGTTCCTAAACACTCGTTGCTTGTTTTCATTTTCTCGAATTTTCACGTTTAGTTATTACAGGACACGATTTTTCAGATTTAGCAGCAGATTGTAATTTATTTATCTAAAATCTAATTCAGCTGAGACAACTATAATAATGTATATGGTTTTTGGAAGAATGGTAAGCTCAAATTGAACGCAGTTTGAGTATTGTTGCAAATGTGTCTAATTTGGCCATCATATTTATCCAAATTGAGCATCGCCAAATGTGCGCGTTACATACACAAAAGCATTTAAACGTCAACGACTTTTAGGAAATCGTTCCCCCTCCCCACCGTGATTTCTGTAAACACTCGGGCCTTTCGTTCCCTTCGATCATCAAAGCTCCGTTTCAGCGCCGTAGTGGCGCCATGTTGCCTATAGTTGTCTCGTTCTCGCACCGCTTGCCTTCCTGTGCAATTTTTGTCTTCCCTTTGCCCCTAGCGAGAGACAGTCAAATGTGCGAATGAGGGCCAAAGGAGAGATGTGGAATGTTTTGTTGTTTCTCTTTGTGTGTTTATTCTATTTCTTTGAGATCGTTGGCCGATCTAGATTCTGTTTTCGGTAGTTCGCGAGTGCGTGCAGTAAAAGTGAAAAAATTAGTGTAGTGTATTCGTGTTCGGTGGATACCTTCAAGCTGGGGGATGGGCAAATACCGTGTTGTATTTTAACAGTATTGCACACCCCCCGGCCGAAAAGTGCCTACTGCTGGGTTCAACAACTAAATCTGGAATTATTGATCGTGATTAGTGTACAAGCGGAAGGGTGCATCGCGAGCTGCTTTGATTTGTAGGCCGTGGTTCTTGCAATGCGTATTCATAACGTATTGCACTAGCCCCGGTCCATAGAACAATAGCAACGGCCGGCAACAGCAAAGTATGTTCACATTTTTCATGAATCATAAACATACAAATACATTCATAGTGTGCGGAGTAGGTGCTGTGCATTTTCACACCCACATTTGTGCGTCTAAGTTCTGTGCAGTATATATGTATGTACATATGTATTAGTTTAAAATATATTGCACACTTCTCAGACCACAAATGTGAACTGTCTGGTCTTCGATAAATAAAATTAATACAAAATAAAACATTCCACAAATTTCTGCCCATCTATTTTCTGGACGGAGTTTGCTCAATACGTATTTATATATATGTACATATGTATGTATAATTTTTTAATATATTGGCAGTCTTCGGCCTGGAAAAGTTTGTACATTCCTACTGATTCGATTTATAACTGAAAGTTCTGAGATCATCAACTAAAATTCTTCCTTTATTATTTGTATGCCTGAGGTTTCACAATACGTTTGTTTTCTTCTACGTATTGTCAGATCTTTGTCGTCAAAATAATTAAGGCTTTCAGCAAAAACATCGGTAAATTCACAAAAAAGTAAAAATACATACATATGAATGTGAAGATTTATAACGACAACAAATTGTGGGCATGAATTTGTGCCAATATTGTATTTTTTAATTAATGTACATTTTTGTGCCTATCAATTTCAATGTCCCGTCTATAGATAATATCTGCAAAGTGATTTCGCACACTTGTGTTAGAATCAAAAGTGAAAGTGCTGTGATAAGCTGCAAATAATTTATGGGCAAAAATCAGTTGCAATATTTCTCTTTAATTAATATTGCACTTTTTCTTGTCTCTAAATTTTTTGCTTCGTCTAAAAATAGCACCAAAGTGTTTTTTCCCTTTTCTCTAACATTCCTTTTGTGAAGAATGAAATCCGTTATACGGAACAGCCGTGTAGCAGCGCACGGAGTCACCGGGTGGGAGCGAGATGGAGTTAGACAGAACAGTTACGAGATCGCATTTATTTTGTTCCTTTCATTCTCTCTTCGTGCTTTTGGAGCTTGTTTGCGTGCGGACTGGCGTTGCCAGATGTGTTGTTTAAAAGGGTGAGAGAAGAAGCCGTTGCTTAGTTTTTTTCCCCCTTTTATTCCTCATTCTTTAATGTATCTGAATTTTTTCCGGAGTTACCAGATGTGCGCATTAAGATGTGTGGAGATCTGATCCCTGGTTCTCTTTTCGTGAATTCTTGTTCATCTTTTATTTTGGCACGTTTTTTTAATCGCGTTAAACACTGTCATTAAGTAATTGAATTAAC
Organism: Drosophila miranda; assembly: GCF_003369915.1. NCBI lineage: Eukaryota > Metazoa > Arthropoda > Insecta > Diptera > Drosophilidae > Drosophila > Drosophila miranda. Next base: position 6,668,416 of record NC_046676.1, on the reverse strand, counting down.
ATGCATTCTTGCCATTAAATTTTAGCTAATTATTCCTCTCTAAATGTTGCAACAAAGTAATACTAGCAGGCCCTCCAAATGAAATAAGCAAATTTAATTAGTGCGCTTCGCTGGATGCATTTATTTGCACGTGATTTACCGTTGCCACCATTCCATGCATTATCTGCTGCCCCCACCACTTGCATCGCGGCGGAGAGCCTGTGGCCAGCCTGTTGTCTAATGATGGGATGGTCATTGGTTTGGAAAACTAACAAGAACAAGCAGCACCTCTTGAATAATGCACCAGCACGCGCGAAAGCCAACAAGTGTGAAATTGGGCTCGTACAACGCGGCGACGGGATGGTGGCCTAAAAGGTGTTGGTCCCAGCTGTGCGCCAGATGACCACCAAGGGAACGGTGCTCTGCACTAGCCCCTCCAAGGGAGGTGCCGTTGATGCACAGCAAGTACCGTAAGTTCCAGCGTTTATCCATGTGTTACATTTAACTGATTTGAACTGATTTGATATTTCCCAACCCCCTCTCCCCACAGGGCACTTGCTGACATCGGTGAGAATCTGCCATTCGTGCTGATAGCAAACACAATTACATAAATGTTTGTTTGGCCAACAATAGGCCGCTGCAGCAGCGAAAGAAACGGCAACCACAGCGACAAGATTGCATAATTGCTTGTAGCAAAAATGCTCCCACAATTTCTCATCTCCGTCATGAGACAAACGAGCCGGCTGATTGTTATCTCTCAATTCTGCCTGACAGAGACACACCGAGAGAGCAAAGCTTCGATCCAATCCTCTTACTCTCTTTGGCAAGCTGTTGCAGAGAAAAGCTCGGCTGGTAGAGATGCCCAGAAGTCACAGTTTGTCACAGTGAGTAAATAAAAAAAATTATTTATCCCGTCTACGTATTTATATTTCCTTTAAATGTGCTTGGAATCTGTTTGATTATACATATATGTGTTAAAAATATCATCTTGCCACTGTTCAATAGCTCTCTGTAGCGTCACGTGTGCTGCGACTACCAAAGTTTTGACTGGTTTACCAGTTAACCAACTTCCATGCAATGACGTGCACTGTAGGCACCGTACAGCGAATTTCTCTCTTTCGTGACTCTTTTTCACTCTTTGCTCGCTTGCTCGGGGCTGAAGCGGCTTCAACCGAGTTTGTTACCTGGCGACCAGCAAACGGCTTAGACGTGTTCGTTCTCCGTCCCGTGGTCTTCCACTTCGTATGTAAGGCCCCGTCCAGTCGTGTTGTGTGTGTTCGCGTTTCGTTTTTTTTTTGCCGTTGTCATTTGGTTTTTGATTTGTTGAGTATTGGACGGACTCTATTCGACCGCCACTTTGCTGCCTCTTGGGCATTCTCTTCTGGCTTTGTTTCATAATAATTTGCCGTCTGTGTGCCGCCAAGTGTTGTGTGTGTGAGTGAGTTGTGTGCTTGAGAAAACGACAAAAAGGCTGAAGAAGAATACAAATGAAATGTGGCCCACAGCCCCAGCCGCCGCTAGCTGTGGAGCAAGTGCCGTTTGTTCAAAATGCTGACAATAAATAATATGCCGTTTGTTGTCTTTCCGTTCTCTGACAAATTAGATTTGAAATTTTTGGGAAATGCCTCCTCAATGCTGCTCAATGACAATGTGGCGCACTCTGTGGCTGACGGCCCTGTGCTGCGGATTAGCCCAGGCCAAAGGTAAGCTACGCCGTAAATTAAGCTCTCAAGTGCAAGCTGAAAGCTTTGCAAGCTCTCCGCTCATGATGTCATTTTGTGCGCAATGAAACAGAAAACATTTTTATATTTTGGCCACACCGAAGCCGCGCTAAGGTGACCTCGTTTTCAGTCGAGTGGAGTACGTACATTTTGTGGCCATTTCAGCTGATGTCCGAATCTAACGATCGTCAAGTGTGGGGGCGGGTGCTGGCGATGGTCATTGCTGCGTCACAGCAGAGCTTTTTTCTTTGACGAAAGACTGAGGCAACGAACTTGGTGCTCAAGTGTGTGTGGCCCTGTCATGATTCACTCACCGACAACCAAAGCTGAGCTCTCTTCCTGCCTTATAAGCGGATGGGATTGGGATGGATGGCCATGCACGGCATATTCTCCGCATCGCATATGTATGCCCTGGCACATTAGTCATTAGCCGAGAACCTAGTACTGGCCCTGGTAGCCGTAGCCCTGCTGCCTTACAACTAAACAAACGAACCAACAAGCCAGCGAGCGCGGCAAAAAAACAAAAGAAACGGCAAGACACCTACACAAACACACTTGACGACGGGGGGAGGAGGTCTTGGGTGGGGGACCTGAAACATGACACGTTCAAACAAAACAAAAAAAAAAAACACCTACATCCAAGGCAACAAGATAATATGGAAGAGAGAATTATGAAAAAACGCGATAAATGAAAATAAAGCTATATAAAGGCTAAGGGCTCCACAAGGTGGAAACGATCGAGTATTGGCTGGGCCTTATTAAAAGGCATTCAGAAAGGAAAGGAGAATTAACGGCCCTCTGTTTGGCAAGTGCAAAAACATTACGCGAGAAAAATGAAGAAATAAAAGCGAAATAAAGCTGAATCAGGCGACACTCGACGCGACTCGACTCGGACGCCGACGTGTAGGCGAACTGGTCTCGGGAATTAAGATGCAGCCTAAAAATACATAAAACAGATACAATATATAATATATGTGTGTGTGTGTATCTCCATATCTGGTAGTACAAACACACATACCAACACACTGCACACTCGTGCAGTATCAAATCTATAGAAAAAGCTGAAGACGAGGCTATAATTTACGGGAGAACTCTGTTCGCTCTCCTCCGAAGCGAGACAAGAGCGGCACCAGCACTAGCAGCAGCAGCAGCCAGACGAAGCTGAAAGCCAAATTATATCTTTGCCAACTGTTGAATCGCGGCGCAAAGGAGGAGTGGGAGGCAACGTGGGCGTGTCTGACTAACTAAAGCGAAACTTTTGTTTGTCTGGGGGTCTCTTGCATTAGGAAAAGTAAAAGTCTCTGGTTTGTGCGATAGAAACTCTTCCGAGTGTTCGATAAAGGCCAGTAAAGTTCTTGCTCTGCCACTTGACTGCGGATTGGGATCGGATTGAGGAGCAGCGACTCTCGATGATGTCATTGCTGCTTGCGGTCGGCAGCGGCAGCCTCCACAGTCCAGTGCACACGATGATGGGGGGGATGATGACCTTCCCCTCCCCACCAGGCCGACGTCCGCCCCCTCCTGCAGCAAAACTGACAAATCATCGAACTGTGATTAACTCGTTTAATTGCCGGCTGAGCAGCGCGAACACGCGACCTTGTGGAGCCTCCTCGCTCTCCTCCTGAAGACCGCTGCCACATCAAGATCGTTTAATTTATGGCCAGAACGAATGTATGTATGACTGAAGAACTCGCCATATAGATATAATAAATTGTCGTCTATCGCAGAGGCTGTTGTAAATCTTCCCATCCGCCGATGTAGCTTCCACTGCCACCCTCTCTCCATTTAAATAACATGAAGAGGGACAACAGACCAGAGACAAGAGGCAAGAGGCAGAGATCGAGCATTGTCGCATTAAGACAAAACATTGACATTGCATTGTGATGGGATTGGCTGGGATGGGATCGAAGGAGGAGCAGTCGAGGGTGGCTTGCAACAACGTGGATGGAACAATAATGATCAGCGGATCTGTGACAGGCAACAGAGAGCTAGCCACAGGGGAGACTCTCCGCCCCAGCGGCCTAGAAGGACAACACAACAAACGAAATGCTCGTAATAAAGAAATTGCCAAAGTCTCGAGACCCAGAACCAGAACCAGAACCAGACCGAGACTCCAAGAGTCCAAGACACCACATCTATGTCGATGTCCATGTCCATGTCCAAGCTCCGGCACATTATGCCAGCGGGCTTAGGCTCAGAGTCAGAGTCAGAGTCGGAGCGTTGGGATGACCACAGCAGCGGCCAAGACGAAGAGACAAGACCAAGACGATGACCATGATGATGATGATGAAGCTGATGCCACACAAGGCAAATAAACCGCTTCGGCATCGGCTGGGGCTCTGGCTGTGGCTCTGGCTCTGGCCAAGAGAGACTTGACTTCGCTTTACATTTTTGCCTTATGTGTGCGAAAAATGCCAATTTTAGAGCAAGTCCAGCTCCCCAATGGCTATATCTCTATGTGTGTGTGTGTGTGTGGGTATGTGTCTGTGTGTGTGAAAAATTGCCCGTCTAGACAAGCGCAACAGGCCATAACAGCCCCAACAAAAACAACAACAAGCAACGAGAGGAACAAGAACAATCAAAGCCTTTTGCTAAGCTAATAAAATCGAGCCGCTGCTTCTTCGGTGCAGACTCGTGTCTGCTACATGGACGCTCCTGCCACATACCCTGCTCCTGTCCCTGTGTCCCCTCTTCCGCTGAACTCTTAACCCATTAATGGCACTCAATGTTGGAGTGCCTGACCCAGAGAAATGATGCGATGGGCGAACACGTTTGGGCCACATACGAGTACGAGTACGAGTATTTGATCGATGTGTGGGAATTTTTTTGGGCGAAGGAATGTCAATGTGTATGCACATGGGATCCTTTAGAAAATATCTCAGCCATGTGCCAACAACACCTGCAATGAAACGCCACTTGGAACGGTCTGGTCTGCAAATCCACAGAAATTGATCATTAACTGTGAGAGATTTGAGTCTTGGGTTAAGTTTGTGGTTTCTGCTGCTGAATTCGGTTTCTTCCTTAACCCATTAAAGGCATCTCAACCCAGAGAGAGAAAAAGAGAGAGAGAAGTATGCGGATCACGTTTGGATCTCATGTGTTGGAAATCTGCAAATGTCAATGGCAACGATTTATATTCTACTTCTACACGTTTACTCCACCATTTCCGCAAGGTCACCAAGGGGTTAAGGTCGCTTGCGGCTGCAACAATGCCAATAATGCCTGCTGCTCTCGCCCTTGCCCTTGAGGGGACTGAAGCCTGGCCCAGACCCTCTTCGCCTGGCTCTGCGCGGCAATGGGCAGATTAAAAGCTTGCGATTACAAAACGAGCAAATCGAATAGAGAGGCGGCTCGCTTAAAGGGCAAGGTCTGGACCGGCCACAGACCGCGACTCTGAAGACCAGCCGGAGGCAGGGGCTCAGCCCAAGTACTCGTACTCGTACTCCTACTTTGGGCCGCCCTTTGTTGGCCGCCCAGGCATTTGTCATCAAGTGCCTGGCCATCTTTTTGCTGGCCGGCACGGCAAGGCGCATCTTTTCTTTTATTGAATAATAATCCGATTGCCCTTTCGATCAGACAAAGACAACTTCACTAGCTGGGGCTGTGGCTGTGGCTTTGTTGGCTTTGTCTTCGATTTTGTGGCTTTAATTAGTTCAACTTTAGGCCCAGACACAGACACAGACGACTGTGGGACTGAGTAGCAGCCCAGAGCAGCCAGGGTAGGGATTTGGCAGCTCTGCCTCGATTGGCGTTTACCGTTATGCGCTGACCATTTTGGCAACAAGTTGGTAGTCCAAATCGGAGAGGTGGAGAGCGAGGGAGAGAGAGTAGAGGCGGCCTAACAGCCGAAAGGCTTTCAACTTTTCCTTTGGCCACTGTACAATCAATTCGCGCGTCCGTCCCAAGGCAATTTCAATCGGTGGCGACTCCAAAACACATGTGCGGCGTGTGGCGCGAATTGCGTAAGGAGGGGACCGGACCGGAGGAGGAGAAGGCAAGCAGTGGCTAACTGTATATGTACTCTCGACCACTAACGGGTTTGGCACGGCACCGGCTCGAACCAAGCCAAGCATAAGGCATGCGTATTACACAAGACTAATTGTATTAGGCCAAGATGTGGCAACAGTCGCAGCGGCAGCGGCAGCAACAACTGCAACTGCAACTTCTGCTAAATTTGCATGTTCTCCATGTGGACGGAGATGCTAGCCGAGAAGGCGAAACTGAATAATTTTATGGGAGCTCTATGTCAAATACCTGTGGAATGAACATGCCGAACATGATACCCAACGAGAGCTTCTTACTCAGTTTTGGAATACTTTTGAAAAAACAAATAAATAAAACATAATAATGAAACATTAAAGATCATAGAATGATTTAGGGAGAGTTTCAGAGGAATTTCTTTAAATCTTTCTTAATCTAATAGAAATTTGTTTTAACTTTAATTCATGAACAGAGGAGCACTACAATATATCTTCAGATGCCCGATTGAAAATTGTAATATAATCTTTATGGAGAGCACATTTCAATACAAAGCGCAAACTTGTGAACTATGCCACATAAAAAGTAGAATGAATTAATGAGATCTTTGATCGAGCTCCAATCTAGTCAAGATTCTTCAATCTGCAATCCACTTTCCATGCTTTTTGCATACCACGGATCCTCCACTCCACTCTCCACAACCATTAGTTTCCGCTCTCATTTCTCGCAGAAGAAAAATGTACTTAAAGAAATTGTCAAGCGTCGAGCGTCGATCGCCCAAAGGCACGGCGAGAACATATTTATGAGGCCTGATAAGACGACGGACTCGAAGCAGCAGAGATCTCGGGCCCGCGACTTGGTTTATGCGTGTGAAAGCGGCCCGAGGGGACAAGATGGAATCTAGAGCAAATATTATGTAAATTCGCGGCGGCAGTAGAAGGGGGGGAGGGAGTCGCCTGGGGTGGTGGTGCTGGTGGTAAAACCTGTAGCTAATCCTGGTGGGCGCTCGCGCGGAGAGCAACCTGCTTACCGTTAGAGTTAGAGCCAACTCTGTGTCCGCATCCGCGTCCGATTTGGAGTCGGAGTCAAAGTCCCCAAGCGGCTCGTTGGGTTTTTAATTACCGAATACGCGAATGAGAGATGCATTTGTGTGTTGCTGCGTGGAACGTTTCAAAAGCAGCCGACAGTACGAGTTGAAGCTAACGGAGCAGCAGAGCCAGTGCCAGAACAGGATCAACTCCACATGGAAATTAATAAGGCGTAGACGAAAGCGTGGAGAATGAAGGCATAGAAGATGCGTAAGACGCCACCGGCCGGCCCGGCCTCAGGCTGGCAAGAAATATGCCTGCCACAATTGCATAATTTATGCGAAATTTATTTAATCTATTAGACGCTCTGACCCGCAACGGCGGGGAGTGTTCTGCCGCACCCCCCTCGCCGCCCTCCAGCCGCTACCTCTGCTCATGATAAATTGCATGTCTAACTGCATGTGGCAAATTTATCATATTTATTTGTTGTCCTGTCCCACTCGAGGCATGGCATGGGGCTGTTTCTGTTGCTTTTGTGTGAATCGATTGATCGCCTAAGAGGCCCCACAGTGCGAGTATTAGGTAATCTTTGGAATGAAAGAAAGCTTTGTTTCTTTGTTCAAAAGTTATGACATACTCTGGCAGCGAAATAACTTTTGGCACTATAGAAGCTATAGACTCTCTACACCCAGTGAATAAAAACCATGAAATTCACTTAAAACAAATAGTTTTACTACAAATAGATTATTTTTTTTGTTTATTACACTTACACTTATTTTTATTTTATTTTTACATTTATTTAAGTGCAGATATCATTCTTAAGACAGTCCGTACCAAATGTTTGGTACAGTTCCGATTATAGGCAGGATGAATCTGCAAAGGGTATGAAAAGCTTCGATCTGCGGCTACTGCTTTTCTTCAGATTTTCTTTTCAGTTTAATTCATTTGTGTGCCGATGAATAGATTTCGGCTCATTTCTTTTTGACGGAGTCACTGACCGTTTCTTTCTTTTAAATGCAGAGCTGTTTTGGATTTCCAAAGAAGCAAGTGCGTGGCGTGTGTGGATCATGGCCTTAAGATGGATATTCCCAGCACAATTTGCACACGCTCACGCACACGCACGCCCCAGAGTCAATGACATTGCAAAAACAAAAGCAAACAAGAGCTTTAGACGAGAGAGCGCAGTGGGAGAGAGAGAGCTGAGCTTATCGTGTCTGTGCTGTGTGTGCTTTGACTTTTAATGACAATAATAACAAATGCTATTAAAAAGAGAGGGAGAGCAAGAGACGAAGGGGAAGGAGAAGAGACTCTCCCTCGAGTGTCATGTGTTGGGGCTGTTTATTCTGCCAGTCTTTTCGTTTGCTCTGATTAAAAATAGTGTTGACGTTTAATTATCCCAGTTTCCATTTTTAATAGCCTCGATGCGCATCAAGGCGTGGAGGAGCAGCGTTTCAGGGCGATAAAATCAACGAAAAATGGCTGTTAATTAATTTATTGCAATTCGAAGCCTGAGCAGCCCCGAGAATCAGCACAGATCGAAATGAACTGGATTTTTTGAGTTGTCTAACTAACGAGCAGGGAGCACAGAGAGCAGAGAGCCAGTTCGTGTCCCGACTCTTTTGATTTGCTCCTCCCTCATGTTGCACTGCCCGCAGCTGCTTATCAAAGAGAGCAGCGGCGAGGGAGCAGCACGTGAATGCGTTTCAAGTCCAAATTACACAGAGAAAAGGGGGGGAGGAGGAGCATGAGAGCGAGGAGGAGAAGAACATAGGAGGAGGAGAAGGAGTGGCTGCCTTGGTAATTGAAAAGAAATGCCCAGAGATGCATATCCAAAAAGAGAGGAGAATAAAGCTCAGGCATCCCACCAGGAAGCAGCTCGGGAGAAGGCAGTTAGCCGGCGGTCAAATCAAGCAATTTTCGACTCCCTCCCCCTCTATGAGATCCAGGGGGAATCCAGGAAGCAAGCGATTCTGCATTCCATTCTTGGAATGGTTTCGCTTTTCTTCAAGGGCAAATTGGATGCGGATTGCATTGGATTGCGCCAGCAGAGTAGATGATGACGCATAATGCACTCTTGCGGTTACACCACGCAACGGGGTTGAAGATTAGCCTCCAATTAACTACGTAATAGTCAAGGCATTTCCCCAGAACTGGATGCCAGAACTTTGAAACTCAACTGTGGGAAAACAATGGAAAAAAGGCCCCACTTTTCCAGAGCATATGCGACAAGTTTTGCTCGGAGGTTGCTCCCCGTAATGTTAGTGTTTCTTTTTTTTTTTATTACAATTGCATCGTATAATTTTCCAAACCAGTTGTGTTTGCTTAAATTACTCCAAATGAAGGTACAAATACCTCTTTACCATAATTGATAATAATTTACGTTGTCTTATCATTTGGGACAGTTTTTAGCTCACTTTCTAACCGAACTGCAAGTCATGCTGGAGATTAAATTTTAATTTACGGAACCCTCTAAAAACATTGGTCTTCTTCGGAGATTTTGGTGGACAATAAAATGCAGTTCCCTCGCATTTGGTGATGCTTCTCATAGATTTTCCCTTATCTTGTAGCAAAGTGTTGCTATTTCTGTAGAATTTCAATTAAAATGTCGCCCAGACTCCTCGCTCTCTGTCTATTTCTGTGTTGCGGCAATTAAAAGCGCCGCAGACAAACGAAAAATGGAGAAGAGCTAGAGAGAAGAGATAGATAAATAAAAGGAGAAGAAAATGCTGTTAATAATGCCGCTTGGCATGTCCAAAACGGTTATTAACGTGGCCAGATGGCCAGGCATGCGATACACGACCGACCACAAATACATACGAGTGGAGTACTCGTACTCCACGGCCCGTCGCCGCCTTTCAACAAGTTTGTGCCCGGACAAGCGATGACCGTGCCGAGATGCAAGTTAACCCCCTGTCCCCGTCTCCGTCCACTGGTCCAAGCCATGGCCATAAACTACGCACTTATCAAGATGCGTAGAAAGGAATGCCTACCCAAAAACCCAGTTGGACAATTATAAATCAAGCTGCAACAGTCGCCGCTCTTCCCTTTGGTGCACGGTGCACGGTGCACTGGTGCACGCAATCCGCATCGCAATCCCCGGACACACTGCAAAATAATAATGTCAATTGCAGGTGTGGGCCAGAACACGACACTCGCGTGGCTCCCCCTCTCGCTCTCTCGCTCTCTCTGTCTGTGGCTAATGCCCAATGCCCAAATGTGGCCAAGACAACGCCCACGGGTAACGTACGTTTTTGGGCATTACGGCTCTCGGGTACGGGTACGGGCACTGGCTCGCTAATTCAATGCAAAATAAAATATTACCGCTTTCAAATGGCAAGGCATTCCCCCCTCCTCCTCCCTGGCTCCCCCAAGAGTCTCCACTCGCTAGCCAGGGCTTCGATGCAATAAATTTCCCAGTTGTTGTAATTTTGGCTGGCGGTCACTTGGTCAGTTGGTTGCAGGCCAAAGCTTCACAGCAGGCCATGTCCCATATACGAATACTAGTACTTGTACGCTGTGCGCAATAGACAACCCACAGCAGCGGTCAAAATATTAGGAGCGCTTCCTTTAGCGAAAAATCCTACGGCGCCGTGTGACACTGAAACCCCTCTGGAGTACACATATAAAATATTTCATTGGCAGCATTTACTATTGCCTTGACCGCAGCTGTACGAGTGCCACGACGAGTACGAGCATGGGATGTGATGAGAGTGTGTTTGTGTCTATACAACATTTCCATTCTTCTCCGGTTCCTTCTCCGTACGGACGGGACACCTTTGGCGGTTCCGAGAGGCGCTTCAGTTGATTAGCCTAACCCCCGGAGAGATTTATGGGCTGACCCTATCGATAATTGTGAGAGGAGAGTCGACTGGCAGTGGGATTTGCGGCCACAATTAGCAATTGGGTTAAGGGTTCAAAAGGTGTTTGTTCGCCTTGGTCTTTGGTAAAGCCTTCCCCTTTGGTAAAGCGCCCCGCCCCCAATGATCATTTGATTAATGACCGATGCTGGAAATTCAACCAAACATTTTTGTGTGTCATGGGCCCAAAGGAAATGTGTCAGATTCGAATCAAAGAGAAGCCATTTGATAAATGAGATTCGCGGCATTCGAGCCACGGCATGGAGGCAATGAAATTCTCATTTGTGGCCAACACAACAACAGCAACTTTTATGGCCAATTAAGCGTAAAAAGGCATCGAGTCGGGCCATGGCAAGAACACAGCAACGGCCGGCCGCTGTCGTTTGGTCGTTATATAAAAAGAAAACGCAATTATATGCCGCCACATCGAGCGTAGAGAGCTTCTTCCAGCGAATACTGCCTTAATATGGTAAAAAAAACTGTAGGAGAAGAACCGACAGCCGCAAGAACAACACTTTCTCGTGCTGCCAATTGAATTAATTCCTATGATTAGAGTTCGTCCTAAGTATTTTCTTATTAATTTGTCTTCGGTGTACAGTTAGGCATGTGTGGAGCGGAGCCTCTCACAGCTCCTCCATACTCCATACTCTGTACTCCATACTCTGTACTCCTCTCGCGGTTACTGTAAACGCATTCCCGTCCGAGGCAAATGGCTCAATAGGGCCAGAACAATGCACAATTCGCTTTCACTCGAAACTTCTTAGCGGTAAATGCTGCGGCTTCTGCTCTTCTCATTACGATCCATACTCTTGCCGAGGGCATCATGCTATTAAGGAGAAGTTTGCACCGTGGAGAAGGAGAGCCCTAAAGAAATAAGGGCTTTGCAATTAAGTTTTAACTGATGTTTTTATAAAAAGTTACTGAAACAATCGAACTAAAAAATTTTCTTTTATATATTTACCTAAAATATCATTAAATCTTAAAGTGCTTCTGTTTTTCTCCGCTTAAAATCTATGAAATAAAAATTGGATGGTTTCGTTTTACTTAAAGAAGTGGAAATATATGTAAAATTTACAAAATTAAGATCCCTAAGATATCAGTGATGGATTTATTCCATAGTGCTGGTGAGCGCACATGATCAGTGATTTTGATGCATAAACTCATCCATTCGATTTTCAATAATACACTCCATATATCGAAGGCTGATATATCGATAAGAATATATGATGGATGAAATCTTTCAGTGATCCACTGATCCATCAAGTTCAGCTGGGGAATGCGCTCAATGTTTTTTACATCCCAAGACGAATGTCTATTCATTCGATTCATGGACATTCGCATCGTTCTACATATAATAGAAGCACTCAACCTGCAAGGGTGTTGCAAGCTTCGGTCTCCATAAGTTAGACTTATTTCCGTGTTTCTGCCTTGTTCTCTCCTCAAGCAATTTGGCCGGGCCAACAAGAAGGCCGCGGGAGAGCCAGCGTGCCAGCTAAAAAGCGGAAACCAACAATTTAGCAAGTGCTGAAACGCCGCCGTGCTGAAAAATGTGTAAATAAGCGAATGAGTGAGTGACTGAGCGACTGGGAGCGACTGAATGAAGGCGAATGAGTGAATGAACAATGGACGTGACGTAGAAATTGCGACAAATTGTCAAGGGTGAAGAAAGGGAACCAGGGCCAGGGAGGGGGGCCTCAAAACACGAGTAGGTTTACAGTTACGCCACGCAAAGAGATGTCAGCAAGTCGGTCTAACAAGGCCGAAATAATTCATGCCCAAAGAACGTACTTGGATGGCGCAACAAGATGCTGGGAGAAGAGTTGAGATCTAGTATATCTGCAGCTACTTAATCCAGTTAATCCCCATCGGATATGCTGCTGAAATCAGAATAAACCAGACGAAACTCTCTATGACATTATGGAAACTGTGGACCAAGATGCTCTCTTTCGAGGACCATCCGTAGAACGTAAGACGTTCGCTGTCCCTTTCTAGCGCTTGTCTCTCTGAGAGCCAAGAGAGTGCTGATGGTCCTCACCACAGCGGACGACGTCACCTTATTATTAAATTCATCTTGGTATCGTCTAGTATCGACCCCCCATTTGTTCACTCTGATGGCTGCTTCTCTGCTGTCTTGACAATTAATAAATGTTGCTCATCTTCCGCCGTTCCACTCCCCCGAAAAGAGGAGAAGGAGTGCAGCAACATGAAAAGAAACAGCTACAGTCAGGTGGCAGTCCCAGCCTAGTCATGCCTCATGCCTCATGCACCAGCAAGCCGGGCCACATGAGGTGGCAGCTCGGAGCAGCTTTTTGTGCATGCAACATTTACATTTACATCTGTTGACGCCGCTTGAGCATTAAGCTTAACCGTCTGCAGTCGCAGTCGCAGTCGCACTTGCAGCCGCAGCTCTGAGTCAAAGTCAAAGTCATGGACATTCGTATGAGTTGGCGAGAGGCATGCCACACAGTTGTGTTGCATCCGTTCTTTTGGCCAGGTTTACTGTTCATCAGCCGACGTTTCCCTCTCCTGCGCGCACTTCGGCCGGCACTCATGTGTCCAAACTGTTGTGTAATTTAATTAGCCAGCTGCGCATAATGTTCACGCCGGGCAAAGTTACCTCTTGGCCTTGCCTTGCCTTGCCGCGGATTTACCGTTCCCCAGCTGCTGACGAGAGTCATGGACGGACAGACGGGATAGCGGGAGGAGCTGTGTGTTTGCATCTCATGTTTTAAATATGGCCAAATGGGATGGCAGGTCTCCAGCTCTCCAGCAAAGCAAGTTGGGTTTTCGGTTCGCCCAATTGATCATGCGTCTAATTTAAGCCGCATCCCCTGCGGGGGGTACTGGGACCAGGAAAAACGGTATCTGCAATCTGGTTTCCAAGTGCTGCTTCCTGAAATTTGGGCGTCTTAAAGGATAGATCCGCAAGATCGTGGTGTTGAGGCCCAAAAGAGATCTAAGATTGAGATGATCTACTCCTAAAATGATTCCCGTCTTCCAGTCTGTGGAACTGTCTCAGAGAGATCGTTCTCGACTGCTTTTCCCCAGTTTGGAGGAGCAGAGCAGAGGCAGGCTGATGGGTAAATGCCACAATTTATTGGCTCAGTATTTGGCCTTAATGCAGTGTTATTGATTGGCCGCCAGGCGTAGCACATAATTTCCGGCTACTGCATTCACCGGGTGTTGAGTTGATGACTCCAACTCTCGGCTGGAGCAGTGGCTCTGGCATGGCCATGGAGCAGGGCATTCACATCGGCAACATGAGGATGGATGGTGCTCGCTCTTGGCCAAAGACTGCTGACGCAATCAGCTGACGGAATCAGAATTCTATAAATGGCAGCTAGAAATTGCGTCATTTGAAACAATTAACAAACAAAAAGTTGTTTGCCGATAATGATGCGAGACACACCAAGACGAGAGTAGACGAAGCGACAGAACGAATGGCAATTTGCGCTGCCAGCACATACAATTGACAGCCACTGTGTACAGTGTACTGAAGACACTGAAGACAGAAGCGGCACGAAGATAGCGCCGCCGCAGATCCGTTGAGGATGGGGCCTGGGCCTGGGCAGGAGTGGCTATGGATCTCTAATATCCCAACTAAATGCTTTACAATTATCACATTTGTAGCCAGTTTGCGGTCCGTCGAGGCGGGGGGCTAAACGGGTTTGGAACTCCATTGGAACTCTCTTTCTCTTTGATGGATTTACGCGGCAACATTGACACATTGACACTGCTTAGCATATTGGCGGAGGAAGAGTGGAGCCATTACCCATTGGGACGAGGCAACACCCACTGCGACTCCGACTGGCGCTGACCTCCACCTCCTGCGCAGCCGTGCGGCAGTGCCATTCCCATCTGTTGAGCAGTTGAGGTTTTCTAATTTATTTTGTATGCATGCCCGTTAAGTGTAATTGGTCATTGAAAAGGATGATGGGGCTGGCTGGCAGTGGGGAACGGTGGAGCGGTGGGGTCTAGAAAATTACCAGTATTTCCTGTGCCCCGGCCCCCAAGATTGATGATAATCGTGCGTCGTGTGTGTCAAGTTAGTGGCCCAAGCAATGGCAATGGCAATGGCAATGGCAATGGCAATCCCAGGCCTGGTCAGGCAATTTCACTCATTTATAGGAGATGGAGGAGAGCCGCAGGCACTCGCACAGAGGAGAGGTTATTTGCTATCAGTCGATGGCTTGTCATAAATGTGAAAGTCACAAATGGATTGAACCGAGCTCCTCTGCAGACCCCTCCCCCCTATCGTAGCGCCCCCTCCTGAGTGAGGATCTGTCTCCCCGTTTACCGTTTAGTGGCCAGAGTGGATGGACACAGACGCCTCTGGGCCTAACACTTCCCAGCTGTTGGACCACAGAGAATCCCGAAAATACGAGTAGTTTGCTGATCGCCCAGATCTCTGCCTAGTTGGTGCCTACCCAGTGCCACCAGCAGCAGCAGCAGCAGCCAGAAACGTGACTGGAATCCCACACAGACGGAGACGGAGACGGATACGGAGACCGGGAGACATTGAGTCAGACAATTGCATAATCTGGCCATGGCCATGGCCACGGCAATTGCCATTGCAATTGCAATAGCAGTTGCACTTGCAGTCCCAGACACAACATGGAGATGCATTTGGAGTTGCCACAAACTAACACACACACACACACACACACAATCATGAAACAATTGTTGCCACATTGCTTTTGGCTCCAAGGGTACATCAAGAGAAACTACACGAAAACTATTCAAAATTTACTTTTATAAATACCCATTTGTTCCATGAAATAATGTGGAAACGACCCGATACTCAAAGAGTTTAGGGGTGTATTCGATTTTGGGTGGCATCGGATGTCTGTAAAACCCAGAAGGAAGCTTTTCCGATCAGCGTCAAAACCCAAGACCCTCCGTTCCGATGAGCACCTAGATCTCAGAGACTATAAAAGCTAGAGCAAGCAAATTTTGTATCAAGACTCCTGTGATATCACACTGTAACAAGTGTAGCCCCACAACGCGCGAATATCTGTGGCATCCAGAATTTGGAAGGTACGAGAAAACCGAATAGAGAATGATCATAGCTAGCAGATTAACTAATCTGGAGCAGATCGAATCATTATTGTAGCCAGAACTAATGAACTCATTCCCTCCTTCACACACACACTTCCTCGTGCAGTGTGCGCGCTCTGGCGGAGGAGAGTGAGATAGCAACACACATGCTAACTGAGTTTCGGGTATAAATGTAGAGCCCCGGCCCGTGCCGCGTAGACTGATTGGCAAAATAAACCGTTTGCTCGATGGCCTTTCATTTACATGGAATTTAAACCTTGAAACGTTTTTGGTAGCTGATATCTCGAAACATTTATTCAGTTTAGAGCTCTGTTGCTTCTGCAGACAGACGTACAATTTCTCTCAGTGCAGACCAGCTGAGCAAATAGGTGGAGGTGGGGGCTGAGTGAAGTCTTCCCGAGTACCGAGATGTCTTTCCCACCTTTCACGACTACTCTTCTTCCACCCAGCAACAGAGACAGCGAACGAGATAGAGATAGACAGAGAGAGAGAGAGAGACACACACAGATAGATAGAAAGAGAGGGAAGCTGGCGATGACTGAGGCAACAAAACGATGCCATTTGCATGGCAATGATTTGGTTATTTTGGCCCAAGGTGAAGCTTCCCTTCCTCTCCGCCCCACCACCAACCAGTAGGCTTGACTTGTTGCGGCTTGGCGTGGCTTGTAAACGGTGTTGCACGTTGCAATTGTCGGTTGTTGTTGTTGCTGTTGTTGCGGTTGCAGCAACTGTTGTCTTATTGATTTGTGCATTCATTTGATTGTGCGCGCGCATTTGTTGCCAAATTGTTTGAAGGAGAGCCGTGGAACAGTGGAACATTGTCGTGGCTGCTGATTGTGATATGAAGGTGGAGGTGGAGGAGCATGCGGAGGCGACTCCTGGGGGACGTCGCTGGTTGATGGCCCACCGAATTGCTGCTGTCTCTGGCGCGATATTTCATTGCCTCTACTCCGAGGTTCTTTTCCGCGGAATTTCGCTACGGGTCATTTTGGCTGTAATGCAATTTCTTTTAAATTTATTGGTAATGGAAATTTATGCCTGGCTGCAACGGTTGCGGTACAACTCATGCTGCTTACATGATCGTTGGGGCAGAGACACAGACACAGACACAGACAGAGGCTTGTTCATGCATGTGGCACGTTTTGCTGATTTGTCATGTTCACAGGTTAAATGCTAATGCCCCAATCTGACTTCGATCCGAGCGGCCCACCGCCCACTCCAGCCCACGCCACTCTCAATCTGATTCCAAGAGATTGCCCTCCCCTCCCCCCGACCAAATGTGGGTTAAGTTGTTCTGTCTTCTCCAGCCTTTTAGGGCTCTCGTTCTCACGAACTGACTCCGCTTGGCCCATAAAAATGGTGTCAAATAAATTGTAATCAGCGGCGGGCAATAAAAATTCAATCAATAAAAGAACATGCAGAACATCTAAGCAGCAAAGGGCCCGCGCATCAGCTCGAAATTCAATTATTTCTCACCCAAGTCGGTCGCCCACGGCCACGGCCACGGCCACGGCCACGGACACCATTTGGCGGCAACAGCTTCATTCGGCCTGGTCCGGCATCCCAGTCTAGTCATCGTTTCGTGGGCGTCCCTCTCAGATGCCCCGTAGACACCGACAGCGAGAGGGTATATTGGTTCTGGGGCAGTTCATGAAGCGTCTACAGAAGCGTGTTCCTCCTTCTTTGCGGGCCCGACACTCAATTACTGGAGAGTGGGGAAACCCTCCTTCATCCTCTCAGTGTTCACTGGCTTTGAACGGCCTGTTTCCATGTCTCTATCTAATTTGGGGGTTCCTCAACGCCCCATCTCCATCTCCGGCATCCTTAATGCACTTTTAATGCCCTGCCCTCGCATTTGTATTTGTTTTATTGGTAAGCAGGAGCAGGTCGGTTTCCTGCATTTGAGTTCTTGGCGGAAGTCATGCCTCGCTTTGTGGCTATGTCTCTTCATTTTCGTTTCTCTAGGCGCCGCTTGCTTGCATTACGCCCACCTTGAGGCAACTGCTCCGATTACACAAAGGCCCCAGACCCCTTCCGTTCTGGTAGAACTGGCGGCGCCACAGCGACAGCCCCTGCAATTGCAATTTTTAATTACCTGGGCCCTGGCGCTTTTCCGCGTTTATTTTCCCGATCTCATTGCTCCCAGCGGACTTCACTCTTTTGTTGGCTAATTAAAAACGAATTATCGCATGTCCATGACTCAGACAGAGAGAGAGAGAGGCTGCTGCTGGTTTATGCGATGCGAAATTCCGATCCGCCACTAAAATTGTGAAATTGTTAGATTTGTTGGGCCATTAGTACCCAGATTAAGTAGTTAGAGTCAATTATTTAAATTAGTTTTGCCGTCTGCAAAGATCTGCAGTGGTCTGCCCTCCTGCACCGAGATCCGTTCCAGATCCTTGCCGGCTAATGGCCTCGTCGGCAGAAAGAGAAAGAGAGAGAGAGAGAGAGAGAGAGCATTTAAGCCGATAATTCTGTGGCATCCTACACATGTTCGACGGTAATAAGATTTTGATTGCCGGCCATGGACCGGATCGGCCTGGCTGGTGCTCGGCCTGAAAATTATGCCACATCGAGAGGCCGAAGCGCACCAAACTAAACCAAAGCAGTGTGTGAGTGTGTCTGGGGCCTAATGCCACGTTTTTGCTTTCCACCAGCCTCGAAAGCAGCCCTGCGGGTCCATTAAGCCGACTCAAAGAAGAGAGAAAAAAAAAACAGCCCGACAAGGGGCGCAAAAAAACAAAAGACTTTAGCCACAAACTCGCTCCAATAGCAGCACATGGCAATTATGTTTGGCAATTGTTTAGTGTTAGTGGTGCTTGGGTCCATCTCGTCAACGTCCATCCGTCCGTCCATCTGGATGATGATGATGACGGCGATGGCGATGGCGATGGAGAGGGCGTGGCCCGACTCGGGATCGGGTCTAGTCCAGTTCTGGCCGTGGACGACATGCTAGCCCACTTTTTAATATACGAAGAATGCGAATGCGAATACGAGCAACAATTTAGATTTTTCCATTTTCGCTGCTTTCAGGCTCCCACAAGGTACACTGCTCGGAGGATCAGATGAGGGTGGACATTGGCCTGCCGGCCGCTGAGAAGGACCAGAGCGCACCACAGATCTACCTAGAGGGTCTCAAGGGCTATCCGGATGAGCGCTGCCAACCGCAAATCGACGGCTCCCTGGCCGTCTTCCGGCTCTCGCTGAGCGACTTTTACGAGTGCGGAGTCACGCGCATGGTCAACCAGTTAACGGTGCGTCCCGGCCATAGATACATAGATAATTACGTATCCGTAACTCAATTCCACTCCCGTCTCTTCCTGTCTGTAGGGCAAGAAAGTGTACTATCATAAAATCATCATCGAATCGGCCAGCAGCAAGGAGATCGTCAGCGTTAAATGCATCACCACCACGAGCGGTCCCGTCTATAATGTCATGATGAATGCCACCACCACAACCACCAGCACCAGCACCAGCACCAGCTCCAGCTCCAACTCTGGTCGTGGCCTGGTCAAGCGCGATGTGCTGCCGGCGGGTTTCCAGGAACCAGAGTGAGTTTTTGGGCGCCCGCTTTTGCTCCAGCTTCCGCTGCCGCTGCCGCTACCACTGCCACTGCCACTGCTGTCTTCTTTGCAATTTAATTGCCCATAAAAAATAGCATCTATGCATATTTTTATGAGCAATCTATGCAAAAGTTTATGGCATATTAAATGCCCCATTTCAGCCCAGAGACTAGGATGGGTCCAACCCAAAGGGCCATAAATCAAACATATCCCAGGTCTCCCCGCCACCCCCCACCTTCCACTCCCAGTCTCCCTGTCTCCCTGTCTACCGGTACACCGGAGAGTTGCCATTACCAGGAGGTAATTAGCCGCCAAATCGATGCCGGCGGCTTCACATGCGTTAATACCTCCACAGTCAATTTAATTGCGGGGCGTGTCCAGGTCTCTGTCTCTGTCTCTGAGCCAGCCTCTCCTCCCATTGGAGGATCCGATCCAATACAATGTTTGTTTTTCATTGCCCGGCGTTGATTTACAACCACCTTTCGTCCCCCGTTCCCCCGTGGCTGGGCATAGTCGGCACCAGCTCAATCTCAATCAAGAGAACTGAACCAGTTCATTCAACTGTTTTGCAGGGATCTGGAGATCACCACGTCGCTGACCAAACGCGCCCCGGAGCCGCGTCTCTCCATTGGCGTTAGCCAGGATGGCCAGAAGTTTACCAGGGATTTGACAGTCAAGTCGGTAAGTTGTAGAGAAACACTGTAGAAAATGATTTCAAATAGATTTAATGCGAATACCATTCGAAGGGAACTCCTTTGACCATGGAAATCAACCTGGACGAGGATTCGGCTCCTGTTTATGGCTTGGGTGTGAACTATCTGGATGTTACGGACACGCACACCTCCTCGGAAACATTGATCTTCAAAGGGTAAGAGTGTGGGTCCCGGACAATGCCTGACTCCGTCCATAACCCTTTTCTCTTTTGCCCCCAGCTGCACGGTGGATCCGTATCTGTTCGAGAACTTCAACACGATCGACGGCGATATTTTGAGTGCTAAATTCAAGGCCTTCAAGTTTCCCGACTCCTCGTACGTGCAGTTCCGAGCCACGGTGAACGTGTGCCTGGACAAGTGCTTGGGCACGCAGTGCTCCAACAACCAGGTGGGCTTCGGAAGACGCAAGCGGGAGATCAGCTCCGCGAATAAGGTCTATGAGATTTCACTGGCCATGTTCCTGCAGGTCAACGACATTGAGGGGGTCAACAAGAGTAAGTTTGTGAGATTGCCTTTCCACTGGGAAAAACCCCTGCTAACAGTCTCTTGTTCTCCGTGCTCTCCCCCACAGATGAGGTCCTGCAGCTGGAGGAGAAACTGCGGGAGTTGAAGCTGGCCAATCAGCGCCTGGCCCGCAACAGTCGCGGGAACTTTGTTGGCAGCTCTGTGGAGCAGACGCCTGCCAGTGCCGTGCCCGCCTTTGTGGTGGACGAGCGAGAGCTAGGACATCTCAGTTCGGGTTCGGCTTCGGATACGGCCGGTCTGTCCTTGGCCTGTGTTTGGACGCTCCTCTGTGCTCTGAGTTGGCGGCTGATGTAGAAAACATTGGCACACACAGGGACGGAACGGAACGGGACCGGACAGGGCGAGTTGTAAATCTCACAAGTGGTAGGGCGAGCGGAAGAGTGAGGAATGTTAATCAGGTTGGAATGAAATTGCGTGCAGTGGCAATGAAGGAAAGAAGGAATATTAATGTACTACCTACTACTAATATACACCTATACTTTGTGTAACTGCCATTTACAAAACGTAATTAACTTTAAATGAATGCGGTAACTTAAGTTTTCAACGACTTGTGGCAGGCAGCAGACATTGCGACAGACAGACAGACAACAGTGATTCTTATAAAAATACACACACACTTACATATAAATATACATACACATATACAGATTTGGAAAACTTGTACTCGGTCTAACTCATAAGCACCTACTAGTCTCCTAAGTGTAACTGTTAAGCTAATTTAAATAACGACTAATTGATTAAACGAAACTCTGATCTAACAATGTCTTTGTATGGTTTGGTTGGTTTCTTTGTGGCGCTCTGTATGTCCTCTAAAATTGTTCATTCTCTGATCTGAGATAGATGGCCATTCGAAAAGTCCACTAAATCAGTTATTTCCAACCAACAAGCATACGAGCATGTCTGGCTTATGATATGCCCATGAAAGGACAAAGTTCCGCACGCTCTCAATGGAACAATTTTATGGAGCAGCTCCGCAAATGCGAAAACTGCCAATTAAAATTCCACTATCAGTCAAAGCAGTTTTGAAAATGTTGGCAGTTATATTTGATCAATAGATATATTAGACCAACATTTGGTATTTCCAGTATTTGGTATAATACTGCAATGGTATTTCCGTAAGCTACGGTCATACATTATTGAAAAATATCGATGCTATAGAAAAAACAACGATGTTTTTCATGCTAGTTTGGATTATTTAATCCATTATTTAGAAATCCAATATTTCGACGGAAAATCAAAATTAAGCAATATGGTTTCCAATCCTTGACGGAGAACGATTAGCCCATTATAAGCCAAAGGGGTATTTCGATATTCCACCGAAAATAGCGCAGTTCAGGTGAAAGTAAGCGTTGTTATTTTTGAGTTCAGATGAAAGATGGCATGAATCTACAAGAAGAATTTACAATCGTTAATATATTCAGCCATTTACCTGAAGTAGTTGAACTATTTAAATAGAGGGGGCTGAAGTGGGCTAAGTTCGTAAATTATAACTTGAATTCGTCGGTATATTTCGGCATATTTTGGTATATTTCTGAGGGTGAGACCGTATATTCTATCGACAATGACTATATGAAATTCGCAGTCGGCCGCATTTGTCGCAAAATCAAAACTATAAACAATTTGTTCATTTAATTTGCTTAAAGAGTAAGTGGTTTCTCTCACTACCTGAAGTAGTTGAACTATTTAAATAGAGGGGGCTGAAGTGGGCTAAGTTCGTAAATTATAACTTGAATTCGTCGGTATATTTCGGCATATTTTGGT
This sequence comes from Drosophila miranda, assembly GCF_003369915.1. Taxonomy (NCBI): domain Eukaryota; kingdom Metazoa; phylum Arthropoda; class Insecta; order Diptera; family Drosophilidae; genus Drosophila; species Drosophila miranda. Next base: position 6,646,233 of record NC_046676.1, on the reverse strand, counting down.
ATATTTCTGAGGGTGAGACCGTATATTCTATCGACAATGACTATATGAAATTCGCAGTCGGCCGCATTTGTCGCAAAATCAAAACTATAAACAATTTGTTCATTTAATTTGCTTAAAGAGTAAGTGGTTTCTCTCACAGACGCCTAAATTCCACATTGTACGTTTCTAAATCGGTTTGCAGCTAATAAAACGCCGAAAACATGTCTCGCGGAAGTTCAGCCGGCTTTGACAGACACATTACCATCTTTTCGCCCGAGGGACGCCTCTACCAAGTCGGTAAGTGTGCCAACCACAGGTTGCCTGCAACTCTCTAACGATAATCTTCCTCCAGAGTATGCCTTTAAGGCCATCTCACAGGAGAACATCACCACGGTAGCCCTGAAGAGCGGCGATTGTGCTGTGGTGGCTACTCAGAAGAAGGTTACAGAAAAGAACATTGTCCCGGAATCGGTAACACACTTGTTCCGCATCACCAAGGAAATCGGCTGCGCCATGACTGGCCGTATTGGTAAATTACTTGTGTCCTTTAACCTTCCGCATTTAAGAAATTACGTATAAATCTTTAGCGGACGCCCGCTCCCAGGTGCAAAAGGCCCGCTACGAGGCGGCCAATTTCCGTTACAAATATGGCTACGAAATGCCGGTGGATGTGCTGTGCCGTCGCATTGCTGACATCAACCAGGTGTACACGCAGAACGCCGAGATGCGTCCGCTCGGCTGCAGCATGGTGCTGATTGCCTACGACGATGAGATTGGACCCTCTGTCTACAAGACGGACCCAGCTGGCTACTTCAGCGGGTTCAAGGCCTGCTCGGTGGGTGCCAAGGTGCTCGAGGCCAACAGCTACTTGGAAAAGAAATACAAGAACAATCTGTCTGAGGAGAAGGCAATACAGTTGGCCATCACCTGTCTTTCCACTGTCCTGGCCATTGACTTCAAGCCCAATGGTATTGAGATTGGAGTCGTCAGCAAGACCAATCCAAGCTTCCGCACTCTGGATGAGAAGGAGATCGAGGAGCATCTGACCAAGATCGCCGAGAAGGACTAAGTTCAACCCGCTAGTTGTAATTTTTTAAAATTTTCTAATTGCCCGCTAAATGGAACCGTGTTAAAATATAAAAATGCTCTTGGCTTGCATTCAAAAACAAGGCAAACGTAACCAATAGATTTATTCAAGTTCAACCGCCTCAACCCTTCTTCTTGTGCACCTTGCCCCCATAGCGCATGACGAAGGCGTTCACGTCGAACTTGCGCTTGCATCCTTGATAGTTCATGTAGCGAATCTTTCCGAATATCGCTCGCTCCTTCCAGCCCATATCGTGTATGCCCCCAATGGACCACATGCAGCCCACATAGCCATTGGGATCGCGCCCGTCTAGGCTGTACTTGTCGTTCAGCAGGATCGCGTACTCCAGCGCCTGCTCCGGCGTGGCCGTCCACTCGAGTATTTTCTTGGCCCAGTACATGCGAAGAAATCCGTGCATCTTGCCCTCTCGCACCAGCTGCAGCTGGGCAGAGTTCCACAGGTCATCGTAGGTGAGCGACTGAAAGACGGAAAGACTTTCGGTCATATCCAACAGAGTTAGCTACGAATAGCCACCGTTCTTTACCTGTTCGAGCTCCTCCAGAGTGTAACATGGATCACGCTTGTCTTTGCGATGGGCTTCCAGGGATTGGTATGCCCACGGGCTCAGGCCTTTCAGGCTGTCGTAGTTCTCGTTGTAGTAGCAGAAATTATCGGCCAATTCTCGGCGCACGATGGCCTCCTCGCAGTACGCATCCGCCGAGGCCTTGTGCTGGCTGCGATAGCGTTGAACCTCCAGAACACAGCGTTGGGCTGATATCTGACCAAAGTGGAGCCACGGCGAGAGTCCGGACAGCGCATCAACTGTGGGATCATTGCGCTTGTCGTTGAATTTACCCAAGCGTCGGCTGCAGAACTCGTACAGTTGGAGACAGGCTGCCTTGTAGCCTGGTTTCGCCCACTTCACCTCATCCACGTCCATGTCGCACTCCAGCATCGCATATGCAGCTGGCCAGTCGATGGGTTTTACCTTCTTGCAACCTTCCCCATGCGGATGCTTGATCACTGGTGGAAAATCGCTCAGGAACTCTCCCAGCTTGGAGTTGATCTTGTTTCGTATAGTCCTGGCCGCGTACTCCTGCTTGTCGGAGGCCACCCAGAGCGGAACTACGTTGTGAGCATCCACCTGGGTCAGCGGCACGTTCTTGGGCAACGCCTTTGCCACATCCTCCACCCATTTTCGGGGCACGCGAAGCGGCGCAAAGTCGCACACCACAGCACCAACATCTTTGGAACGCACGAATTCCGGTAGACGATCCACTGCCGGTCCCAGCAGCAGGTGGAAGGGTATGCCTAGCTCCCGACATTGCTCTTCCACCTCCTGCAGTCCGCCCATCATGAATTTGTAGTGTCGAATGGTGGCATTGAGGAACTTCGGCACCAGGCAGAATACCACTGCCAGCGGCATCTCCAACTTGAGGGCCAAACGCTGTGCAAACAGCAGAGCCCAATTGTCCTGCACCCGACCATCCCGTGACATCCAATAGACGACGCCGCCGGTGCACTTATCTCGGACATCGTTCACCTTGGACAAGACACGCACCCGTTTCTTCTTGAAGGGAAACTCCTGGATGTTCACCGCCGATTCAGATCGCTGCTGCACTAGGTGTGCGAGAAACTGCTCAAAGTTTTTGTATTCTGGCTTACTTTGGACAAGCTTTGAGCTGGAGGCAGGTTCTTCACCTCCACTGCTGCTTTCTTGGGAGCTGCTTGCGGCTGGTTCGGCGCTTTTCTTTTCCTTTTTAGGGGCTTTTTTGGAGGCGCCTGCTGTGCCCGACTTGGCGCGTTTCATGGTGTATATTGGAGCACGCTGACGGACAAAATTATTAACAAGTAATCCAACAATAGACGAACAGTTTATGTTATTGAAATTTGGGCGCCAATAGGTCGGAATAAACATGACTGCGCGTCGTGGTGGCAGCTCTATCAGCTGTTAAATTCAAAGAGGCAATTAGGAACATGTTATTAATGCACATATGTAGTTTTGATCATGGTAAACATATATTTAATGGCCAGTTAGGATCCACCAACATTTCTTATTGTGCGAAGTGAAAAAATCTCTGAAACAAAACTATAATCATTCGCGCCAAGTCACAATAGTCGCGCCTGCTCGAATAGGTGGCAGCCCTATTACACGATAAATACAGTTAAATATATATAAATTTATTTAAATATCATCATATTGGATATATATTTACGCAATCTGAGCTTAACATAAATACGATACTGAACAAACATTAACTTGCGGAATGGGCTGGGGAGCAACAGCCTTTCGGTCTCATTCGGTCTACCACAATTTGTCACTGAACACAATCTCCTTGAATATGCAGTCCTGTTTGGCAATGCTCACCATTGCTTTCTTGGACTTCATGGCATCCTGCACCTTTTCGCGCACCTCGGCCGCCTTCACGTCGTTGCGTATGTAGAAGAGGCGGACGAGATGATCCTCTGTGAGGGACGGATAGCTGCCCAGCAAGGTGTGCAGATCGAGGACCAGCAGCTCAATGTCCGAGATGAGCAGCCCGGAGAGCGTGGTGATTAGATCGAGCGGCGAGTCGCTGAGCGATATTTTTGGAGCAATCTTCTCGAAGAAGAGCTTGAAGCGCTTGGCCTCCTGCTTGATCTTTCGCGTGATGGCGTCGCACTCGACGCGCGGCTTGGAGAGGCGTTTGGACAGGAGGGCACGGATGTAGCGCTTGGCCAGCAGCTTCTGTGCCTCGTTGATCACCATCTCAAAGTTATTGGGCCGCAGGTGGTTGTAGTCCTGGAAGTAGTCGTCCAGTGTCACGCAAATGGTGTCCACAGACATGCTGCTGGCTAGCCACTTGACCGTGAACAAGTCGTGGAAGTGGCACTCCATGTCCAGGAAAGCCTCCTCCAGCAGGTAGCTGGCGGCGTGCGCTCGAATCCGCTGGAAGGTGGCCAGCAGGCGCTCAAAGTCCTCGTAGTGCTCAGTGCGCGACTTGGGCCAGTAGAGCTGCTTCATCTGCTGCGCCAGCTCCACCATTTGCTGGCTGTTGTTCACAATAGTTATGATGTAGTGCGTGAAGTACTTGATCTGATCCCGGTTCCGGAAGTGGTGCTCCTTCAGCTCGATAACGTTCTTGAGGTAAGTCTGGCCGAAGATCTCCACCTGCTGTATGCTCATTACAAGCGCCTTGAACGTTAGCTCCTGGTGTATGGTGTTTGTGACCTGCAGATGCTGGTCGATCATCTGGAAGATGATCACCGGCGCCGAGGTGTGGTAGTAGTGCTCGTCCTGGTCTGGCACCGTCTCGGAGAACCACTCTACCTTCTCCGTCTCGGCTGCCTTGGTCATCCACTCCTGGTAGTTGCGCTGCATATTCTGCAGATACTCATCCTCAAGAGCCTTGAGATGCTCGGGCCGTAGCAGAGTTCCAATCAGCTTGTGCACATCCACATTGAGGTCCGGATGCGACATGAGTTCAGTCCCCGGGTACGTGTGGGTCACCCAGGCCAGCATGGAGACGTACTCGTTGCCCTCAAGGCCGGATCGCACAATTGTGTCCAGCTGGAAGAAAAATGGATTAGATCCAGTGACAAGCCAATCCAAATTGGATTACTCACATAGCTTGAGAGGCCTTCGTGGTAGAACTTGACGTACTCGTTGAATATATCGTAGTGGGGCGGAAAACAGGGCACGCACAGCGACTTTACCACGCGCAGATCCTCCAGAATGATTTGACGAAGAATCTCCAGGTCGCGGACCAGCCACATCTTGTTGTCAGTCCGTTCCTCCAGCTTGGAGCCCTCGATACGCGTTGCGACCGACGACTGCAGCACGTCCAAGATCATCTTGCGCCACGCCTTCGGGCGACCGGGAGGCAGAAAGCCAGTCACCTTCTGCTGCTGCACGGCAAACTGGTCGTTCTTCTCCTCGCGTTCAATGATGCGGAGAGCAGTCACGATCACGGTTGGCTTCTTACGTACCGTATTCAGGGTGCGGCTGAGGATCAGGCGCAGCTTCTTCTCTAGCGCCTGGGAGACCGTGTCCACCTTCTCGAAGTGGCGCTTCAGGGTGATCTTGTCCGAGGCATGCTGCTTCGGCTGTTTGTGCAGCTCGTACAACAGATCGTCGCGGGAGTTTTCCAGATCGGCCAGGCACTGGTGGGCATTCAGCAGCTTGTCTTCATCGATTAGCCCCATGGTCTTCTGCACACTGGCGTCCACATTGAAGATGTGCTTCAGGTTCTCCATGGCCGTGGCGTACTGCGAGTGTTTCGTGTTCTCCTCACGGACCACTTCCAATGCATCGTATACTTCGGGCACGCCCTGGAGCAGGTTTTCCACCTCATTCATCCGCCGGCGCACCTCGCGCACATCCTGCATACACGTCTCCAGCTGCTTCAGCCCCACCCGGACGCCGTCCAGCTGGTTTTGCATTCCGGTCTTTAACAACGCCTCCACGGACGCCTTCTTGCGGGCGATCCGGTGACGGTATTGCTCCACTTTCTCCAGCTGCCCCGGCCGCTGCAGCATGTTCTGTATGTCCTTGAGGGCAGCCTGTCGCGCCTCATCCTCCAGTTGCTGCAAATCCATCTTGCCCTGAATTTTTGTTATGTTTTTTTCGCAGAAATAAATAAAGTCCAGTACCGACAACACTAGGCTATCGATAGTAACAAGCGATAGCTACATACATATATCGCCCATCGAATCGCTTTGTTTATTTTCTTGTAGCCAGAAATTTGAACCGAAAAAAAGCCACAAAATGAGCGAAAGTATTCTGCAATTTGCTCCCTGGGAGTCCTTTGTTTCGCCTACATTCTGGCACAAGCTGGCTGAACTAAAATTGGATCACGATCGCCTGTCGGATGCCCAACGTTCCATTTCGGGCCACTACACAAACCGAAAGGCTACGGGCTGTCTGTTGGAGGCGGATTACACATCGTTCAATAGGTAGCATAGGCTTGTGCCACACCCCTCTTCCATATTCAACCCGCATCGTTTCCATCCACAGTTCTGGGCAGCCACCAAAGTTCAGCCATGCTGCCGTTGGAACAATCTACAATAAAAACACAATTGAGGAGTTCAAGGCCCTGGACAAGCTGACGCTGTTGTCTGATGAGGGCAAGAAACTGTTGGCTGATATGTGCAGCGACCGGGTGGCGAGTGATCCCAGTCTGTTGACTCGCTTCTTTGTTCTATCCTTTGCGGACCTCAAGTGCCACAGCTATTACTACTGGTTCGCCTTTCCGTGTCCCTTGACGCCCACACTTAAGCTACAGGGAGCCGGTACGAGACTTAAAGATCTGTCGAATAGCAGCAAATATGTAGAAGCCCTGCAGACGCTTCCACCCGACGCGCAGAACTTCTTCATCCTGTATGCCAACGATCAAGAGGATGTCGTCGAGGCTCGAAACTTGAGTTCTCTGGATGAGAAGGAGGTGGAACACTATTACTTTGGTTTTGCCGATCCCAGCGAGTACGAGCATCCTGCTTGGTTGATGCGGAACTATGCCGCCTTTCTGCTGCAACGATAGTGAGTAGTGTAGTCCCTTAATTGCTAATTCTGAAATTAATATAATTTCATACTCAAATTCGTAGTCCCAGTTTTATTGGGAAATCACTCAGGTTTCTGGGCCTACGTTACAAACAACAAATGCAGATGGACGACAGTCTGATATGGAATGTAGTTCAAACCGAGGCCTGCGACTTATACCAAACCGAAGATGTGAAATTTGTTGGCTGGGAATTGAACAAAAACGGGAAAATGGGTCCGCGAATGGTTTGCATGAGGGATAGTATGGATCCAGCCAAGTAAGCTGTCAATTGTAGGCTTTACTTTTTTACACATTTATACTTTCAATTACAGACTGGCCGAGAACTCTGTAAACCTCAACTTGAAGTTGATGAAGTGGCGCCTGGTGCCAGATCTAAATCTTGAGATCATCTCACAAACCAAATGCCTTCTGTTTGGCGCTGGTACCTTGGGCTGTGCAGTAGCTCGCAATCTTTTGGTATCTACTCATCGACCGTATTATTACCGTGCCATTTACCATTATTGATTAATTGTAGTCTTGGGGCTTCAAACACATAACTTTGCTGGATAACGGAAAGGTGGGATTTTCCAATCCAGTCCGCCAGAACCTCTATACGCACGCAGACGCCGTGGCAGGCAATCGGATGAAGGCCACAACAGCCGCCTTAAGACTACGTGATATAAACCCTTCTGCAGAGACCGTAGGGCATGTGCTAGAGATACCCATGCCGGGCCACACCATCGGGGAGTCGCTGCGCGCTCAGACTGAGCAGAACTTGCTGCTGATTGAGCAGCAAGTGCAGGCGCATGACGTCATCTTTCTGCTCACTGACTCGCGCGAGAGCCGCTGGCTACCTACACTGCTTGGAGCGGCGCATGAGAAGGTGCAAACGAGAGTACTTCGCCCACGTAGAGTAAAAGCGTAACATTCTGACCCTTTCCAGATTGTCATCAATGCGGCGCTGGGCTTCGACAGCTATTTGGTGATGCGGCATGGCAGCAGCCGCGATGTGGCCGGCGACAGTGGGAGGGAAATCGTGGGACTAAAGTGCATCAATGGCAATCAACTGGGATGCTACTTTTGCAACGATGTCACGGCGCCCGGCAATGTAAGTGAACTTTGTTGACGTTTAACACATTTATTTTCAGACTTCGTTCACTGGTACAATCGATAGACTCCGCTTTAGACACACTCGTAGTCGTGGCGCGAGTACTTCTCGAAGGCGGTGCACGTGGGGTCGCCCGTCTGCAGATGATCCACGCCTGTTATCTGCAACACCAGGCCTTTTATGCAGGTCACTTTAAAGCCCACTAAGTTCAACATGGCGTTGGGAGTGCGCCAGGCATAGCTGAAGAAGTTGAATCCATCCACAGCCGTGAGCACTTCGCGTTCCGTAAAGGCCAGTGCCAGCTTGAACTGCTCATTGAACTTGAACGGAAAGCCTCCATGACGCTCTTCGGCTCCAAATCTGGAATGGTTGTTGGAGCTGTTAGAAAAATGCCAAAACAGGCGACTACTGCGCAGACTTACTCGAAGTTCTTGCCCATGGAGTTTCGCACCACCAGCTGCTCGTCAAAGCGTATGCTAAAGTGCAGCTCCTCGCGCTTGGTGTCCGAATCCATGAACTTGATGATGAACTGGCCCCGCTTGTTGGCGGAACAGCGAGCCGTTAGCACAATCACATGGCCGGGACTGAACAGTATGGGTTGATCGTTGCTGAAGGCCTTGAAGTAGTCCGAGGCGTGTATGGCTGGCCACGGATTGGGGAAGACGGTGCGATGATCCACCTGCCTGATCACTTGTATTTGGTCGCGTATCTCCAGAGCCCGAATGGCACTCAGCGGCATGCGATAGCGGAACGTACAGAAATCCCGACTGTTGATGGAAATGTGAAAGCTATCCTCGCAGGCCAAGATGTAGACCATGAAGAACTCGCCGCTCACAATGGGATTCGGAAGCGTTACGGTGTCCATTACCGCCGACTCCTCCTCGCCCCAGACGCCGTTCACGCGGGCATTGCGCACGATCGTATCATTGCGGAAGTAGCAGGAGAAGTGCAGACCGATGTCAGCATCCGGATCCACGGTGCTCTTGGCTGTGGAGAGGTCTATGTGGAACCTGGGAACCATTATAATAGGAGCATTATTCATATCAGCAGCTAACGATAAGAAAAATGGCTCTACACTCTATTAGTCATGTACTGAGATATGCGTATTCCCGTCAACCTATGCTGATTCGGAGCGGTGCTCACCTGGCGGCTCCATCGATGGTCTTGGCGACGATCTCCAGCACATGCCCAAACTCCAGCGGATGCGACAGGTTGCCAGCGAATTCCGTTAGCATTATTGTCAATGTTCTATTAGAGGTGTCCGCGAATCGGGAATCTAACTTCTCAGGCTCTCTGTTGGCACTATAGCGCCCGAACAAATGAAAACAATATCAAGGTTTCTTTCGGAGAGCGTGTCCAATGGAGAGCCGAAACTTTATCTAATCAGCGGCAAACCCACTCCCAAAGGGGAAAAACAGTTGCACAAGCACTACCAGCCCAAATCGGCATTGCGTTCTCCGCCTGACTTTGTTTTAAATGTACGAGAATTGTTATTAACTAATCAAACAGAAAAGTTGCGCTCTCGCACGCTAAGGTGTCTTACCGAACGGAGGCGGCGGCGGTGGCGGCGGTGGCGGCGGTGGCGGCGTCATCTTTGGTCGCAGGTCCCAAGTTTTCGGCTTCGTTTGTTGACACTGCAAAGCATGTGGAAAAGCTCTGCCCAGGGGGAAGCTTGCAAGCTTGTTTGTGCAGTTGAGTGAAAGCGTTTCTCCATCTATTTCTGTCTCTTTCTAGTCGCTCAAAGATCGTACTCTGGATCAGCAATGCACTGTGACACGACCCGGCGTCTCCAACATCGCTGCCAGCTATGCCGTGGAGCTGCTGGTGGCTCTGCTCCAGCATCCCCAGCGGGAGCTAGCTCCGGCCTACTACGCCCAAACCGGAAGGCATCAGTCGAGTGAGGATTCCGGCAAGGTCCCCGAAGGACTGCTAGGCATCCTGCCGCACTCCGTGAGGGGAATGCTCAGCAACTATGAGAACATCCTGCCAGCCACGCAAAAGTTCGCCCAATGCATTGCCTGCTCAGCGGTAAGAGTTATAAGCGATTATAAAAATCAATACAGCTGCAACGTGTCCCTTCGTTTTACAGCCAGTTTTAGGTGCCTTCAAGAACGTGGGACATGCCTTTCTCTTTAAAACCTTTGAAACAGCCAAATATCTAGAGGATTTGACGGGCATCTCGGAGTTCAAGCGTTTGAACAGTGAGGTTTGTTCATTAACCCATTAACCGAATTTGATCCACAGATTACTGCAAATATCCAATTTTATAGATAATCGACTTTGATGATGCTGAGTTTGATATGTCCGAAGATGAGGAGGATTAGTACTCCTTCATTCTGAATTTATAGTAATATGTATATTTTACAAAGCATTTATAGTCCAATGTCTAAACCAAAATGTGTGTATGCAAATGCTTTACTTAATCCTTAAGTAAATTGTTTTCTCTATATCTTTACATAATTTAAAACGATAGAATACAATTGAATGTTTGAGAAGAACACATTTCCTTCGACGCCTTTGCCCTCTGTTTGCACAAATATGTTTTTCTGCTGATAAGAAGCAATCGTTTCCAATGCGCAGATATGGTTCTGATCTGTGGAAAGGCCGGAGAGAAGAAAAATCCCCAATTTACGGTTCACAAATAACAACATATTGTGCACATTCTCCGATAATGATGAGTGTGGTCAATGGAATCATTATTAGATGCATCATTCGACGCAAAAAACATCCAAAGAAGATTCTTTTGCGAATCAAATCTGCCTAGTAGTATGCTAATGACTTACAGATGCGCAAAAGAATAATAGTTCATAGGTCAATAAACTAGAGAACGGTAAGATAGAAAGCCACGAGCCCGATGGTCTATGCTAATCAGACTTTCGATGGGATACATTTTTGAGTACAATCGTTGCGTTTGAGCCTCAAAGATGCTAATGATATTCAGATGGAGTTACTTGTATTTACTCGAATTAATCATGTCACTCATTGCTTTAAATAGAGCCAGGCCAAATGTGTCGAGCTAAAGAAAACAAACATAGTCAGCTTACCACCCAGTCCGAGGCCGTAAACATTTCCAAACTCATTATTTGACCCCAGGCCCGGCTTTGACTGATGAAACCCTAACCCAACCCGAGAATGCCATGCCGCTCAAGTGGCAGCCAAAGGCTCTCTCTCTCGCTCATCGAAAATAACAAAACCACGAAAAGAAGAGAGACAACAACATAATCAATAGCTGAGCGAGTGAAATGCAGCGACCGGGTGGCGAGTGATCCCAGTCTGTTGACTCGCTTCTTTGTTCTATCCTTTGCGGACCTCAAGTGCCACAGCTATTACTACTGGTTCGCCTTTCCGTGTCCCTTGACGCCCACACTTAAGCTACAGGGAGCCGGTACGAGACTTAAAGATCTGTCGAATAGCAGCAAATATGTAGAAGCCCTGCAGACGCTTCCACCCGACGCGCAGAACTTCTTCATCCTGTATGCCAACGAACAAGAGGATGTCGTCGAGGCTCGAAACTTGAGTTCTCTGGATGAGAAGGAGGTGGAACACTATTACTTTGGTTTTGCCGATCCCAGCGAGTACGAGCATCCTGCTTGGTTGATGCGGAACTATGCCGCCTTTCTGCTGCAACGATAGTGAGTAGTGTAGTCCCTTAATTGCTAATTCTGAAATTAATATAATTTCATACTCAAATTCGTAGTCCCAGTTTTATTGGGAAATCACTCAGGTTTCTGGGCCTACGTTACAAACAACAAATGCAGATGGACGACAGTCTGATATGGAATGTAGTTCAAACCGAGGCCTGCGACTTATACCAAACCGAAGATGTGAAATTTGTTGGCTGGGAATTGAACAAAAACGGGAAAATGGGTCCGCGAATGGTTTGCATGAGGGATAGTATGGATCCAGCCAAGTAAGCTGTCAATTGTAGGCTTTACTTTTTTACACATTTATACTTTCAATTACAGACTGGCCGAGAACTCTGTAAACCTCAACTTGAAGTTGATGAAGTGGCGCCTGGTGCCAGATCTAAATCTTGAGATCATCTCACAAACCAAATGCCTTCTGTTTGGCGCTGGTACCTTGGGCTGTGCAGTAGCTCGCAATCTTTTGGTATCTACTCATCGACCGTATTATTACCGTGCCATTTACCATTATTGATTAATTGTAGTCTTGGGGCTTCAAACACATAACTTTGCTGGATAACGGAAAGGTGGGATTTTCCAATCCAGTCCACCAGAACCTCTATACGCACGCAGACGCCGTGGCAGGCAATCGGATGAAGGCCACAACAGCCGCCTTAAGACTACGTGACTACGAGACCGTAGGGCATGTGCTGGAGATACCCATGCCGGGCCACACCATCGAGCAGAACTTGCTGCTGATTGAGCAGCAAGTGCAGGCGCATGACGTCATCTTTCTGCTCACTGACTCGCGCGAGAGCCGCTGGCTACCTACACTGCTTGGAGCGGCGCATGAGAAGGTGCAAACGAGAGTACTTCGCCCACGTAGAGTAAAAGCGTAACATTCTGACCCTTTCCAGATTGTCATCAATGCGGCGCTGGGCTTCGACAGCTATTTGGTGATGCGGCATGGCAGCAGCCGCGATGTGGCCGGCGACAGTGGGAGGGAAATCGTGGGACTAAAGTGCATCAATGGCAATCAACTGGGATGCTACTTTTGCAACGATGTCACGGCGCCCGGCAATGTAAGTGAACTTTGTTGACGTTTAACACATTTATTTTCAGACTTCGTTCACTGGTACAATCGATGGACTCCACTTTAGACACACTCGTAGTCGTGGCGCGAGTACTTCTCGAAGGCGGTGCACGTGGGGTCGCCCGTCTGCAGATGATCCACGCCTGTTATCTGCAACACCAGGCCATATAAGCAGGTCACTTTAAAGCCCACTAAGTTCAACATGGCGTTGGGAGTGCGCCAGGCATAGCTGAAGAAGTTGAATCCATCCACAGCCGTGAGCACTTCGCGTTCCGTAAAGGCCAGTGCCAGCTTGAACTGCTCATTGAACTTGAACGGAAAGCCTCCATGACGCTCTTCGGCTCCAAATCTGGAATGGTTGTTGGAGCTGTTAGAAAAATGCCAAAACAGGCGACTACTGCGCAGACTTACTTGAAGTTCTTGCCCATGGAGTTTCGCACCACCACCTGATCGTTAAAGCGTATGCTAAAGTGCAGGTCGTCGCGCTTGGTGTCCGAATCCATGAAATGGATGACGAACTGGCCCTGCTTGTTGGCGGAACAGCGAGCCGTTAGCACAATCACATGGCCGGGACTGAACAGTATGGGTTGATCGTTGCTGAAGGCCTTTAAGTTGTCCGAGGCGTGTATGGCTGGCCACGGATTGGGGAAGACGGTGCGATGATCCACCTGCCTGATCACTTGTATTTGGTCGCGTATCTCCAGAGCCCGAATGGCACTCAGCGGCATGCGATAGCGGAACGTACAGAAATCCCGACTGTTGATGGAAATGTGAAAGCTATCCTCGCAGGCCAAGATGTAGACCATGAAGAACTCGCCGCTCACAATGGGATTCGGAAGCGTTACGGTGTCCATTACCGCCGACTCCTCCTCGCCCCAGACGCCGTTCACGCGGGCATTGCGCACGATCGTATCATTGCGGAAGTAGCAGGAGAAGTGCAGACCGATGTCAGCATCCGGATCCACGGTGCTCTTGGCTGTGGAGAGGTCTATGTGGAACCTGGGAACCATTATAATAGGAGCATTAGTCATATCAGCAGCTAACGATAAGAAAAATGGCTCTACACTCTATTAGTCATGTACTGAGATATGCGTATTCCCGTCAACCTATGCTGATTCGGAGCGGTGCTCACCTGGCGGCTCCATCGATGGTCTTGGCGACGATCTCCAGCACATGCCCAAACTCCAGCGGACGCGACAGGTTTCCAGCGAATTTCGTTAGCATTATTGTCAATGTTCTATTAGAGGTGTCCGCGAATCGGGAATCTAACTTCTCAGGCTCTCAGTTGGCACTATAGCGCCCGAACAAATGAAAACAATATCAAGGTTTCTTTCGGAGAGCGTGTCCAATGGAGAGCCGAAACTTTATCTAATCAGCGGCAAACCCACTACCAGCCCAAATCGGCATCGATGGTCTATGCTAATCAGACTTTCGATGGGATACATTTTTGAGTACAATCGTTGCGTTTGAGCCTCAAAGATGCTAATGATATTCAGATGGAGTTACTTGTATTTACTCGAATTAATCATGTCACTCATTGCTTTAAATAGAGCCAGGCCAAATGTGTCGAGCTAAAGAAAACAAACATAGTCAGCTAACCACCCAGTCCGAGGCCGTAAACATTTCCAAACTCATTATTTGACCCCAGGCCCGGCTTTGACTGATGAAACCCTAACCCAACCCGAGAATGCCATGCCGCTCAAGTGGCAGCCAAAGGCTCTCTCTCTCGCTCATCGAAAATAACAAAACCACGAAAAGAAGAGAGACAACAACATAATCAATAGCTGAGCGAGTGAAATGCAGCGACCGGGTGGCGAGTGATCCCAGTCTGTTGACTCGCTTCTTTGTTCTATCCTTTGCGGACCTCAAGTGCCACAGCTATTACTACTGGTTCGCCTTTCCGTGTCCCTTGACGCCCACACTTAAGCTACAGGGAGCCGGTACGAGACTTAAAGATCTGTCGAATAGCAGCAAATATGTAGAAGCCCTGCAGACGCTTCCACCCGACGCGCAGAACTTCTTCATCCTGTATGCCAACGATCAAGAGGATGTCGTCGAGGCTCGAAACTTGAGTTCTCTGGATGAGAAGGAGGTGGAACACTATTACTTTGGTTTTGCCGATCCCAGCGAGTACGAGCATCCTGCTTGGTTGATGCGGAACTATGCCGCCTTTCTGCTGCAACGATAGTGAGTAGTGTAGTCCCTTAATTGCTAATTCTGAAATTAATATAATTTCATACTCAAATTCGTAGTCCCAGTTTTATTGGGAAATCACTCAGGTTTCTGGGCCTACGTTACAAACAACAAATGCAGATGGACGACAGTCTGATATGGAATGTAGTTCAAACCGAGGCCTGCGACTTATACCAAACCGAAGATGTGAAATTTGTTGGCTGGGAATTGAACAAAAACGGGAAAATGGGTCCGCGAATGGTTTGCATGAGGGATAGTATGGATCCAGCCAAGTAAGCTGTCAATTGTAGGCTTTACTTTTTTACACATTTATACTTTCAATTACAGACTGGCCGAGAACTCTGTAAACCTCAACTTGAAGTTGATGAAGTGGCGCCTGGTGCCAGATCTAAATCTTGAGATCATCTCACAAACCAAATGCCTTCTGTTTGGCGCTGGTACCTTGGGCTGTGCAGTAGCTCGCAATCTTTTGGTATCTACTCATCGACCGTATTATTACCGTGCCATTTACCATTATTGATTAATTGTAGTCTTGGGGCTTCAAACACATAACTTTGCTGGATAACGGAAAGGTGGGATTTTCCAATCCAGTCCACCAGAACCTCTATACGCACGCAGACGCCGTGGCAGGCAATCGGATGAAGGCCACAACAGCCGCCTTAAGACTACGTGACTACGAGACCGTAGGGCATGTGCTGGAGATACCCATGCCGGGCCACACCATCGAGCAGAACTTGCTGCTGATTGAGCAGCAAGTGCAGGCGCATGACGTCATCTTTCTGCTCACTGACTCGCGCGAGAGCCGCTGGCTACCTACACTGCTTGGAGCGGCGCATGAGAAGGTGCAAACGAGAGTACTTCGCCCACGTAGAGTAAAAGCGTAACATTCTGACCCTTTCCAGATTGTCATCAATGCGGCGCTGGGCTTCGACAGCTATTTGGTGATGCGGCATGGCAGCAGCCGCGATGTGGCCGGCGACAGTGGGAGGGAAATCGTGGGACTAAAGTGCATCAATGGCAGTCAACTGGGATGCTACTTTTGCAACGATGTCACGGCGCCCGGCAATGTAAGTGAACTTTGTTGACGTTTAACACATTTATTTTCAGACTTCGTTCACTGGTACAATCGATGGACTCCACTTTAGACACACTCGTAGTCGTGGCGCGAGTACTTCTCGAAGGCGGTGCACGTGGGGTCGCCCGTCTGCAGATGATCCACGCCTGTTATCTGCAACACCAGGCCATATAAGCAGGTCACTTTAAAGCCCACTAAGTTCAACATGGCGTTGGGAGTGCGCCAGGCATAGCTGAAGAAGTTGAATCCATCCACAGCCGTGAGCACTTCGCGTTCCGTAAAGGCCAGTGCCAGCTTGAACTGCTCATTGAACTTGAACGGAAAGCCTCCATGACGCTCTTCGGCTCCAAATCTGGAATGGTTGTTGAAGCTGTTAGAAAATTGCCAAAACAGGCGACTACTGCGCAGACTTACTCGAAGTTCTTGCCCATGGAGTTTCGCACCACCACCTGATCGTTAAAGCGTATGCTAAAGTGCAGGTCGTCGCGCTTGGTGTCCGAATCCATGAAATGGATGACGAACTGGCCCTGCTTGTTGGCGGAACAGCGAGCCGTTAGCACAATCACATGGCCGGGACTGAACATTATGGGTTGATCGTTGCTGAAGGCCTTTAAGTTGTCCGAGGCGTGTATGGCTGGCCACGGATTGGGGAAGACGGTGCGATGATCCACCTGCCTGATCACTTGTATTTGGTCGCGTATCTCCAGAGCCCGAATGGCACTCAGCGGCATGCGATAGCGGAACGTACAGAAATCCCGACTGTTGATGGAAATGTGAAAGCTATCCTCGCAGGCCAAGATGTAGACCATGAAGAACTCGCCGCTCACAATGGGATTCGGAAGCGTTACGGTGTCCATTACCGCCGACTCCTCCTCGCCCCAGACGCCGTTCACGCGGGCATTGCGCACGATCGTATCATTGCGGAAGTAGCAGGAGAAGTGCAGACCGATGTCAGCATCCGGATCCACGGTGCTCTTGGCTGTGGAGAGGTCTATGTGGAACCTGGGAACCATTATAATAGGAGCATTAGTCATATCAGCAGCTAACGATAAGAAAAATGGCTCTACACTCTATTAGTCATGTACTGAGATATGCGTATTCCCGTCAACCTATGCTGATTCGGAGCGGTGCTCACCTGGCGGCTCCATCGATGGTCTTGGCGACGATCTCCAGCACATGCCCAAACTCCAGCGGATGCGACAGGTTTCCAGCGAATTTCGTTAGCATTATTGTCAATGTTCTATTAGAGGTGTCCGCGAATCGGGAATCTAACTTCTCAGGCTCTCAGTTGGCACTATAGCGCCCGAACAAATGAAAACAATATCAAGGTTTCTTTCGGAGAGCGTGTCCAATGGAGAGCCGAAACTTTATCTAATCAGCGGCAAACCCACTACCAGCCCAAATCGGCATCGATGGTCTATGCTAATCAGACTTTCGATGGGATACATTTTTGAGTACAATCGTTGCGTTTGAGCCTCAAAGATGCTAATGATATTCAGATGGAGTTACTTGTATTTACTCGAATTAATCATGTCACTCATTGCTTTAAATAGAGCCAGGCCAAATGTGTCGAGCTAAAGAAAACAAACATAGTCAGCTAACCACCCAGTCCGAGGCCGTAAACATTTCCAAACTCATTATTTGACCCCAGGCCCGGCTTTGACTGATGAAACCCTAACCCAACCCGAGAATGCCATGCCGCTCAAGTGGCAGCCAAAGGCTCTCTCTCTCGCTCATCGAAAATAACAAAACCACGAAAAGAAGAGAGACAACAACATAATCAATAGCTGAGCGAGTGAAATGCAGCGACCGGGTGGCGAGTGATCCCAGTCTGTTGACTCGCTTCTTTGTTCTATCCTTTGCGGACCTCAAGTGCCACAGCTATTACTACTGGTTCGCCTTTCCGTGTCCCTTGACGCCCACACTTAAGCTACAGGGAGCCGGTACGAGACTTAAAGATCTGTCGAATAGCAGCAAATATGTAGAAGCCCTGCAGACGCTTCCACCCGACGCGCAGAACTTCTTCATCCTGTATGCCAACGATCAAGAGGATGTCGTCGAGGCTCGAAACTTGAGTTCTCTGGATGAGAAGGAGGTGGAACACTATTACTTTGGTTTTGCCGATCCCAGCGAGTACGAGCATCCTGCTTGGTTGATGCGGAACTATGCCGCCTTTCTGCTGCAACGATAGTGAGTAGTGTAGTCCCTTAATTGCTAATTCTGAAATTAATATAATTTCATACTCAAATTCGTAGTCCCAGTTTTATTGGGAAATCACTCAGGTTTCTGGGCCTACGTTACAAACAACAAATGCAGATGGACGACAGTCTGATATGGAATGTAGTTCAAACCGAGGCCTGCGACTTATACCAAACCGAAGATGTGAAATTTGTTGGCTGGGAATTGAACAAAAACGGGAAAATGGGTCCGCGAATGGTTTGCATGAGGGATAGTATGGATCCAGCCAAGTAAGCTGTCAATTGTAGGCTTTACTTTTTTACACATTTATACTTTCAATTACAGACTGGCCGAGAACTCTGTAAACCTCAACTTGAAGTTGATGAAGTGGCGCCTGGTGCCAGATCTAAATCTTGAGATCATCTCACAAACCAAATGCCTTCTGTTTGGCGCTGGTACCTTGGGCTGTGCAGTAGCTCGCAATCTTTTGGTATCTACTCATCGACCGTATTATTACCGTGCCATTTACCATTATTGATTAATTGTAGTCTTGGGGCTTCAAACACATAACTTTGCTGGATAACGGAAAGGTGGGATTTTCCAATCCAGTCCACCAGAACCTCTATACGCACGCAGACGCCGTGGCAGGCAATCGGATGAAGGCCACAACAGCCGCCTTAAGACTACGTGACTACGAGACCGTAGGGCATGTGCTGGAGATACCCATGCCGGGCCACACCATCGAGCAGAACTTGCTGCTGATTGAGCAGCAAGTGCAGGCGCATGACGTCATCTTTCTGCTCACTGACTCGCGCGAGAGCCGCTGGCTACCTACACTGCTTGGAGCGGCGCATGAGAAGGTGCAAACGAGAGTACTTCGCCCACGTAGAGTAAAAGCGTAACATTCTGACCCTTTCCAGATTGTCATCAATGCGGCGCTGTGCTTCGACAGCTATTTGGTGATGCGGCATGGCAGCAGCCGCGATGTGGCCGGCGACAGTGGGAGGGAAATCGTGGGACTAAAGTGCATCAATGGCAGTCAACTGGGATGCTACTTTTGCAACGATGTCACGGCGCCCGGCAATGTAAGTGAACTTTGTTGACGTTTAACACATTTATTTTCAGACTTCGTTCACTGGTACAATCGATGGACTCCACTTTAGACACACTCGTAGTCGTGGCGCGAGTACTTCTCGAAGGCGGTGCACGTGGGGTCGCCCGTCTGCAGATGATCCACGCCTGTTATCTGCAACACCAGGCCATTTAAGCAGGTCACTTTAAAGCCCACTAAGTTCAACATGGCGTTGGGAGTGCGCCAGGCATAGCTGAAGAAGTTGAATCCATCCACAGCCGTGAGCACTTCGCGTTCCGTAAAGGCCAGTGCCAGCTTGAACTGCTCATTGAACTTGAACGGAAAGCCTCCATGACGCTCTTCGGCTCCAAATCTGGAATGGTTGTTGAAGCTGTTAGAAAATTGCCAAAACAGGCGACTACTGCGCAGACTTACTCGAAGTTCTTGCCCATGGAGTTTCGCACCACCACCTGATCGTTAAAGCGTATGCTAAAGTGCAGGTCGTTGCGCTTGGTGTCCGAATCCATGAAATGGATGACGAACTGGCCCTGCTTGTTGGCGGAACAGCGAGCCGTTAGCACAATCACATGGCCGGGACTGAACAGTATGGGTTGATCGTTGCTGAAGGCCTTTAAGTTGTCCGAGGCGTGTATGGCTGGCCACGGATTGGGGAAGACGGTGCGATGATCCAGTGCGATTGTATTTGGTCGCGTATCTCCAGAGCCCGAATGGCACTCAGCGGCATGCGATAGCGGAACGTACAGAAATCCCGACTGTTGATGGAAATGTGAAAGCTATCCTCGCAGGCCAAGATGTAGACCATGAAGAACTCGCCGCTCACAATGGGATTCGGAAGCGTTACGGTGTCCATTACCGCCGACTCCTCCTCGCCCCAGACTCCGTTCACGCGGGCATTGCGCACGATCGTATCATTGCGGAAGTAGCAGGAGAAGTGCAGACCGATGTCAGCATCCGGATCCACGGTGCTCTTGGCTGTGGAGAGTTCTATGTGGAACCTGGGAACCATTATAATAGGAGCATTAGTCATATCAGCAGCTAACGATAAGAAAAATGGCTCTACACTCTATTAGTCATGTACTGAGATATGCGTATTCCCGTCAACCTATGCTGATTCGGAGCGGTGCTCACCTGGCGGCTCCATCGATGGTCTTGGCGACGATCTCCAGCACATGCCCAAACTCCAGCGGATGCGACAGGTTTCCAGCGAATTTCGTTAGCATTATTGTCAATGTTCTATTAGAGGTGTCCGCGAATCGGGAATCTAACTTCTCAGGCTCTCAGTTGGCACTATAGCGCCCGAACAAATGAAAACAATATCAAGGTTTCTTTCGGAGAGCGTGTCCAATGGAGAGCCGAAACTTTATCTAATCAGCGGCAAACCCACTACCAGCCCAAATCGGCATCGATGGTCTATGCTAATCAGACTTTCGATGGGATACATTTTTGAGTACAATCGTTGCGTTTGAGCCTCAAAGATGCTAATGATATTCAGATGGAGTTACTTGTATTTACTCGAATTAATCATGTCACTCATTGCTTTAAATAGAGCCAGGCCAAATGTGTCGAGCTAAAGAAAACAAACATAGTCAGCTAACCACCCAGTCCGAGGCCGTAAACATTTCCAAACTCATTATTTGACCCCAGGCCCGGCTTTGACTGATGAAACCCTAACCCAACCCGAGAATGCCATGCCGCTCAAGTGGCAGCCAAAGGCTCTCTCTCTCGCTCATCGAAAATAACAAAACCACGAAAAGAAGAAAGACAACAACATAATCAATAGCTGAGCGAGTGAAATGCAGCGACCGGGTGGCGAGTGATCCCAGTCTGTTGACTCGCTTCTTTGTTCTATCCTTTGCGGACCTCAAGTGCCACAGCTATTACTACTGGTTCGCCTTTCCGTGTCCCTTGACGCCCACACTTAAGCTACAGGGAGCCGGTACGAGACTTAAGGATCTGTCGAATAGCAGCAAATATGTAGAAGCCCTGCAGACGCTTCCACCCGACGCGCAGAACTTCTTCATCCTGTATGCCAACGATCAAGAGGATGTCGTCGAGGCTCGAAACTTGAGTTCTCTGGATGAGAAGGAGGTGGAACACTATTACTTTGGTTTTGCCGATCCCAGCGAGTACGAGCATCCTGCTTGGTTGATGCGGAACTATGCCGCCTTTCTGCTGCAACGATAGTGAGTAGTGTAGTCCCTTAATTGCTAATTCTGAAATTAATATAATTTCATACTCAAATTCGTAGTCCCAGTTTTATTGGGAAATCACTCAGGTTTCTGGGACTACGTTACAAACAACAAATGCAGATGGACGACAGTCTGATATGGAATGTAGTTCAAACCGAGGCCTGCGACTTATACCAAACCGAAGATGTGAAATTTGTTGGCTGGGAATTGAACAAAAACGGGAAAATGGGTCCGCGAATGGTTTGCATGAGGGATAGTATGGATCCAGCCAAGTAAGCTGTCAATTGTAGGCTTTAATTTTTTACACATTTATACTTTCAATTACAGACTGGCCGAGAACTCTGTAAACCTCAACTTGAAGTTGATGAAGTGGCGCCTGGTGCCAGATCTAAATCTTGAGATCATCTCACAAGCCAAATGCCTTCTGTTTGGCGCTGGTACCTTTCCAGATTGTCATCAATGCGGCGCTGGGCTTCGACAGCTATTTGGTGATGCGGCATGGCAGCAGCCGCGATGTGGCCGGCGACAGTGGGAGGGAAATCGTGGGACTAAAGTGCATCAATGGCAATCAACTGGGATGCTACTTTTGCAACGATGTCACGGCGCCCGGCAATGTAAGTGAACTTTGTTGACGTTTAACACATTTATTTTCAGACTTCGTTCACTGGTACAATCGATGGACTCCACTTTAGACACACTCGTAGTCGTGGCGCGAGTACTTCTCGAAGGCGGTGCACGTGGGGTCGCCCGTCTGCAGATGATCCACGCCTGTTATCTGCAACACCAGGCCATTTAAGCAGGTCACTTTAAAGCCCACTAAGTTCAACATGGCGTTGGGAGTGCGCCAGGCATAGCTGAAGAAGTTGAATCCATCCACAGCCGTGAGCACTTCGCGTTCCGTAAAGGCCAGTGCCAGCTTGAACTGCTCATTGAACTTGAACGGAAAGCCTCCATGACGCTCTTCGGCTCCAAATCTGGAATGGTTGTTGGAGCTGTTAGAAAAATGCCAAAACAGGCGACTACTGCGCAGACTTACTCGAAGTTCTTGCCCATGGAGTTTCGCACCACCAGCTGCTCGTCAAAGCGTATGCTAAAGTGCAGCTCCTCGCGCTTGGTGTCCGAATCCATGAACTTAATGATGAACTGGCCCCGCTTGTTGGCGGAACAGCGAGCCGTTAGCACAATCACATGGCCGGGACTGAACAGTATGGGTTGATCGTTGCTGAAGGCCTTTAAGTTGTCCGAGGCGCCGAATGGCACTCAGCGGCATCCGATAGCGGAACGTACAGAAATCCTGGCTGTAGATGGAAATGTGAAAGCTATCCTCCCAGGCCAAGATGTAGACCATGAAGAACTCGCCGCTCACAATGGGATTCGGAAGCGTTACGGTGTCCATTACCGCCGACTCCTCCTCGCCCCAGACTCCGTTCACGC
The DNA here is from genome assembly GCF_003369915.1 of Drosophila miranda. Classification (NCBI taxonomy): domain Eukaryota; kingdom Metazoa; phylum Arthropoda; class Insecta; order Diptera; family Drosophilidae; genus Drosophila; species Drosophila miranda. Next base: position 6,623,662 of record NC_046676.1, on the reverse strand, counting down.
GGGCATTGCGCACGATCGTATCATTGCGGAAGTAGCAGGAGAAGTGCAGACCGATGTCAGCATCCGGATCCACGGTGCTCTTGGCTGTGGAGAGGTCTATGTGGAACCTGGGAACCATTATAATAGGAGCATTATTCATATCAGCAGCTAACGATAAGAAAAATGGCTCTACACTCTATTAGTCATGTACTGAGATATGCGTATTCCCGTCAACCTATGCTGATTCGGAGCGGTGCTCACCTGGCGGCTTCATCGATGGTCTTGGCGACGATCTCCAGCACATGCCCAAACTCCAGCGGATGCGACAGGTTGCCAGCGAATTCCGTTAGCATTATTGTCAATGTTCTATTAGAGGTGTCCGCGAATCGGGAATCTAACTTCTCAGGCTCTCTGTTGGCACTATAGCGCCCGAACAAATGAAAACAATATCAAGGTTTCTTTCGGAGAGCGTGTCCAATGGAGAGCCGAAACTTTATCTAATCAGCGGCAAACCCACTCCCAAAGGGGAAAAACAGTTGCACAAGCACTACCAGCCCAAATCGGCATTGCGTTCTCCGCCTGACTTTGTTTTAAATGTACGAGAATTGTTATTAACTAATCAAACAGAAAAGTTGCGCTCTCGCACGCTAAGGTGTCTTACCGAACGGAGGCGGCGGCGGTGGCGGCGGTGGCGGCGGTGGCGGCGTCATCTTTGGTCGCAGGTCCCAAGTTTTCGGCTTCGTTTGTTGACACTGCAAAGCATGTGGAAAAGCTCTGCCCAGGGGGAAGCTTGCAAGCTTGTTTGTGCAGTTGAGTGAAAGCGTTTCTCCATCTATTTCTGTCTCTTTCTAGTCGCTCAAAGATCGTACTCTGGATCAGCAATGCACTGTGACACGACCCGGCGTCTCCAACATCGCTGCCAGCTATGCCGTGGAGCTGCTGGTGGCTCTGCTCCAGCATCCCCAGCGGGAGCTAGCTCCGGCCTACTACGCCCAAACCGGAAGGCATCAGTCGAGTGAGGATTCCGGCAAGGTCCCCGAAGGACTGCTAGGCATCCTGCCGCACTCCGTGAGGGGAATGCTCTGCAACTATGAGAACATCCTGCCAGCCACGCAAAAGTTCGCCCAATGCATTGCCTGCTCAGCGGTAAGAGTTATAAGCGATTATAAAAATCAATACAGCTGCAACGTGTCCCTTCGTTTTACAGCCAGTTTTAGGTGCCTTCAAGAACGTGGGACATGCCTTTCTCTTTAAAACCTTTGAAACAGCCAAATATCTAGAGGATTTGACGGGCATCTCGGAGTTCAAGCGTTTGAACAGTGAGGTTTGTTCATTAACCCATTAACCGAATTTGATCCACAGATTACTGCAAATATCCAATTTTATAGATAATCGACTTTGATGATGCTGAGTTTGATATGTCCGAAGATGAGGAGGATTAGTACTCCTTCATTCTGAATTTATAGTAATATGTATATTTTACAAAGCATTTATAGTCCAATGTCTAAACCAAAATGTGTGTATGCAAATGCTTTACTTAATCCTTAAGTAAATTGTTTTCTCTATATCTTTACATAATTTAAAACGATAGAATACAATTGAATGTTTGAGAAGAACACATTTCCTTCGACGCCTTTGCCCTCTGTTTGCACAAATATGTTTTTCTGCTGATAAGAAGCAATCGTTTCCAATGCGCAGATATGGTTCTGATCTGTGGAAAGGCCGGAGAGAAGAAAAATCCCCAATTTACGGTTCACAAATAACAACATATTGTGCACATTCTCCGATAATGATGAGTGTGGTCAATGGAATCATTATTAGATGCATCATTCGACGCAAAAAACATCCAAAGAAGATTCTTTTGCGAATCAAATCTGCCTAGTAGTATGCTAATGACTTACAGATGCGCAAAAGAATAATAGTTCATAGGTCAATAAACTAGAGAACGGTAAGATAGAAAGCCACGAGCCCGATGGTCTATGCTAATCAGACTTTCGATGGGATACATTTTTGAGTACAATCGTTGCGTTTGAGCCTCAAAGATGCTAATGATATTCAGATGGAGTTACTTGTATTTACTCGAATTAATCATGTCACTCATTGCTTTAAATAGAGCCAGGCCAAATGTGTCGAGCTAAAGAAAACAAACATAGTCAGCTTACCACCCAGTCCGAGGCCGTAAACATTTCCAAACTCATTATTTGACCCCAGGCCCGGCTTTGACTGATGAAACCCTAACCCAACCCGAGAATGCCATGCCGCTCAAGTGGCAGCCAAAGGCTCTCTCTCTCTCTCGCTCATCGAAAATAACAAAACCACGAAAAGAAGAGAGACAACAGCATAATCAATAGCTGAGCGAGTGAAATGCGCGGAGATATCTGAGTCGGCAGCATAAATTTTGGTACCAAACCAACTGAGCAAACAACAAATAAAAACGCTGATCCCCGATGCGAAGCTGGCGTTTCGACTCGCGGTCACGAAAAGCGCTCAAAATGCCGTTCGAGCCGCTGGCGCTGCGCCGGCGTCGTCGACGCTGCCGACGAAATGTCGCTCCAATTGCGTTTTGAGTGAAAATGATGTTTTTCAGGCCGTCATTTCCATAAATTGGTGAAAGATATCCACAAAAACCACACAAACCCAGCAGGCGCGAATCCAAGTGGTAGCCGAACACCCGTTAACAACTGAACAGTGCAATCCCGATCCTGGTTCCAATTCTTCGACTATTCAAAGTGTATCCAAATTATACAAAGTGGTTCAATTCCTGTGATTAGTACATACATAAATATCTTCAAAATGGTAAGTCCTGGCTCCCAATCACATTCCCCACTTTGATGCTGTGCTGCAACGTCAGATGACTGCAGTTTGTTGAACTTGAAAATTACCCCCAGCTTCGACAGTTTTGAGGCGATTTCCTATTCAGTTGGTTAGACCTTATGTTGACGTAGTTGGTTTCGCAGTTTCTGCTTTGTTATGGCCTCAACCTGTTGCGAAAGTCGGATGCCAAGCTGGCAGTTAATGCTTTGGGCCATTGCAAAATGTGTTATTTTCAAATTTCATTTCACAAAAAGTGTGTGTCCATGATGTGGCACTCGAGCCAAGTCATGTGTACAGGGGCACTGTCCATTAAAAGTGACTACCATACTCTTCAAGTTCAGTTGATGACATTGTTGCACAAATGAAAAGTTTCAGCTGCATTCGTCGTTATCCATCCATTATCATCACTCAACCCCAAATACCTTACAGATATTAATTACCTTTGTTTATTCAGCTGTTGTTATTGTTATTTGTATTTTTATTGTGGAGAAAGTAAGGTCAGTCCGGTATTTGTCTTAGTCATGAAAGAACTTCCCGGATCACAAAGAGATTTCTGGTGATTTTGAATACGGTTTGGTTAGCCAAGGGAGTTTCAATTAAAGGAAATGTAAGTGGTGCCTGAAAGTATGCAATTGTTTTCAAATTTCGTCCTTTGATCTCGATTTTAATGACTATTAATGATTAATGACTTCTCAAACTTTGCCCTCATTCGCGGTGAAAGTTGGGTTTTTGGCCAGCGAAATTAGAAAGCCTAGACATTTTCGCTAGTAGGAAAACCCAGAGGCGTTTGCTGATAACAAATTCCAGCAAAATACCCAGAAAATAGCCGTAGGATCAACACGAAAACAAGTAAAAAGTACCACTCGATTTTCGGCAATGCGTCAACAGCCAGAACCGAGCAAATCCGAGTCCGGCTATCAATTAATAGTCTTTATGGATCTTTAAAGCAACCAATGAATGCGAAGAGATAACAATAAATTTGTTTTTTATTTGTTAAGTGGCATTAACCTCTGCTCTAGAATTTTCGGCACACCATCTGTTGGGCGGGCTCCTGGCAACATTCGAGCCGAGCTAAGCCTCTATTTGTACGAGTATATGTTATAACTTATAAGTATTGAATATATACTATATATTCAGGGGGATTGGATCGTATATAGGCAAATCTGCTATTGATAATTCCAGGGCGATAATCGTGTGTAGCTTCTTGCTTTTGTTATTGTTTTTTTCGTTTGAGACGTACGTACGAACGCAGAAGATTACAAAGCGGCAGGAGGTGGTCGTAGAGGAGGAGGATGGAGAGTACAAATCTCCAGAAATTGTGGTGTCAGCAGTATCATCAGCGGGCGCAATCATTCAGTTGGAATTGTGATCTGAGGTAGAGCGTGTGGGATCTTGGAATCTACTCATCGAGCGGTTAATTGAAATACTTACAAAATACTAAAGCAGCGTTCAGCTATCAGCTATCAGCGCGTTCGATCTAAAACAGCGTAATTCATTTAAATCAATCACAAAAAGTTAGTTACACGGTAGTTTTCCATGCCCTTCAACATGCGGGACTGATGCATTTTCCTTCCCATTTCCCCTTTGCTTATCACAGGTCAATCAGAGCAAATCGAAAATGGCCCTGTCCAAGATCGATGCGGAGATCGAGCAGGTCGATCAGGAGAAGTATCTGCGCCAGGCCACCAACTACTATCAGGCCCTGGAGAAGCCGCTCAAGTATGGGCCCGTCATTGAGACGATGGACCAGCTGATTACGGCCCTGCATCGCGAGTTCGAGTCGAACTACGTGAACATCGAGATGGTCAATCACCTGATGCTCTCCTACAAGTCGAACCCCAAGGAGTGGCGCAAATACGCCAAGTTTGACCGTTACACCTACACCCGCAACCTGGTCGACGCCGGCAACGGCAAGTTCAACCTGCTGATCCTATGCTGGGGTGAGGGTCACGGCTCCTCAGTGCACGACCATGCCGACTCCCACTGCTTCATGAAAATGCTGAAGGGGGATCTGCGCGAGAAGCGCTACGAGTACCCCAATCGCCCCAACAACACGGTCAGCAAGAACACCAGCCATCCGCATAGCCAAGAGGGGGATATCGACACTCGGGAGCTGGTCGAGATCGGCGAGACGCCGATTGGCGTCAACGATGTGGCCTACATAAATGGTGGGTAGCAGCAGATAAAGGATTCCTTTGACCACACTTTACTTATCGTTTGATTCGCTTTGTTCCTTCCGCAGATAATTTGGGCCTGCATCGTGTGGAGAATCCAAGTCATGCCGACACCTCCGTTTCTCTGCACCTCTACTGTCCACCCTTCGACACGTGCTCCGTTTTCCAGGACAACTGCAAAAAGACCACCGCCAAGGTTACGTTCTGGAGCAAGTACGGCGTCCGGACAAAACTGAATGAGCAATAGATCAGCTTGAATCTGATTGCACATCCGCATTCCCCCAAATACAGTTGTATATTGTTGTATATAGCTTAGAATCTTTATTATTAGATGTTTAGTGTGTGAGGGCCGTAATAGCGAGTGAAAGCTTTGAACTAGGCCACGTAAGCGCTCACTTGAGAGGCTAGAAGAGCAGATCAGAGCTCTCTCCTAAGCTGGAACTTGGAGCTTTCACTTTTTCCTGAGAGTGTTTCCTTAATGTACCTATCTTTAGTGTAAGCTATACCAAATGTTTAATATATAAGTGACTAATTGACAATCCTTTAGTGGCGTATCAGTTTCGTCGGGAATTTCTGAATGGAATTTGCAAAATTTATAATTTTGAGCAAGTGGAATACAGTGTGGGCCAAACGAGAAATACTAAGCATCTTGGCTCCGGGCAGTCAAGTTCGATGTCTTCGGCGGACCACGGTCCAGGGTCTGACGGATCGACTTGAGAAGTCCCGGCAACAGGTTGATGTATTTGTCAACACAGTTCCCGGTGCAGTGCTCGAACAGATGCTGCGATCGGGACATGTCCTTGTCATTAGGATTATTCGGCAATCGCGAGCGAACATCGCTATTGCAATCCTACGGAATACCTCAGCTGATAAGACTGATATCATTTGGGTATAGAAACCATTCTTGTACCTTCACACAGTTCTGTAAACGGTTCTGGAACTGACCAAGCTCATGCTGCAGATAGTCCTGGGCATCCATCAAGGGTCCTGCGCATTTCTCAATGCAGTTCTGCACACTCTCCAGCGTTCCGCGCTCGTCGTCGCAGCAACGGGCAGAGCACCGATGCATTTTGGACTTGTATATATTTAGAGTTCTCAGTAGGTTTTCTGCTAGATGGAGGCTGCACTCACCTGCATACGGCGCAAGTGGGTGCGGTACATGTCCTCAATCATGTCGCTAAGAGCGACCTCCAGGCGCTTCCTCTGCTTTTCCACCATTGTGATAACCGAAAATGTTACAATTTGGAATTATGTATGTACAGATTTAACGACAAAATTTTTGAATGTGTTCTGTTTATCTGACAGGATTTGAAGTATTTTTCTTAAAGTGACTGAAAGAGGTAACATGAATTTTGCCTATAAAAATGTACAGAGTTTGTGATGTAAAATTTTTGAATTTATAGACACTATAATATTTAGACAATTGTAAAAAACTCAACAACTAGTAATAGGAAATGTGATAAATGCAACCAGCTCCTAGCGACTTAAACTTGTGGTATGGCCTCAGGTCCCTTGGATAGAACTTTCTTCATAGTTTTCATCATGCTGGGTATGAGACCCACATGCTTGTCCACACATTGGATGGCACAGCGCTCGAACTGATCCGTGTACTTGGCGATTTGCTCCTCACTGGGACTAGGGGGCATTTTAACTTTGACATCATCGTTACATTGCTGTTGAAAGAGAATAACATGAATATATGTTTTACTTAAGAAGGCGCGTTGGAAGTTACCATGACGCAACGCTGCAGCCTGCCCTGAAATTCGCCAAGCTCGTGCTGGACATAGTTCTGGGCTCGTGTCATGGGAGTCGAGCAGCGGTCCACACATCGCTGTACACTGTCTACGCTGGAGGTGTCATCTTGGCAGCATTTCGCCGCACACAGGTGCATTTCGTTCTGTTGGAGAGGGGGGCACAATGTCGTTACTTAGGTCAGTTTTCACTGGGCTGGCACTCATACCTGCATTTTGCGAAGGTGTGTCTTGTCCATGTCGTCGATCATCTCCGTCACGGCGGACTCAATGCGTTGGCGCTGCTGCTGGATCATCATTAAAGTTATTTTATTAGTTCTAACAATTGATTTCGTAATAAATAAAAAGGGCCGGCGCACGGACAGCGTGTTTTGTAATTTTAGAGATGCGCGTTCAAGTGCGATAACACAAATCGATACCAAGTGTATCGACTGCTCAGCTGTTCTGTTTTCCATTTTCATAGATTTTTTCATCAAAATAATAATAGTCAATTAAAACGATGTCTCTGCTGCACAAAATTGGACGAGTCGCGCTTCAGACACACTCCTTCGCGTCCAGGCGCCAGCTGTCGGTGGCCACACGTGCCTTTAGCAATGAAATAACCCAGGCTGGACCTGCATCCTCCGAGGATCATCCGGAAAGCAGCAGCAAAGGTGGCTTTGCCCGTGCCTTTGACAAATACACAGCTCCAGCGACGCCAGAGCAGCCGCAGTTGGACAATCAAACGTTTGCCTCCATGCTGCGCAACTCCAAGTTCGTGGATGTAAGTTGACTCCAGGCATCCGCCGGGCTTATGTAATAACCTATTAATTAAACAGCTGGGCAGTGCCGAAGGCAAGGTGGTGAGCGGCAAGATATTTCACGTTGTGGAGGATGATCTGTACATAGATTTCGGCTGGAAGTTCCACTGTGTGTGCTCGCGACCCACTCGCAATGGCAGGTAAGTGCAGGGGACTTTAACTTATTCATTTCGAAATGATAAACCTGGAACCCAATCTGTTTTCAGTGACTATGTGCGTGGCTCGCGCGTCCGCTTACGTGTCAAGGATCTGGAGCTGTCCACCAGGTTCCTCGGCTCATCCAAGGACATAACCATCCTGGAAGCAGACTGCCAACTGCTGGGTCTGATATCCACTCCCACTAGACAGGGAGCATCCAGAGCAGCGCCCAAAATTGATAATATTCTATAGAATTTATTCTAAAAAATGTAGAGTGCATTAAACAAAGTGTTTGTTAAGTTAAACTCCCGTCTGTGGTGAATTGGAACACCTCGTAGTGATGGTTGAGCTCCTTGACAGCGTGCAGCTGGAACCGTGTGACCAGTGCGCCGTTGTCTGATGGCCGCAGGAAGAATATGCGCTTGGCTCGGCTGTGCACAAAGGCCATGGAGCACATGAGGCAGGGCTCTTGTAGAAGATACACATCGTAGCCTGTACAGAGGTACGGTCCGTACTTGGTCAGATTATCGGCACCTTGTGAGTGGTCTGCATTCAACAACACTTGCTGCTGCGGCTGACACTTTCTGGACACCTCTGCTCCGAATTTGAGGTCCTGGTAAGCCTCGTTCTTTTTCAAGTAGTCGTAGTATGCTTTGGGCAGCCCTCGCAACGTTGTTTCGGCCTTCTCTCCGTCCTCGACAAAGCTGAGGTCGCTCTTCAGCGCACCTCCCTGCTGACTGCGCGCCACGAAATCCACCAGCAGCATGCTGCAATGTTCATGTCCGTGGGCGCTGTAGGATTCGCTGGTACCAGCGATAGATACTATGCTGGACTGGCGCGGATCCACACAGATGCCCACTGGCCTGTCCTTATTCACATCCCTGGATAGCCTCGCCAACAGTTGCGCCATGCGCTTGTGGAATATGCGCTGACTGATCGAGAAGTTGCTGCCATTTCGCAGCGATTCCGAGTAGTGGTTCGGATGGAACTTACAGGGCCAGTGCTGGATCATCTGTTCGTATTGGACGCGCAGCTTGGGCATGCGGGCGGGCACCTCGACTACCTTCACCTGATGGCAGAGGGCCCGCAGTACATTTGTGGAGAAGGCGTACCGCTGCAGATGCTCCTCCAAGGTCTCCGCATCTCCAATGTCCGACGTTGGGCAGATGAGTACATTGCGGTCGTGGACGCGCTTCAAATGCTGCAAGCGGGGCAGCTTCTGGGACAGCTCCTGGATGACGGACTGCAGTTGCTGTTTCGTCTCCAGTTGACAACTGTGGACTTTGATGAGGGCTATCTCATTGTATTCATCGGATAAAACGGCTCTGATTCCTACGCTATCTTCATTGTCGGTGGGGCTCTGCCTGTTGCGTTTAACAGGTGGTGGGGATCCGCATGCGTCCATTATTTATCAAATATTTCCCTCCATTTAACCTGAAGATATCTGCTTGTCAGGATTGGTTTCTCTCTTTTGTCGTAAGGGCCGCCCGCCTATGTGAAGGTGGAAATTGCCAAGTCAAAGAACAGTAGATGTTGGAGTACTTGTTATAGTTTTATAGTCGATGAAAACTATTGAATTAATTTAGTTTGGTACACGCTTTTGTTTTCTTTGTAAAAAAAACGAACTTAGCCCACTTAAGCCCCCTTTATTTAATTAGTTGAACACCTTAAGGGAAACAGCGACATATAGTACTGGTTATACACTTTTTTTGTAGATCCATTCTGTTCTTTCTTTTAACTTGCAAAAAACCCCAAGATATCTATTAGCGAAACTGTGTAACAAATCTTAAAGATTTATGCTTTTTCTTTGAGTGTATTTAAAAACCCCCTGGTCGACAATGGGTTAATCGTTCTCTGTCCAATATTCCTCGAATTTGATATTCGGTAGGACCCTCAGCGCTAAAACGTTCATATGTCAACCGGAGTATGGCCATTTGAATACCCCATTTCATTAATTAAACTGAAGATACTGTTTTCAAAGCTTTTTTAAGCTATTTTCTCAAATTATCCGCATCCCGATACCAATTCTTGGTCCCTGCAAGAGGACAATAAGCTGCAAAATATCGTTGAAATAGATTTAAAACAGATACTGACTAGTTTGTTCATATATTGGCGCCTTAGATGACAAACATTTCCTCAATTCTATAATATCCATGTCCCCAGGGTATGCAGAATGTTGCTCGATCCGCTCCATGTTGAGAGAGTGCTGACGATTCCTCGGCACATGAGTCTGGTCCATGCAAATTGAATGTTGCAAGCATCGTAAAATGTAAGAAAACGTAAGTGAGTGAGTGTAGAATGTAGGGACATTGTTGCGCTGAAAAATCCCACCACGAAAAGAGGATTTCCCACCACGAAAAAGAGAACAAACCCCAAAAAAGAGAGAAAATCGCAAGAAACGGCTATCGATACTGGATATCGACTATCGACTGGATACGAGAATTCGCGCCAAATAAACAATTTTTCAAAGTGAATAAGTGACAAGGACATGAAAGCAAATTTAATAGATTTATGATTGTAGGTCCATACTATTCTTGTCTAAGAAACCTGATCTGTCATTCAGGAAAGCGGCGCTTGAATGCCCGTCTGCGACAGACCCGTCCGTATAATATGTTTCAAAGCCTCCCATTGCCAATTAAGCCTTCTTATCCCCATGGAGAATCATGATACCAGCCTGGTCTATAGCGTTCTTGTTAGACGCAGAACCGTTGAAAAAAAATCTATGTCAGAGCTAATTTTTGAGCATAATTAAGTTGTATTCTCGAAAACCTCAACTGTTTCTATTATGCTGCCATTTGTCGCGCGCCTCTAAAATAAATAAAAAAAAGTTAACTATTTCAGCGTTTGTGAAATTTGTGACACAACAAAATGTGCCTTTAGATTATACTCAAACACAAGTGGAAATTTATTCTGTAATTTCTTGAAAAATGATTTATTTAAGCTCATTCTTCTGTTTGCTGTCCCTCTACTTTGGATGCCTTATAATTGGCGTTACAGGGCTGATCATTGGAGTCGCGAGTCTTACCCTTGCAGTGTGTAAGCTTATTCTCCAAGCTAAACAAGAAGAGGTTTGGATGATGGCCCTTATTTTCTCGTTGTTGTATTTGGGCGCGAAGATGTTTTTGTTAATGGGAACGATGTGGGTGAGTTTATACGTATTTCAAATATGAATATCTTTGATTGGCAAACCATTAACCGCAGAACTTGGCCTGGTGCCTTATCATGTCCTTCACTGCCAGCGCAATTTGTGTTTTTCTGATCTTGGCCATATTAATTGTCGGCTTTGCCAGTAGTGCGAACCGTGTACAACTCATGGTCTGGATTATTATGATTCTTCGTAAGTCCGATCGATTTCCTCTGCTCTGATAATAATACCTTTCCCCCGCAGTGGAGACATACTATTTGTTGGTAATAATATCGCATTGGTACCACATATGGTCGGGCGTTCAGCGAGTTGAGCTCTAACATTTCCAACATTCATTTTTCAAAATTTATATATGAAATTTTATCTTGAAGGGACTATGAAATATATACCTGCCACGAGACAGACGTATTCTCGCTAAATTGAAGTAAAATGTACATATATGTATGTTTTATGCTTACTTTGCTGCCAAGAACGAGATGGCATGAGAGACAAAAGGCCATATTTGTGCTTGTAGCTGTCTTCAGCCAGGTCTCCCGGCCATTGTTTAAAGAACTGAGGCACTATTTGTGACAAACACACACAAACATATATTTCTCTCTCAATGCATGATTTTCCCTTAAGACTGTAGACGGGCTGGACTCCGTTTGATTGGACTCTTGAAAATTTAAAATTTACAAAAGTTGCAAGGCTTTCTATTTAATATATCGATACAATGGTGCGATAAATTTGATCGAACCTCAAAAACTATGAGCGAAAAATTCTATCGAACCTAATAAATGTATCGCGCATACTTTGTCAACATGCTGCTACGTTGTGTACACATGTGGCCGAGCAACATTCCAAGTTGCCGCCCCAATGTATCTCACAAATTTTTCTGCCGCGAACAATGAAGCAACAGATTGTCGCTCCAAAAAATTTCGACTTTTGAATTGCGCGCGTAGAGCGATCGTGCCGGTGCAGTTTCCATATTGCGCAAAAATGCATTCTTCAATCTTTGCAGACACAGCTCGAGACCTCTCTGGCTCGGCCTAGAGTTTTGGAGTCGTTCAAGGCGCATGCGTGCGTTCTCCCCCGTGTGTGTGTGTATTTTTTTTTCGTCAATTAGAAGTAACGGTTGCACGTTAGAAACTGGAAAATCAACGAAGCGCGCCCGCCAGCCCGCCCGGCCCCAACGCAGAGTGCACACCAAGATACATTTTGTATCTGTAATTTGTGAATTTTCGGTTTTCTTTATTTCGTTTCGTTCCGTTTCGTTGTTTCGCTGTTGCTTTGCGCAACAAGTGTGTGCCTCGCCCGCCTCCAAACACGAAGCGAAGGCAAGACGAAGAATAATGATCAATTTAATTCAATCAGCGATCCCATCAACCTGCAGCGAGCCCATCCAAACCAAACCAAACAGATCCGATCCCATCCGATCCTCGTGTGTGGCAAGTGTAGGAGAATCTAACGAAAAAGTGGCTGCCAGTGCAAACAAATAGAATCGAGCAAACAGCAAATACCAACAATACCAACAATACCAACGCGTTTTGTGAGCCGGTTTAGTCATTCGCGAGTTCCGAGAATCCCACTGGCTGGCGAAAAACGTAACTTTTCGAGATACATTCCCAGCCAGAACAGCTGTTGTTGGCTTTGAGCGCTGCTTACTTGTCTGCCACTTACCCTGAAGCTCCGTGTAGCCAGGTGATAAGATAGCTCCGCTCCGTTTAGCGATTGGAACGAAATACCAACAAAACGGGCCAAGAAAAATTGCACAGTTTGCGATGTGTCTTAAGTAAAACTCGCAGCATTATCTTATCGGCTGACCATTGATTGGGCTTTGCCTTTTCCGCTCCATTCGGCTCGGCATTCGCAGGTGAAGTGAAGTGAAGTCATTTGCGCAGCCATATTAGACCAGCCCGCGGACTGTGGAGTGGGGTGCTTCGACAAGGCCTTTAGTCAGCGCCAGTCTAGATACAATATCTATATCCCATATCTACGGGAATATCTAATGCCGCCAGTGCAAAGTGCTGCAAGGAGAAGCAACCAACAGAGAAAAAACCATTCCCAGTGCCAGTGCCAGTGCCAGTTGCTCTGCAATCTTTGTCTAAATTTAGACAAAGCCAGAGCCAACCTAACCAAACGTAACCAAACCAATCCAAACTGAAGTGAGCTGAACAAGGCCTTCTGGCCATATACGATTGTAAATCAAGTATTTGGCCCCCAGAAGGAGAAGCGAAGCTGCGGAAGAAAGCCCCAGCATACCAGGATGGACATAGAATCGGATTCAGACACCTCTGAGAGATGGGAGGACTTTTTTGGTAAGCGGGAGGGATCACTGAACCTTCTTTTTAGCGGATGGCGATGTCCGATGGCCGATGACTCAACTGGGGCCCAAGGAGTTGGGGGCGGGGAGGGGGCTCTACGCATTCCTGTAGCGCCTCGACGTCTTCTTTGCCCGAATATGGACATGCGTATAAGAAGACACCATCAGAGTTTGGCTTCTTTGGCCACTGCTGGACGGTACAGGACGGGCCACTCCATTTGGGTTCTGTTCTCGGGGTCTGCACGTTCCGTTCCCATAACTGTACACGATTCCCTACCATACCATGCCATCCCAGCCCCCCTAAGTGGGGGACCATTGCGTGAATTGTGGCTCGCAGTTTCGCAGTTTTTGGAGTTTCGCTTGGGTTCGGTGTAACGGGTTCGCTTTGTTTCTGCATTTTCTGCTTTTCGACATTATTTAAGCGCTCGAAATGTCGGTTGTAATGAAATTTAATGATAATACATAATTTCAGGCTTTTGACCCAAATTACAATTGTGCTCAGGAGGGGCAGCGGGGAACCGCCAACGGGGCACGGGTTGGATTGGAGAAAATAAGGTCTTGTTGCTTTGCATGAGATTTGCAATTTATGCTCTTGGGTGGTGTGTGGCACTATAGCGATACAACAAACAGTTTGTTGACCCACTTTATATATTACTTTGATTTGCTTTTGATCGTGTATTGGAATGCTGTGGCACCATTTACATTTGATATATCCGTTACGAAGGCTAGGGTATGTACATATCTTGCATAAGAGTAGAAGGAAGATCAGATCTCAGGATCAACAGTCTATGAAACAGTCAAGAAGAGAATTGTCAAAAATAGCTACAACGAAAATCTTTTCATAAATAAATTAATACTATTACAGCCAGAATATATTTGATTCTAAACTTTCCATAATATTGTTTAGGTCTGAGTAGTCGGGTATTGTACTATAGTCGCCGATCTCGTAGCACTATGGAAGGGCAAATGCAAAGCTTTCGTTCAATTAGTGCATTAGTCATAAGTGTTCTCCGGGTGAGTGTGTTTTTCATTGACTTTGTTTTTTATTATTGCACGTTTGCTTTTGTTAGCAGAGCTATGTTAGATAACAGCCTGCGAGGCCGTTTAACAGCGAAGCTTTCTTTGGGTTAACAGAGCCATTCATGATCGATCGTGCCTATATCAATTATATATTCATGTATAGTGCAAATGAATCATGATTCGGATCGTACGGAGGGCTTGGAAATTGTCAGTATATCGTTTCCGCGCTACAGTTACAGTTCTCCCAGATAATGACCACTTATGTAAGGGCCTGACATTTCGTTTATTTAAACATTCTGGCGTGTTGGCTGTCGAAAAGTCAAACGTGACGACACTCTCCTCTCCTCAACAAGGGGTTCGGTTCACTCCCGATGCCTTATAAATAGTAGAACCCGTTGGAAGATATCGCCAGCAGTTGACCGCATGTGGTATCAAATGTCACCAAGTCTGGCCCTCTGTTTGTTTGCCTCTTCAATTTTCACTGGCACTCGAAAAACAAACACACTCGTGTACTCCTTAAAGAGGAAGACACTCTTCGTCTGTTGCTGTAGATACAAGTGCAGGGGGGCAGGTCAAGTCTTTGAGTTTGAGTTACCTTTCATAACCCATAGCCGAACAAGAGGTAGGAGGCAACCACAAGCAGCGGCACCACGGGAGTCGCCGTCTCCGTCGCCGTCGCCATCGCCATCGCCATCGTCATTGCAATCGGAGTCGGAGTTCATTCGATATTGTTATTGATTGTGATCTGAAGAAACCTTTTTTGGGCTCTGCGGCTTGTGTCCGTCCCCCTGCCCCGTCACGTTTTTCATGTGACATTTATTCGGTTGGGGGTTTTCTTTCATCTTTTATTTATTTAGAAATAGACACACTGCCAACAGAAAATATAACAACTAATAGATATTGATAGTGCGGTAGGGGCAGCCACATGGGCTGATAAGATTTCCCATACACTATTGACTTTTTGATAGTGCCGCCGACAAGGCCAGAGATCTGGTATGCGACTCGACTCCAAATTGAAATTAACATTACTCTGGCGGTTAAGAGGTCAGTTTTGCACTGCTCCACTTCCGCCCGGGGACCAGAGTAGGGAGCCACAGATGCCGACGCTTTGGTTCTGCCGGTGCCAAAGAGCAGCCGATCTTAATTAAGGCAATTGACAAAAGTTCAACAAATTGAGCCAAAAGAGTTCGGTGTCATAATCGAGAAGAGTTCATTGGCCAAGTGGATACAAGAGTATTAGCTCACCCTCACGCCTGCGGCGCATATTCCCTCTCTAATTGCGGCTGTCGGGGGTTGCCCCCCACCTCTACCCACTTACCCAGAGGTGGATGCAGATGTGGACCCAAAGCCGGAGTCAGAGCCAGAGCCAGAGCCAGAACCAGAGCCAGACCATGCCAGTGCTATGAGCCGTGTGTGTGTGGGCCGTAAGTCGGCGTTTGTTGACGTCTGCTGATGTCTGTAAGCCCTGTCTGCCGGGCGTCCCGCCGCCAGCCAGACAGCCACTCGCCGATCGACTGTTCTCTAATTGCATTTCTCTCAGTGCACTCAGTGCCGCAGACGCTTTCCGTGTGGGCGTTGCGGAAGGTCGTAAAATCTGAGTATTGTGCACGCACGTCCCAAAAGGTTTTTCTCAATGAAGCTTAGCGTCTGGCTTTCGATCTCTGCATACTCTAACCCCAAAAAGTGTGCATTAGATATCCTATGGCATTCGGCAGATGGCTAGCCATATCTGTAGAGTACGTGTGGCTATACTTCGGGTGCAATTTAATATTTTCTACGCAAATCATCTTTTGAAAGGGTATTTGAGATCTGCTTCCTGCTTGGTACATCTCACATTTCTCGTTCTTTAATGCCGCTGTGGGGACTCTGACTTTAATGAACGTTTTTTGCGGCATGGCCTGTGACTCGGCAACCCGCTCACAATTCTATTTGGCAGCAAATTTATAACTTCCTTGCACAAAATGCCATTTGCTTAGACGATTTACGCCTACCCCTGGAGGCTGCGGGGGCACTTAAGTCGCTTAGAATCTTCGGGGCACGTGTGAGTGGCACGCTCGTATCTCCCTGGATAGCTCGTGACTCATGCCCCCTCACGGAGAGTCGTCACAGGCAGTGACAAGCTTTCGGGAGAGTCTCGCGAGAGAGCTTCGTTATCAGCTTTGCTTTTGTCGTTTGCCTTTTGTATCGTTTTCTTTCGTTTTCATTGTGAGAGTGCACTCTCCGCATCTCCCTCTCTCCGTCTCCGGTGATCTCTCTGCGATCATTCCATTTCACCGAGCAGTGCAGGCACGCATGCGCCGTGACAACGACTTTAACAGAATCTTTCACGCTCCAGCAGCCTCTCTCTCTCCCTCTCCCTCCATCTCTTTTTCTCTATCTTTGCGTCTCCTTTACACTGACACACTTTCGCTTTCGCTGGCAGCCCTGCCACTGCCGCTGCCGCTGTCACTGCCACTGCACTCGCCGCTGACATAATGTCCGCTCCGTGTCTGTTCCCGATTCGCTAAACGATTATTTATCGGCTCGATTTGAATACAATGCCCTGCAGTTGTTCATTCAATCGTTCCCACCCGATCGATCTTCGGTTCGTTCTTCTTCTGCTCGATGCCGCCGCCGCCTGACCTCTGCCCGAGTGAAACTTAAGCTCTATTTCTCTGATTAATTATCCCCCCTCCTCCCCCCCCCCCCCCCATGCGGCGGAGAGTTCGGAATGGGAAAGCGTGGCCAGCGGCTCTGTGCCAATGGAATTGGGTCATTGCAAATGCCAAAACAAAATCAGCGGGAGTGAAATAGCTGGAGATCTATTATAGCCCAATTTAAGCATCATTAGATGGTGGGTAGAAGGCTTAGCAGAGCTAAACTCAAGGTCAAAGTCTTCGTGATTGATTTTGATCATTAGAGAACTCCCAAAAAAGTTAAAAGATGATTCATTAGACACCTGGATCATTCGAATTCTTTCTTTGTGACTGACTCCTACTTGAAGACCACGATTACGACTGGGGTAATTCTTTCTATACTTGCGATTCGGATTTGTCTAAATAACCAGAGCCAAACGAGTAAACAAAATATAAAAATAAATGTAATTTTTATGGCAGGAAAATAAAATCGAATAAGGTAATGGCTCGTGGATCATTGTTTATATAGAAACGATTACGTATCACTTGTTGGAACAGTACTTATTATCAATAGAAATTTATACAATTTCCATCCAATTAGAGCAATGGCATTGATCGAGAGAGAATCGATTTCCATCTTTGAATTTGTATAAGTCTGTGCCTACAGTCTGTTACAAAAGTATAGGGTAATTGAAGCAAGATTCTAAGGAGGTAAGACAAAAGTCTAATTTATAGATTGAAGGAACTTCTCATGAGCTGAATCTATCCGCTGGTTTCCCCTGTATAATTGGTCTAAGTATTGGACTTTGAAGTCGCCTGACATTACAGTTCTGAAACGCACAGTACTCAAGCACTTGCACATGGCTATAATGAAGTCTGAGACTCTGAGCCGAGCCGGCAACCTTCGAATGTCAGCGGCTGTTTTTCATCGATCGACAGAGAGATACATATGTATATGGCCAGAGAGCTTTGTAAAATGCATAAATTTAAGAAAAATAAATGTATCCAAAGTGGAGTGTCTTGAAATTCCATTTAAAAATGCAATCTATCCTAACAATTGTTCGTTATTGTCTCTCGGTTTTCTCGCCGGCCTGTCAAACAAAACAAAAGTCGGGCCATACATTCGTCTGTGCACTGTTTGCCATCAACCAAAACATAACCCAACCCAGCTGTTTATCAGCCAGAAGCAAAAGCAAAACCCAACCCGAACCCAAACTCAATTCCAATACCATTACCAAGATCCAAACAAAACCAAATGCGTACCAGCGTTCCATTTAGAATTCAACCTATCCAACAGTCGATGCAAAAATTTGTTGAAGCTGAAACAAAAAATAAACATTGAAAATATGTTGTTGAACAGGTTTTTTAAATATATACACATATGTATATATCTTTTATTCTCTTCTGTTGCTTTGTTTTGCACAAAAGTTCAACAAATTGGAGGCACGGAAAAATACAGACAAGCGGACAAACCGACAAACCGACAGGAGGGAAAAACGTGAGGCGGCAGCCGTGAAAAGCAAACAATGAGAAGCGAGAATCTGAACTTTGCTCAAGTCAAATACGAAAATAGCTTACATCAGAGCTTTGGACTTGGTTTAGAGCCAACAAAAAGAGAACAGACTAATCGATATGGCACTCGTAAACGATCGCTAATCGAATGCTTCAGCGGATCAAGTTTGTTCACCGCTAAGACAATAGATGTAGAAGTATCTTATAAGTTTTAGATAAATCTGCAATCTGATATTGAAATACTGATCTTCAGAACTGATCATTT
Source organism: Drosophila miranda (assembly GCF_003369915.1). Taxonomy (NCBI): domain Eukaryota; kingdom Metazoa; phylum Arthropoda; class Insecta; order Diptera; family Drosophilidae; genus Drosophila; species Drosophila miranda. The sequence continues at coordinate 6,605,147 of NC_046676.1, read as the reverse complement.
CAACTTTCGACTGATTTTAGATAATCGCTCATCTGATATCTATACTTTCTATATATCTTTCTAACAAATTCCAAATTTGATTGCATTTCCGTTTACGCTCTTTGATCTCTGATCTCTAATAAATGATCACAGATCATTTGCAGTTTATCTCTCGCTATCTTCGATCCGGAGCCACCTGTTTGTCCGGCTCCTTTGGAGCTCCAGCCACGCCCCCCAATGTCTCACAGACGCCCACATGCTAAATGACAGCCACTTTGGGGTACATACAAGGGGGCGTGTATTTTTGCATAATTTCCGAATTAAAAACGAACAGAAAACTGTGTTTGCGTAATGGCATTTCCTAACGGTGATGACTTCATAGAGGATCGAGTGTCCCCGCAAAAACTAGGCTCGAATTTGCATAGGAATGGATGTCGCTAACTGGCTATAACTGGGGGAGACAACGGGCATATCAGTCAACGGTTGGTTTATGGTTCCATATCCATATCCACATCCATTATGTGTCTGTGTGTGCGCCTCCTTTCGAGGTGTGTGTGTGTGTGATGTTGGGGCAATCTGCGCGATCAACACACGACGCTAATGTACAGATCATGAGCACCGATTGCGCTTAGTGCATGAAAATTGGAAAAACTTGTTGTCGACTGGCGACGGCTGTCCCTCGTCCGGCGACTTGTTTTGCAGCCACCATCATCATCATCATCATCATCATCTTTTTTAGACATATGTATGGACATACATATATCGCAGCCGGATCGGAGGATGATGATGATGATGATCGCTGCGCTCGACTCATTCTCTTCTCTTATTAATTTCCCTCTTTGGAATCTGTGTGCGGCATATCATGTCAAAAATTACAAAGAGTTGCTTGTTCGAAGGCTTGGGTCAGTGCCTCATAGATACACACACACACATTTCTATCTATGGTTTGGCTTCATGTACCGCCGCTCTAATTAATTCAAGCGAGCTGTGTGGCGCCCCGAGGGTCTCTCACATGACCTGTGTATGTGCCACCAATGTGTTTCCCAATATTTGTCCAAAGAATTATCGCAAACAGTCTGCTAACCGCCTGATAGACCACACTGATGCCCTACAGTTCTCTCTTCCGTACATTTTTCTGGGGTACTATTCAGCGATCCAAGACCATAACCTTCACCTTCGCTCATTCGTATGTCGCTGACGCTTTGTAATTTAAATGAATTTTCGTATTTAACAACATTATTTTCGACCGGCCGAGCGGCTTACAAAAGTGGCTGGCAATGGGCAACGTGGCGTATGACTTTAATGATTCCCAGGCCAAGTCTAAGGTTACACAGCCCCACAGTTACGAGCCCTCCCCGTTTCACAGCAACAACAAAAACAAAAGAAACGAAAATCCATTCCCAAGCGACTCCAATCCATTGTAATTTGAGCAGCTTCTCAAGTTCGCTGTCGGGATAGATTCCGTACATTTATTTCGCTGCGATTATTGAACGATTAGGCCTGAAGCGATTCCAGGGGCAACAAATTGTGCGGACATGCGAGAAATATGGTACGAATACCAGTACGAACACTCATACGAGTACCCATACTCATACCCATACTCGTGCGAGTGTGTGGGGTACGAGGTGGATAAAAAGTGAAAGACCTGGTCGTGATAACACGTAGGCCCCGAACAAGAGGCGCGCATGCGTGGTCCAAGTGGGTACCCCCTCGCGTCATATTCCACTTGAGTTGCAACTGCAAGTTTAGTTGCAGCTTGTGGCACGTCTCAGACGAAGCAACACCCACTCGACGATGCGGCCCCAAGCCCCCAACATGGAGGAGGGATAGAGGAGGTTTAACTCTTTCTGGCCCGCTGCACACTCTTTTTTGGTGGCACTACGCGAGGTTTTATGACCTCCCCTACCCAGAAAAGCACAAAACCGAGAAAAAAAGATCTTGGCTACGCCTCTCGTCTCTCCAGTCAGGTGGTGCCCCAACAAAAGCTCAGATTTCGATTTAATAGCCAAGAGTCGGACTAAGGCATACATTTTTCTCTCTACTTTTTTATGGCCAACATATAAATCCGTCTTGGCTTAACCCATTTGGAGACTTTGTTGGCCAGACTTTGATTTGTGTCGGCCAACGGACTGTGCTTGGCCACCAGCTTGTAAACTCTTATCTAGAGAATCACACTTCGGGAAGGCTGAAATTTATGATCCAGCAGATCCATTCCAATTCATTATAGATCGTTTAATCTTGAGGTTGAATGGAATTTATGTGGGAGAAACCTACAATGGAACTTCCTACTCATTTCAATCGATTTACATTGAGAAAGGAAGAACCCTCCAACCTTCCCTTGGAAATGTAGCATTTTTTACTGCCTTGTGCATTGAATACCATTCAGCATTCCTGAGATTCCATGAACCTGCAATTAATTTAATTTTTTAGCACGCCATTGGGACCGTCGCAAGTGCCATAATGATTGACCATAAAATGCTTTCGAAAACGGGTACGCAATGCTCGTTAAATTCATTTACATTTCCCCCGCACAATGGGGAAGGCAAACCCGAGTCCCACTCCAATCACAACGCTAGATCTGGGAGAGTGAAGACATATTTCAGCTGTCAATTGGGTGTCGGCACCTTTTTAGACACGATGTTGACCACAAATCAAATTAAAATTAACCGAAAAATAAAAGCAATTCGAAATGCTATCAATCGCGTAGCGAAATTAGCACTCGGGGCACATGAAGATTGTAAAAAACATAAATGGCAGCCAAGTGTTATCAGTGGCAGCGATCGTGCAGCCAGACGTGTCCGGACTCCGGAGTGCTTGAGTGATCCACCCACCTATGCACGAGAGTACTCCTAATTAGCGCCTTCACGGGCTGTAGTGGACCCCTAATTAGGCTAGAGTAAACATACCATGGGATGGGATGGGATGGGATGGGATGGGATGGCTTTCCATTTGCGCAATCGCTGCTCTGGATGGGGCTTTTGTCTCCGTTTCGGCCGTCGGCTTTCGACTGTCTTTTGACGGTGGCGTATGCGTAATTTGGATGAGCTTCTTTCTCTCTGAATGCCACGTTTTTTTGGGTATTCCAAGTGCATGGCTTTTCTCTTTTACGTAGTCGTATATTGTCAATGTCGTGCAGTTGTCATTACCGCATTATTGTTATTGTTACTGCCTTCTCTCTTGACTCTACCTCTGTCTTTCCCGCTTCTTGGCGCATTTTTATGGTCGTAAATCTGGGCAGAGAAGCAGAGTTATATGTACATCTTATGTAAACCAATTAGTTGCGTTGGCATTTGCATTGAAATGCATAATTTATGAGTGCAGCTCAGTCCACAATTATTTTTGATCCAAACGAATCCAAAAGTGTGGCAGAAGTTGTTAAGCCAACACAGCAGTGTGCCCCTGTCTCTGCCTCTGCCTCTTCCACGGCCACTCTAAAGGCGCAAATGAAGCAATTAAATTCAAAACGTTGCAGACACATAAAAATTATACATTTCTTGTTATATTTTTCCCATTTCCATGGAGGAGTCCCGTCCCATTCCCCCCCAAAGGCGACTCGGAAATTATGTTAATTCCCGGGCCACAAACGATAATAAAAATAAAAATTTAATTTCGTGTAACTTTAATAGGCCGTAAAGCGTTTAAGTTTTGAATTTTAATTGCTGCTGCCTTTCCACGATGATATAAGGAGCCATTTGGAGCCATGAGACATGGGTTCTATCGATCGCCTGTCCATTAGGTAATTGAATGGCGAGGCTTTCACAGAGATCTCTGTCCACGAGGAGATTTCCCCCGGAGGCTGAGCCCCGCCGTTTTCTGTGTCTAATGCGGGACTTTCTTTGCCTCCTCCCCTTGCTGTTCCTCTGGGGGGTTCTGGTCATGGCCATGGCTATTCTCCTTTATGTTCGTGTCATGTTCGCTTTTGGCAAATTCATCTCTCGCTTTGAGTGGGGCCGAGCCGGGCCGGGCCGGGCTCTTGCTGGGTTTCTTTTATGGCAACTGCCGCTTAATTGCTTTTTCTCACCCGTTTCACTGTTTTCCTTTCTTTGCAGGTAAGCATCGATAGCAGCACCACTCGCACCACTGACCCACTTGCACGGCGACAAGTGGTGGCGCCACCAGCCAGCAGCCACCAGCCACAAGGGGATCCCTGCAGGGCCGTCTAATCCCATCCGATCTGTGGGATGTGGGATAGATACGAGAATCTTTATTGATATGTGTCACCATTATCGATGTCGACTGTCGACTTTCGACTTTCCCTTCGCGCTCTCCCCATTTCCCCGCATGAATTATGGCACTGCCCACAGAGAGATCGCGTCTTAGATCTCTGACTTAATTAAATTCGCTTTTCCCTATGCGGGCTTCCCATCCAAATCCAATCCGACTTTCCCAGCAACAAAAACCGAACACAATTCATGCAGCGCCCTCACACACTCAGAGTCCATGATGCTGGATGCTGTCTCTCCGGACCATGATGCTGCGGCAGTGATAAGATCTACAGATCTTAGATCCAATGACTGCTGCTCCATATTTTGGCGTAAATTGAAATCTCTGTCGGTCTGTCGGTCTGCCGCTGTGTCGCTGCGGAGGTGCCAACCTGTTCTCTTTAATTGGGTTAAAATGCAGTCGTCGAGCCTGGCCCAAAGCGGAAATCAGTTGGAGCCGCAACGGGCGTCGGCCATTTAGCAATTGATGTTGCAAATGGCGAGTGGCAAGTGGCAGACGACATGATTTATGTGTGCTCAAACGATTGACCTGATTCCGGGGAGTGTGCGAGTGTCACTATTATCTGCAGAGATCTACAGAGATCTACAGAGATCTTCGGCGATCGGAGATTGGGACTGGGATCTATAACTATCCATCCAAAGATCCCTCCGTGCGCTGCAGTGTGTCAAATGAACCTGTCACATTTCAGCAAACATTCACTTTCTCTTTGGCGCAGCTGGCGCCTGGCATGGGGCATCCTGTGTGCCACACTAAATTACAATTTGTTTATGTGCCCCAGCACCCAGCACCCAGCACCCACACAGACACATACACACACCACTCGTATGAGGGGTCTGGCATGGTCTCCTCCTGGGGCACAATTTGTCTGCGGATCAGTTGGCAATAAGTCAAACGCCACACCGCCAAAAGTTCAACAAATTTTCGCAAAGCAAAAGGTTTATTTA